>NW_004567110.1:33869226-33992455 GCF_000260355.1 Condylura cristata
CCATCTTTGCTTCTGTTCTACTTGTTTTTTAAAAAGATGTATTTATTTATGCATACAGAACTGGGGTATAAGTGAGAGGTACGGGACAGTGAGAAGATTCACCAGGCAGAATGGGGAGCAGAACAGGCAGATAGAGTACACTGCAGAGGGGAGCAGCAGGTGAGACAGGAGAGGTCTGCAGCACCTGTGGCTCACCCCCGTGGCCAGGGATTGAACTTGCACTAAAGTGGCTGAAGTTGGCTTTGCAGTGCTGCACTTTAACTTGTGCTACCAGGGAGGGTCCAAAATTTGACTTGTTTTAAATAATTAAAAAATAAACTAGAATAGTGAATATTTTTTTAGGAAGATGGCAGATGGCTAGGATCATTGAGTCATCAATTCCTTTAGACATGGCGAGGTATTGAACAGTCAGATGCAAATGCATGAAGCTTTCATAATTCTCTTTTGCCTGCCTATGATGGCAGGTGCTCTTTATCCTAGGCATAAAGAGACACCCAGAGTAAGTAGTAGAGTCAGTTGTCTCCATAGAGAACCTACCTGCTATGATAGTGCTTCTCCCACTTTGTGACCTCTGAAACATCTGGATAATGTGTTAAAGTATGGATTAGGACCTCAAACCCAGAGATTATAATATTTTAGATCTACAATGGCATCTTAGGAGGTACAATTTCAACAAGCTCCCTACATGATTTCGAAGAAGTTGCTTTTTGGACCATAATTAAACATTGTGGCTGTAACTGAAGAGACCCATAGACAGAAGCAAGTAACCATTATGTATGACAAGGGCTACGATGGTGACAAAGCAAGGTATGAAAACTTGAAGGAATGAACAAGGATCTCACCCATATTTAGAAATAATGCTAAATGAAATTGTGAAGGATAAATAAAAGTAATTCAGAAGTAGTAGCCATGAGGTCAAGGTATTGCAGGTGAGGAAATTTGTGTGAATCTCTCCAGTAGTGAGGGACATGTGATCCAGAGAAGAACATGTAGTTTCCAATATCTGTAGAGGATGGAGCTGGTGGAGATGAAGCCAGAGAGGTCAGCAGCCTTAGTGTGCCTTAGTATACTAGACTATATGTTTGACTTAACCTGTGACTGTAATAATGATATCACCACATGGAATTTATAGACACACAAATACACATACTGCAACATTTATTGAATTTTAGATGAAAAGCAGAGAGCCAACTGAAGGTGTACAATATGAGAATCAGGAAAGTCACTTATGAGGTTTTCACAGTTAAGCAGGTGAGAGATGGCAGGAATGTGAAATAAGATATTGTGACAATGGAAAAGGCAGGAAATGAATAGATGTGAAGGATACTGAAGCGGTAGAACTGACAGAACTTAATACCTTCTTGTATGTGACGGATGAGACAAAGGAGCCAAAGGGCCTGTTGATTTGTAGCTTGATGAGTAGATAGAATGTGGACATTAGTTAATTGAAGAGAGAATTAATTATCAGTAAACACAAGCAATTATTTTAACAGCTACTAGTGGCAATACAAAGATGAGAAAAAGCCAGTGTACTAGGTAAGAGATAATGGTTAAAAAATGTATTGCAACATTAATGCCTCTCCATTAAAGATAGTCTTTACATATCTAAATGAAATTTTAAAATGAATTGAAAACCTGAGTTTAAAAAATATATAAATAAAATTCTGTATTAAGTTGAAGTTTCAAATTATATTTAAATCATCTAATGATTAAATTCATTTAAAATAACAAACAGGACAAAACTAAAGAATCACTTCAATTTATATTCCTGATCCTCTTTTCACTTAAAGGGACAAGGGATTGATGCTTGTAAATTTCTACATAATTTGTTTTGTAGCAATAAAGGGATGAATATAGGAAGAACTCCACTAGTACAAAAAGATCTTGACCTACCTGTATTGATTTCAGACACACATGATATATTCCCTAGGTCCAGTCAATAGTTGAGTGTGCAAGTGCCTGTTTAACATCTCTGTCAAAGCCACAGAAGAGCAATTGGGTTCCTTCTAGTGATATTTTCTACTGCAGTCATTGAGAAGGCAGAACCAAAAAATGGCAACTGAATCACTGTGTGGAAGCCAGATGCCATAGAGTCGTTTGATTCCATCAGACTTCATGTTAGTGAGAAGTAAATATTTGTGTTCCTCAGCTTTTGCTATCTTAGGTTTAATTTATTATTTACCCTAGCCTAGCCTATTGTGTCTAATATTGCAAGAAATGTCACTGACACAGGAGATGAGGACATTACATAGCAGAAGAGACCTGAAGACAAATCCTACACTGGTAAATGAGTAAATGAAACATGGAGAAGGATAAAGTTGACTAATGAAGTTGAATGCTACCCCAGTTGATCACCTACTAAGCTGTAGATATAAAGATTGAAAGAAGTAAATGAGAAAACAGCTTTGGGATCACCTAACTTCTGGTGTTTTCATCTTTCAGCCTTCCCTTGAACAATTAATTAGGGCATCATGACTTAGTTGCATTTGTTTCTGAGGTGAATAATATATATCAGGCAAAGTCTGGCACAGTTACAATCCTTACAAGAAGAGGTGGTTAAATGTGTCTCTGTAGTAAGGCTGGAAGTTCTCTGTAACTAAAAATTTTATGGATTTTGTTAATGGAAACACAGGAAAATTGGTTTTCTTTCTTCCTTCCTCCCTCTTAATCTCTCTCCCTTCCTTCCTTATTTCTTTCTCTCTCTTGTTTTTTTGAAGTTAACAAAATCTTGTTTCCATGGGAGTTATGTTCATTTCAGGATGGGTTAATGTATGGCTTAAAAGGTGGATTAAAGAGGAACTAGAAAGCTTCTTCAGCTCAGTGAACAGCAAACTATATTGTAAAATTTATTTGATTCAGGGAAGAGGGTTTGTTTATTTTATATAGCTAGAATAAAACCTAAACTACAGCTAGAGCATATAATAATGTGGACAAAGTAAAGTATACATATTTAAATTTGGTTAGCATTTAGATTTGTGGTTAGAATCTGTATGCTTTGTGTTTTCTATGATTGAATTATTGTGATAATATGCCTTTTTTAGGTCTTATGAAAAATTAATAGTTTAATTTTTTATGAGCATTATAAATATTAATGTTAATGACTAAGTAACATATCTTATATTACTTATCTGTAGCCTGTTTTATTGTGTCAGGCTAACTTTCTTATTTAGATGAGGATTTATACAATTTATAAGATATTGAAACAATGTCTTATGACCCCTTTACATACCGAATGTATGGCATAAGCCTTAACAGGATAGAAAATGCTTCATTACATGGTATATAACTTCTGTATGGGAAAGTAACTGCCAGAATTCTTTTCTTGAGGAGCTTATGTTTAATTATAGTCCCAAGTGATTAATTTTCATTCTTCTGAGAAAGCAGAAAAAAAAAATCAAAGCCTGATTTTGGTGTAGAGATGTACTCCAAACATACAAAATAATTCACAAGCCACCAAAGGAAAGTAGTAAATGACAAAGCAATTTTATATTACAAGTGCCCAGATAATCTTCCAGTAATTCTTAAAGTACTGCTAGGATAAAAATAGCCATTCTTGATTACTCTGAGAATAAAACAAAAAAGTTCAACTCCTGTGAAATGTAAAATGACATAGAGTATAATTAGGATTCTCCAGGGTAAAAAAAAAAAAATCATTTCATTTGGGGCCAAGTGTGTAAAATGCAGCCATTTGAAAGTGTCTGCAGCACTGTGAAGGAGCTATTTGGAATAATAAAGGTAAATTGAAAGAAATAATGCCAGTTCTTGTAACCTTTATTTTTCTTAGCAACATAAAAAAAATAATAATACAAACAGAACATAAAGTGATAGTTGTTCTTGTAAATGATGAAGTTAAATAGATCTTCCTAAGGTTATTTTGACCAGCAACCCACACGTTCTTCCCACTTGAATTTAGAACCTCAGCAGATTTATTTGCTTCTATAAAATTAAAAGGTACAATGAGAATAAGAAAGTTTTAGTAAGTTAAGTAGTATTCTATGTCTTGAAATTGATTTAAGAATCCAGTTAGCATACATGAAACAGAAACACCCTAGTTCAGACCCTAATTCTCTAAGGAAAAACCATTTTTATAAAACCATAGATTATTTTCTGAAAGTTTTTACCCTATGCTAGCTGTAGTTTTCTTAAGGAGCCTGAATATGTTTTGAAAAACTAAGGATACTCTTCATCCATCCTCCTAACTTCCTAATCCCTTTCCACAGTTTTCAAGTGCAAATCTTCGATTCACTTGACAGACACTTCATTTGCCAGGGTTCTGAGTGATGTTAGAGAATAACATTATTTCCCTCTAAATTCTTGAAGAAGCAAAGTTAATGATTATAGCCAAATACAACTGGGATTGCCACATGGCGGCTGTTAACATTTGTTTTCTCTATTTTCTCTTGGACCATTGCACTTATCTGGCATCACTATTATAAAAAATATTTAATTGCAGTTAAGGGAAAACACATATTGAGCCAGCGTATTTTTTTAGGTAACGGTAGTTGGTTTTGTATGTTATGCACTTATTCTCCTTCTGTTGCCTGTATAAGAATTTAAGAATGAGTGTCACAGAGCTTCAGAGCAAAGGTAAACAAATCCTTGAATTGCCCATAGAGTTTGCCAAGTGTGGAGCAGCTGCTATCGGGGGACAGAATCACAGAATGTAGTTAAACAGAAATAGAATATTCAAATAGGACATGAGCAGCAGAGCTGGCTTAGTAAAATAACAAGGAATAGCAAATTTGACTTAAATGCTCTTTCCTCCCCTGAGTGTCTCTTGCAGTTTTCAGTCTTCCAGGTTTCCTATTGCCCTCACAATGTCCTTTGGTGAAGCAAAGTCCTCATTGTAATTTTCCAGTAACTAACAATATTCACTCCCTGCATAATCCATCTCAACACATCTATCTTTACATCATTTTTTTTAAGATTTATTTATTTGTATACAGAACTGGGGTGCAGGCCAGAGGCTCAGGGGTGGTGAAAGACTTCACCAGAGACAGAGTGGGGAGCAGAACAGGCAGATTGACGAAGTACACTGCTGAGGGGAGCAGCAGGCAGGTCAGGAGAGGTCTGCCACACCATGTGGTAACCTCCGGCGCAGGCGGGAATCGAACTCATGCGGAAGTGGCTTCAGCTTCTCAGTGCTGTGCTTTAACCCGCTGCGCCACCAGGGGGTTACATCATTCTTTTTTTTTTTTAATATTTATTTATTTATTTGTACAGAACTGGGGTACAGGCCAGAGATGCGGAGGGTGAGAGGATTCACCAGAGACAGAGTGGGGAGCAGAACAGGCAGATCGACGAAGCACACTGCTGAGGGGAGCAGCAGGCAGGTCAGGAGAGGTCTGCCACACCATGTGGTAACCTCCGGAGCAGGCGGGAATCGAACTCATGCGGAAGTGGCTTTAGCTTCTCAGTGCAGTGCTTTAACCCACTGCGCCACGAGGGAGGGCCCTACATCATTCTTAAAGTTATTATGTTAGCAGACACAGAGAGGGTTTTACTAAAAGAGGGGCTGTTGTGGCTGAGACCCCCAAAATTTGCCACATATTTACCTTCTGTTGGGGAACCACAGAAAAGGAGCAAAAGGGGCCAGTCAAGTCTGGGATGAAAAGAGCAAAACTAAAGTACAAATCATGACAAAGGCTGCCACTGTCAGCTTCCCCACATGTCTCACCAAGTGTCTCTCCCAACTGTCTCTAAGTGTCTCAGCTCTACATGTCTTCATTCATGTTCTCCTCTGTGTGTCTTCCAAATGTTCTCTCCAAGTGTTCTCCAAGTTTTCTCTAGCTTCCATTTACACTCAGCTCCACCCTTCATTAGGTTGGGCAGGGAACACAAAGCCTCCCCTTTTATGGAGATTCCTCCCTGTAATTGTTGGTATTTTCACATCTGTGCTTCTTGGTTGTCAAGGGACCCATTTATATTTTAACAAGCAGTTTTGAGACACATCAGCTCAATTCAGAGAAGAGACACAAATAGAGGAGTAGGATCAAAAACATGTTCCCTCTTTGCTGTTTATGCTACTCATCTTGCAATTGACTCATCAGCTGGTGCCAAAGCATTCCAAATCTTGTATCTCTGTTTTAGAGTCTATTTTTTCCCCCCATATTTTTGTCTGTATTGTGTTGCTCAGATTGCTTCTTCAGGATGTCAGCACACGTACAGCTGCCTGCAGAGAGTATTGGTTGCTACGAACCACTGCCGAGTTGCTCTCTGAGCACTGCCTTTGCCATGAGGGAGCTGCTTCACCCAAGGTGATACATTCCTCCTCAGAGACAGCATTGCTTCAAAGGCTGGTTCACTCTGGTGGTCCAACAACCTCATTTCTTTATTTAGCACAATTCTGGGGAATTGTCAGCTCTCCATAGTACTGAAATGCACTGATGGCCCAGCATTGTAGTTCTACTTCTTTCTCTGCCTCATTTTGCAGTCCTCATTTCATTCCCAATGTTGTTCCTGAGAGCACTCCCTAGTAAGATGGCTGCACATATTGTGCAGGTAGAAATTGTGTTTTATTACTTTTTTTTTTTAGCTATTGGAACTAGCAGTGTTGCCAGATTCTTCTAGTGGTGGTATGGTTATGAATTGCAAGCATTTCCTGTCCTGAACAAAGATGTCTTTATCTGCCCATACATTGAGTTGCTAAAAGCCAGGCGAGTGGGATGAAAGAAAGTTCAGAGTAAGGCCCCTGGCCTGTACCCCAGTTCTGTATGCATAAATAAACAAATCTTTCAGAAAACTTAAGATATTCCAAGCACAACTTATGAAGCCCTCTGTATCTTTCCAATTCTACTTTTCCTTGAAAGTATTCCTTCTCCTGTTAGATGACATTGTAATGACCATAGATATTATTGAAGTTCATTGATGGAAAAGTGAATTGGGGACATATTTAATTTGGACACTGAGATATACTTGCATGATTTATAGTTGCATACACATATAAGGAAGCATTCCTAACTATGCTAATAAAAGAATATATATATTCTTTTAGATATATTTCAGATATATTTCAATTCATTAGACAAACAAGTATGTCGGTGTAGTTTTGGTTATCAGTGCTTCACAACAGCAGAAATGTACATAACATTCACAACAGTAGGGCTTCCAGCTGGAATTCTCAGAAATCCTGCATTTGTAGTGTACACACAGTAGCAGTGCTACAAATAGTGGACACTGGTGTGAGAAGTCATGTTTTATGTATCCTGAGCATCAGTGATGAAAACAGCTTTTGGGGTCTGCCCTGGTGGTGCAGCAGGTTAAAGCACAGCACTAAGAAGCTAAAGCCACTTCCATATGAGTTCAATCCCCAGCCTGGAGGTGATCTGCATGGCGCGACAGACCTCTCCTGATCCGCCTGCTGCTCCCCTCGGCAGTGTATTTCCTCATCTGTCTGTTGTGTACCCAGCTCTGTCTCTGGTGAATCCGCTTAAAAAAACAAACAAAAAAAAACAAAGCAAACAGCTTTTGATTAAAAATTATGGAAGAAGAAAACCTGAACTATTTTTCTGTTCTGTTTATCTATGCTTTTTTTTTTTTAAGATTTATTTATTTGTGCATACAGAACTGGGGTACAGGCCAGAGGCTCAGTGGCGGTGAGAGACTTCACCAGAGACAGAACAGAACAGAACAGACAGATCGCTAGTACACTGCTGAGGGGAGCAGCGGGCGGGTCAGGAGAGGTCTGCCACACCATGTGGCCACCTCCGGAGCAGGGGGGAATCGAACTCATGGGGAAGCGGCCTTAGATTCTCAGTGCTGTGCTTTAACCTGCTGCTATTTTCATGCTATGTAATATCAAGAAGAAAAGTTTATGCAGCCACAAAAGTAGAAAATAATTGCTATACTGGTATGTCAACAATTAGTTAATGAAAGCATACTTTTAAAATTTGATAATGTTTTCATATTTGTCGTTATTAGACCTTGTATAATTGTGTTGTGATTTATTTTATCATTCTAAATAAACATTTCCCCTGTAATTAATTTTAAGATATTGTATTTTTCTTAAATATTCTCTACCCTGATTGTATGAACTTCAGGTCCCATCAAGGCTGATTCCATTTGAATCCAATCAAAAGCCTTTTTGCACTGTGTGACTCTGCATGTAGTCTATAAGGACAAGGAAAGTATTTCTCACCTGGATCCAGGAAAGTATAGTTTCTTTCTTGTTGGCTCTAGAAATTAATTTGGAATTTTAGGGAAGAAAAATATCAAAGACATAATCTAATATAACTTCATATTTCAGTGAAGAAACTGAGTTTCAGTTATCTAATACTTTGTCTCGTTTTAGGGCCAACTTGTGGAGAAGTGGTAGGTAGTTTTTAAAGTGCCTGGAATAATGGGTGACAACCAAATTCTTAAAAGGATGCTGATAGAGAAAGAAAATTCAAAAAAATACACCTTCACCTATTTTGCAGTTGTGATGAGAAAAAGATCTCTCTGATCAGAACAGAACAAGGAACTGATATTTTAAGTAAATAATAGATATTAAATTCTTAACCACTCTCAAGAAATGACAATCTTAAATGACTTTGAACTTTAAATTATGTGGAAACTTTAATTTCAGTCACCAGGTTTACTGCATGACACAATAGTTTGAGAATGTAAAACTAACTTAAGAAACTATTATTTAAGTACTTCCACATTTGTTTGATATTTCTCTCTCTTTCTTTCTCTAGCCTTTCTTCAAGTCCTGGCCCCTTGGAGTAGCTAGGGAAAATAATATTGGTGAGGAAAATTGAATTCCAGGATAACTAATAGTGAGGTAGAAAAGGGACTAGGTAGAAAGCTCCTGATCCTCATTCTCCTGTTTTCATTTTATATTAGATCATTTCCTTCCAGGATTAACAAAGAGATCCTTATTTTATCCAATTTCCTTGACTTGACAAAAACAGATCTATCTCTTAGTAAGAAGATTTAATTACCTGCCTGGTAAGACTGTAAAGAGGTCAACCTTTCCCTGGTGATAGTATTCAACCATCTAGAACTCAAACCCATTATATTCATTTTAATATTCTTCTAATATAACAGAGGTATACATGGGAGAATTAAAAACATCCAAATGTCTCTGAGTAACTGAATTTGTACTTTTTACTTATTTCTTATTTAACTAAAATGAGGAAGGAAAATAGGAGGGTATTGTTACTTCCATCTTTTCTCACAGTTATGATCTATATATTTGTGAATTAGTTGAGTTACTACTTTAACATTTTTTTTATTAAATATTTTATGATTGGAAAAATAACCATATTGGTGATATTCAGAATTGCATTATTTGATCAGAGGGTGAAGTCAGTCATTACATAGTATTCCATCTATATAAGATAATTTTCTTGGCAATGGTTATAGTAATCATAGTAACTTTCACTTTTATAGATTTTATGTAATGAGATTACAAAGCATTCTGTCCATACCCTCATTATTTGATTCTCATGAAAATTCTGTGGCGTGAACAGGGAAGGACTTACTTTCAGCATTTGGCAGTAAAAGAAAAAGCTCATAGTAAAGCTCTTAGTCTACAGCAAGAAAATACCAAGATGTAAAATTTTGACTCAATACTGTAGCTCATTAGGTGCTATATATTTCTGTTGAAACCATAGACTCTATAAGCAAAATTTTCAAGGAGTTATGAAGCTTTCATTAGTTCAGTATAATGATTCATTGTAATTCATTACCGTATTTACATTGTAAATATATAATTATAACCATATATTATAAAATGATATACATTATAATCTATATTGTATTTATGTATTATGATTTATTATAAAACATTCATTAATTCATTATACGTTATAATTAATGCAATTAGAAAACATTTACTAAATGGAGTCATTGTGACTTAAAATAGAATAACTCACACACAAAATTCAGTGAAACTGCTCCATAAATCATAGAATTATCATAAAATGTCAGAATTGGAATGACAACTCTAAAGCAGAGTCCATCTCTAAAACATGAAGTTAAATCAGGGGAGGAGATTTCTTCAATTAAGAGATATTGAAAATGATCCTATAATGAACCTCCCACTGCCAATGCCAATGAAAAGAATAAGAAAAAAACTACTTTTGGCATAAAAGTTTTTGATTTTCTATTTACTGTATGCAGTCTCCAGGAATGTGCATTTCCACTAATCATCTGGCATTTCTATATTTTACTGTCTCCTATTGTAGTCAGTATTCTGACTTCAATAACAGTAATAGAATCATGTTATATGGTGTTGTAAAGTATTTTGATTGATGATTTTACTTCTAGCTGTTATTTTGAAGTACTTGTAGCAGTTCATTATCTTTTTTATCTTATCTTCGACCACTTTTGCAATAGATAAGCTCTAAATCAAAAGCAGAATGAAATAATTTGTATCACATTTAGGAATGCCCAGTTTTCTTGTATTAATACATTATTCTTTAGAGCCCAAATGTCATGAAAATATAAAATTGTTATACATCAATGGTCAGTTGTAACTACTATTTGCATAGACATGATATTGTAAGCAGTGAATGTTGATTTAGCCAAACACTGCAATATAATTCTCTGGAGAGAATGAGGGACAAGAAACAGAAGGAATGAAGGTGTAAGAGAGCTAAATCATGACCTAATACAAAAAGAATTCACTCCTGTATATTTGAAATTGGTTAATCAAAAGGTAGCAGTAGCAACAGATTATTGAGGAAAAACAGAGATATGTAAATACCAAAAGAAACAGCTAAGAGTCCAAAATGGTTACCTCTGTGAATGACATCTGTGAGAATTGTGAGGGAAGAAAGAGGCATGACAAGGGATTGTGGTGTTGTGTCTCTGAAAGTGGAATTGGTAGGGGGAGGGTTTTTATTTACAACTGTATATTCTGTGTAATTGAAATGTTTTACAATAAACACATCATTACTTTTATAATTATAACAAAAGTAATAAGACAAAAACATTTTTTTACCATTCCTTGGGCATACACCATTTTATATTTTATCTTAAGTTCCCCTCTATCTTGGTTGATTTTTTTTTAAGATTTATTTATTCATGCATACAGAACTGGGGTACAGACCAGAGGTGCAGGGGTGGTGATAGGATTCACCAGAGATAGAGTGGGGAGCAGAACAGTCTGACTGATGAAATACACTGCTAAGGGGAACAGCAGGCTGGTCTGGAGAGGTCTGCCTCGCCATGTGGATCACCTCCAGGGTGGGATGGAACTCATGCTGAAGTGGCTTTAGCTTCTTACTGCTGTGCTTTAACCAGCTGCACCAATAAGGAGGGCCCTATCTTGTTGATCTTTAAAAAAAAAAAATTATATAAAGTAAGTTTTACTCTTCGGTTATATAGTTCCATGAATGTTGAATGAATGTTGACCAATTTTTTAGAGTTGAGTAATTTATCTACCATGACAGACTTAAAGAGTATTTCCAGTATCTTCAAAATTCCCTTTTTCTGTCCCATTGTAGTTTACTTCTCCCTCTCACTTCTGATACTCCTATCAACTGCTGATATTTCCTTCTCTATAGTTTTACTATTGTAGAAAGTCATGTAAATGGACAGATACATCATGTAGCTTTTCAACTAGGAAAATATATTTAAGATTCATCCATGTTGCTTCAGAATATATAGTTTAGTCTTTTTAATGCTAAGGAGTAATTCAGCTCATAGATGTAACATAGTTTATTAGTCCATTTTCCCATTAAAGGAAATGTGGATTATTTCATGCCTTTGGTGTTTACCAGCTTCTCCACATGTTTACAAACAGGTATCCTTTTTTTGCACAAACATAAATTTATTTCACTAGAGTAAATTGTAGCAATATTATATGTCATATGGTAGGTGAATCTCTAACTTAGTAAGAGATTTTCAAACTTCTTACAAATTGACTGAATCATTTTTCATTCCCACTAGTACTATATGAGAATGACAAATTCTCTGAGTTCTCTTCAGCACTTAGTATTGTCAGTTGCTTTTGTCTTCCTTATTCTTCCAATGTCTATGAAATATGTTCACAAAAGCTTCCTGTACTTTTTCTTCATCCACTTATTTTTGTGCCTGTAGTAACCTATGGCAAATCTTCACATATAAGTAGATACCATTAGACTAGACTAGACTGATTATATGCCTCTTAGAAATGAAAGTAATAAAATTAAACATGAAAATACTGTAAATTATAAAGGGTCACAAAAATAAGTGGTTATTATCCCAACTGGTCATTCTTAATTTGCACTGGACCATATGAGATGTATCAATAATCTGAGTCTATTTAATCAGGAGAAGGAAGATAATCCTTTATTATATCTTGTCTATCATTTTAATTATGTTTTATTGGGTTAACATACTACACTGTATATGATTAAGAAATATAGGCTCACACCTCTTCACATATAGGTTACCATACCACCCCCTTCCCACCAAGACACCCATAGCTCCTCCAGCATAATCCCCTGGGACCCTTCCACTCTTTTTGTTTGTTTGGTTTGTTTTTGTCTTTTCTATTCTCTTGTATCTCTGTATTCCACACATGAGTGAAATCATCTAGTATTTCTCTTTCTACTTCTGACTTATTTCACTTAACTCATCTAGCCTGCTGTGCTTGAAATCTCCCAGAATCAGAGAGCCAGCATGCAAAGTATAACAATAAGATTATATATAAAAATAAAATTTCATTCCAGAAAGCCAACCTACTACCAAGAGTATCTAGTCCAAGAAATGAGACTGCTCTGTACAGTCAACCCAGGCAATAGCATCATAATCCTGGAACACTTGGACCCAGTGGCCAGGCTTTGATTAATAACTGACAACACTCCACTAATTTTTGCCTCTACTTTCAGGTTAGAACCTGAAAGTCAGATATACACCCTCAAATAACACAAAGTTTACCCCTTCTCTACTTACACTGTGTGTAGCTTCCTTATAACAATAGCCAATCATGGCATCCCTGATATTTTAGACCATTAGTGTTACTATAAAAAAAATTCCACAGATTTGGTGGCTTAAACAATTTATTTCTTATAGTTCTGGAGACCACAAAGTACAGCATCAAGGCACTGGTAAATTGGATGTCTGGGGAGGCCCTGCTTCTTGTTTTATAGAAAGCTGTTGATTCCCTGTATTCTTCTATGGCAGACAGAATGAGTTCTCTTTCACACAGGCACTCCATCATGCTCTAGTCATTTCCCAGAGGCTGCAACTCCTAACAAGATCAAATTGGGGGATTGGTATTTGATGTATGAATTTTGGGGAGTCACAAATATTTAGTCCTTAACACCTGAAGTCTTCCCCTTCACCCTCATCTAACTATCAAGCCTTCCCACTCCGCTGCCTGTCACTAAGTCTGTAAAAGCCAAGTGATGAGCCTGAAGAAATAGACTTTATTTGGTATCATTTGATGTTCATTTATCTCTTAGCTGCCTTTAAAATTTATATTCTTAGACCCTACAGCAGACTCACTGAACCAGAATTAGTGAAGAAAAGGCCTAGATGTCTGCATTTTAAAGAAGTTCCCCATGGCATTGTTTTGTACATAAAAGGTGAGAACTACTGTACCAACTGATGTCCTTCCCAAATTTTGAACTTCTTCCTAAATTTTATCTTGATTAATACTCTTCTAACCATTTGGATGGAGTTATATTGATCAGATGTGTGATTGCAGTAAAACTAGGCTAATTAGATAAGGTGATAGATATCAGAATCAACCCAGATTTTTACCTAAAAAATTGGAAAAGTAGGTAAACTTAAGATAAAGCAGGACTCATGTGGCATTGAAGTTTGATTTTATGTATGTGTACTCATATATATCTTTGTGTAGAATTAATTCATGGACTTTTATATGAAAATTGACCTATAGATATTAGAAAAGCTTTTAAAATTCAGTATAATGAACAGATTTATAACTGAGAAGTCTGGTATACGAGAGTTAATTATTTGATTATATCCTGTGCTTATTATATTATCTGGAATAGTATGCGTAGGTCAGACTCCACAATTTAAGATAAACCAGAATCCAAGGAATAATACTGAAAATATCTAAAAGAATTGAGGCTCTTCATTAACTGTTTAACAGAGTATTATCTGAGTTTCAAAACATTACTCACAACTCAGATTTTCCATTCATATCAGTTGTCCATACTCTGATATTTCTGTAAAATTTTCTAATAATTGTATTCTATTTCACATGAATGTATCCTCAAGAAGTTTGAAAAGAATTTCAAATAATCATATACTCTTATAAGTGGATGTTGATGCATTAAAAAATTCATGGACCTTTTAAGCATGCAAACCTTTAGAATTTTATCAGGTTGTCAGCAGGCTTGTATTGTGCAGCTATTAGAGTACCACTGGCAGGTAATGCTGGAACTCCAAACTTGCATGCTTTAATGGATCCAGTCATCACAAAGACAAAGCATACTTAGCATGGAAGATCTTTAATAGGATTAGTATGCATAGAGAGATAAGAAAAGAAAGGATAATGGTTTCTTAATAAAAATACCCCATATGCACCTTTCCCCTTGTGGGTAAATACCCAGCCAAACATGGTTGATCCAAAGTGGGGCCACTGAGGCACAAAAGCTTACCACAAATCTAAGGTACCTTCTTATAAGGAACTATAGAAAAAGGGCAGAAGGGTCCAAGGAGTATGGGATGAAAGGTGCAAAATCAAAGTACAAATCAAGATAAAGGCTACCACTGTTAGCCTTCCCATGTATCTCTCACCCACATGTCTCCTCCAAGTGTCCCCTCTATATGTCTCCTCTACGTCCCCCAAATCCCTATTGCAAGTCCAAATTCAATAAGCAAGCACCCATCTCGTGTGTGTGTGTGTGTGTGTGTGTGTGTGTGTGTGTCCCCTTGTGTCTCTCTTGAGCCCACCTGCCTTCCATTTTACTTAGCTTTACCTCACAGCTATGCTCTGTCCCTTATTGGATGGGATGGAACCTCTTTTTTTCATAGAGATATCCGTTACACATTTGTTAGAGCTCTAACACTTCTCTCAGCAATCAAATAGACTTTATTGCAGAGTTTGTAGTTTTTCAAACTTGTCTGCTTCTCTAAGGTTAAAAAATACAGGCAGAGTACTATCTGTCAGTTTATTCTGCTCATTTATCATGCATGTATCCACTTTTGCATTCAAGCTTCTGTTCATAAAATATACAGTACTTTCAATTGTGTATGTTATATAATGGCTGGAAAACTATAGATCCTCACTGAAGAACATGCCATGTAAGGAGGAAGGCAAGACTATTAACCACATGACTGGCACATGAAAGGGAGGGGAGCTCTTCACATATATAATATCCTTTATCTATCCTTGCCTAACCTGTCCTATCCATCCAGGAGCCCAAACATATATAGCTATTGAGCACTTGAAAGATGGCTAGGTCAGGTTAAGATGCATTGTCTACATCATATTTTGTGGATTTAGTACAAAAAAATAAATTATGGCATTAGTATTTTATATGAATTACTGCTGAACTATATCTTATGTAATTAAAAATAAAATATAAAATTACTTTCTCTGTTTCCTTTTACTTCTGAAAATCTGGATCTTAGAAAATTAAAGTTAATAGATACTGCTCTTAATATATCATTTTTGGTGTCCTTTATTTTGAGAAAGAATTAATGTTTTTAAACATAGGCTATGATATTAGATAAGAGATCACAAGTTTGTATTCTAGCTCCAGTATTTACTATGGTAGTTCTGAAGGTAAATGAGAAGATGACAGTAATAATAAAGATACATTATCGTTAACATTTATGGTAACATTTATTAAGTGCCACTTGCAACTAAAATCTTTATGTACATTATTAAGTTTTCACAATAATCCTTTAGGTAATTATGTTATCTACATTTTACATCTAGGAAAGCTAAATCATAAAGAGATTGTGTTGAACTATGACACTGTACTTAGAATGAGGCTGATAAGTTTTGTTGTTAATAATTCCTTTATATTTCTACTCTTGGGGGTGCACAGGATGTCAAGAATAGTGGGTAAGGAGATATAACTTGGCATAGGAGGATGTGACATCAATTCCAAGCTGGTGAGATGTGTGGATAATGTAGTTGGATTATGAATATGCTATAGCAGATATTGTATTTAAATACTACTACAGTGGTTTTTGAGTAAGGATGCAATTACATGATGTATTTGACATTTGTATAGTCAAAACTGAGGGTGTAATATTGGAGCCTTGTAGGTGGAGGTCAGGGTTGCTGCGATCTTTCTATGATACACAGAGCAGCTTCCCACAAGAGAGGATGATCCAGTCTCAAGTGATAGCAGAGTCAAAGTTGAGGAATCCTATGATGCAGGAGTGAAAAAAAGAAAAGGTGACAAGACTATATGGAAAGAAGGGAGGGAAGAAGAGTGGTTAGAGGTAAGGAAGGAGAGGGGGGCAAGAGAAAGGAAGGGAAGGAGGAAAGAGTAAACTTATTAATAAAGTCTTGGTCATGCCTTCCTTGGAAATATAACAGAGTATTATTGTGCTTAACAATAATATGATAACAAAAGCTTAGGTACATATTTCTTATGTTAGTGTATGCTAATAAAGTTAGAGCTGGTCTTGAGGCAGTGTTCATCTCTAATGACTTTTTCTTTAGGATTTAATTATTTATTTATGCATACAGAACCGGGGTACAGGCCAGAGGTGCACTGGTGGTGAGAGGATTCACTAAGCAGAGTAGGGAGGAGAACAGGTAGTTCAACAATGTATACTGCTGAGGGGCACAGCAGTTGAGACAGGAGAGGTCTGCTAAGCCATGTGGGTCGCCGCCTGACGGGGGATCCAAATTACACTGAAGCAGCTGCCATCAGCTTGCAGTTCTGACCCCTAACCCACTGGCCACCAGGGAGGGCCCTCTAATGACTTTTGTATTTCCTGTGGAGTGGTACACCTGGGGTCATTTATACCAGGTCAATGACTGTCCTTGTGATGTAGTTTTCTTTTTCTTTCAAGTGTGTGGGAACCCAGCAGTACATCATCAAAAAAAAGAAAAAAAAGAAAAAAAAAACCTCTCTCTTGCCATTAGTATGTTAATCTATTTCCAGTAATTTGTGAAAATTTCAATGCAGAATTATACTATCTTTCTTTGGTTTGGAAAAGATTTGATAGCAAATTGTGCAAAGAGAGTGATATCAGGGTTTGATTGTAAATCATTAACTAATCTTTACCTAGTGACTTTTGCATGTCATTTCAAGTAATGTTATTTTCCTAGGGTTGTAATGTCATTTCCCTATGAAGACAGATGTATGAAAGCTAAAATAGTCCTGAAGTAATTTTTCAAAGAATTCAAAATATGGCTGACATAATGGAATGCTTAAGGCCTGTATAAAATGTGAAAATTTAAACACTATGGATAATTTATTGTCTATAATGGCTAAGATTATATACTTTATGATATTTTAGCAATGAAGCTTTTATCAACTGTAATTTATGAATGCTATTTCAAGGAGAATGGATCATTATATTGGTTTTCCTTTATATTGGCAATTAAAATTAATTATCAATAATATACATGGATGGCTTTATATTAAAGTGAAAATTATAAATATAAATTTTCATCCTACTTTACTAGATGTTTTAATGTCAATATCACTAAATTACATTTCTAATGTCAATATCATTAAAGGCCACTTGCAAGATAGAGAACTGAAGCCACTAGAAATGGCAGGTTTCTTTGTGTGTATGGAAAAACTGGAGTGGCACCACAAAGCAAATGTAATAAATAAACAAACACAGTGTGAGTTATTTGCACTTGGAATAATAAACAGTTTTTACAAAAGAATGAGGGTATTGTATATGCTCTGATAAAGTGAGAATTAGAAGCTGTTGTTAAATTGAAAATCATAGATTGCCCAGCATCTTGTAAAGTAGATTCATTTATGAAAAAAAAAATCCCAAAGATACATATGTATAAACACACACACATATGCAAATGTATAGAACAAAATAAAAAATCTGAACATAAATTCATGGACAGGGCACTTTTGGGTATGAGATGCAAGGGACACTGAATTTATTTCTGCATATATTTATTTTTATTTCAAATTTTGAAGGAAAATTATGAGCATCTAATGTTATTAATAGCATTGACATCTTTATATTTCCTTTTTTTTTTTTTCAAATCTCCCACATTTGATTTTAGTTTAGAAGGCAAACACACACATCTCTTTTGCATATCTAGACATTAAGGCTCTTACAGAATTCTTCATTTCCTCTAGGAAACTTTGTGTGCCAAGTTGTTCGGGAATACATACTTTAGTCAAACTCTCAGGGTAGGGTTTATGTTTGCATAGTTAATTGTGTTTAAAAGAACAGTGTTTTTCCTGAATGAATTTAGTGTGGGTAGGAGGAATGCTAGAATGCACTTAAAAGGTTAGGAAGTTAAACCAAATGTGGTAAATTTAAGTCAGTGAGACTTAAAATGTTGCATAGTTATGATTTTACCTTTAGTTATTTTTTTGAGTTGACTTCATCTTTCCCCTCATGGAAACAGGAACCAGGAACTTGAACTTGGGTTCTGTTACTCCTTATGCCTAGAAGACTTGTTTGCTGATTCCTGAAGTAGTGTTTTGTTTATTAACTTCTTAAGTAAAAAGTCATGAAAAGTACCCAAGCATGAGATATATTTTCAACTCATCTGATGGAAAAGTAAATGTTCTTAGAACTGTCATCTATCTATCTGTCTATCTATCTATCTATCTATCTATCTATCTATCTATCTATCTATCTATCTATCTATCTACCTATCTATCAACTGTCTATCATCATTATCATCTACCTACATACGTGCCTATCATCTTATCATATATCCCAATTTCATTGTCCTAAATTTATGGCTTTTAAGATTAGATTTTGTAGCAATGCATAAGACCCTCTGTGCAAATGAATTTACCTTCCTCCTGCTCTCTGTCCATATAGAAAAGAAATGAATCATGTTGGTGCTTGCATTTTTAATTTGTTTGTAAATTTACATTGGTTCACATCTTTATTTATATTTTAGAAGTATAGGATTTCTCCCTTTAGGTTACTGCTTTTACCTCACCACACCTACCACTAAAGCCACCTTAGTCCACATGTCCATAGTTTGTATCTACCTCCTCCCTTTGTTTTCATCCTTCTTATTCCCCTTTCCTTTATGGTAGTCAAGGTTCTAGACTTGGTTTTAGGTTTTAGGGTTTATTGTAACTTGACTTTATCTGATCTTTCGTTTTGTGTCTCTATATTACATATATGTGACACCATGTGGTGTTTGTCTTTTTCTTCCTGACTTAATTCACTTAGCATAATCCCTTCCAGTTTCATCCTTGTTGCTGCAAATTTTATGTTGTATTGCTGTCTCTATCTCCTTTACATCCCTTTGCTTCCAGTTCAATTATTGGGACCCCTCATTTTCTACCCTATTTCATTACTGATCCTGATTCAACACCCTTCCCCTGGCTCTATTCTTTCAGAATTTCCAATGTCTCCTATAGTTATATCTATCGCTCAGACAGTGCCTTGGAGATTCAACTCATAATCAACTACCTCCTTGCTGCTGGTTGTTACTTCTTAGAGATTCCAGAGGTATCCCATACTTACTTTGCCAAAATGAGATCACAAATTCTCCCTATTAAGAACCGTATTTCAGTCTTCCATTGGTGATGTTATCATCCACCCAAAGTAGAAATCTTGGGAAAGTTTGTGCTCCATTTATCCTAGAGTTTTGTGTTGGGAAATGAGAACATTTTCAGATGCTGCTGCTAAGTCCAGAAGATGAGGACTTACGAATCATTGTTTTTCTCAATAAGGATGTCATTAAGAAGTCTTTCTCAACTCCTTTTCCTAAATAGTTTTTAGCACCTTTGGTATATTTATATTCAAAGATTATTTTATACTTATGCCTTTTGAGTGATTCTCCTCACTGAGTTTAAAGTCTTCAAGGATAGAGGCTGTCTTAGTGTCTGCATTTTGAGCCTTAATAGCTGTTAAATAAACGCTTCTTGAAAGACTGCCAATTTTGAAATATAACTATGAAGGCTCAATGTTTTGTGGGATACAAAACTCTAGTAGAGCAATTTTAGAGTAAGACTGTTTCATTTTCTCTACAATAGGATTATTAAGAGGACTGATTTCCTCTTCTACTGGATTATTTACTTCTTAGGAAAACTTGGTGCAATTTGACTTGACTTTGGTGAAAGAAGAATGTAAGATGAATGCCTTAGTTCATTTGCATTTATTTAGCTAAGTTGGTTATAGTATTTTACAATATTTTTCATATCACATCATGCATAGCAAATGATAGTGCTTGTATGGCCCATGAGGTTCTTGGATGAGAATAGATATGTTGCCAAAGTCGTGGACTCTGGATACCCTGTGTTCATGCCAGACAATCTGGAAGTTAAGGAAGAATCACATTTTATCACTTGTAACAATTTATGACAAAGCAGTTAAGAAAACTCTGGGTTGGAGAATGTACTTGTTATTAGGACCAACCATAAGAGTGGGTCCTTTGCTTTCTCTAGAAAGAATTCACTAGAGAGAACTAATTGTAGTTGAAACAAGACAAAGCATTTAATAGAATGGCTCATATGAGAGATAGCCAGTGTGGGAAAGAAGAACATCGTCTGATTCCCTACAGGGAATTTAGAGGAGATATTTAAAGGGTAAAATTACCCTTTAATTTTGGGTAATGCCTGGGCACACACAGTCTAAATTACATTCAAACTATGCCAGCAGATTCTCAGCTTTATGCCTCAGGAGATTGTGAGATAATTAATATTCAGGATCTAACAACTTTGTCGAACATGGCAGCTCATGATCAATGTAGTAGGTCAAATGTTGTGGACATAACTAGCCAGTCCATGAGTTAGCTCACCTATTTAACTAGAACTTGGGACAGCTCATCTTACTGGATTGACATTTCTTTTACCTAGTCTGTCTTATACTGATTTAAATAATGTCAACTCAAATCATATCAACTCCAAATATCAAAACATGTCCTTTTGGGAAAAAGTCTTGCAAGATGAGTTTTCAGTTTAGTGTGAACCCTAAATCCAGTCTCTAGTAAGACAGGGAGAGGAGAGAAGCAGAGACACATCAGAGAACTCTATGTAATGTCATAGACCAGCCAAGATTAGAATGGTAGGTTTGTAAGTAAAGAAAAAGAATCCTAGCAATGACCAGAAATTAGGAGAGAAAAATAGAACCAATTTGTCCTTAGAACCAACAAAAACATCCAAACTTGACGAAACCTTGATTTTAGACTTCTGAACTCCGGAACTGAGAGATAAATTTCTGCTATTTTAAACCACAGTTGATGGTAATTTGTTACAGCAGCACTAGGAAGTCAACATAAAGGTACATAATAATCCAAGATCATAGTTGTTGTTTTTTTTTTTTAAGCTTTATTTGTGCATACAGAACTGGGGTACAGGCCAGAGGCTCAGGGGCGGTGAGAGGCTTCACCAGAGACAGAGTGGGGAGCAGAACAGGCAGATCTACGAAGCACACTGCTGAGGGGAGCAGCGGGTGGGTCAGGAGAGGTCTGCCCCGCCATGTGGTCGCCTCCGGGGCAGGCGGGGATCGAGCTCATGCGGAAGTGGCTTTAGTTTCTCAGTGCTGTGCTTTAACCCGCTGCGCCACCAGGGAGGACCTGTTTTTTTTTTTTTTTTTTTTTTTTTAATACAAGCCCATTTTTTTTTTTAATACAAGCCCATGTTTGCTAATATCTGCCTGACCATGAATCAATAAGAGCCCATGATTCACTCTTATTACAATAACTTATCAAATATATTTTATCAGACACACAAGAGGACACAGTGTATATACTTAGTGATACTGTAAAAACACATCAAATAATTGTTTCTCAAAATGTATTCCTTCAAACAATAACATTAGTTGCATCTGTGATTTCATCAGAAAGAAAAATTCATGGTCCCACCTAGACCAACCTGATACACAGAAGACTGATGGTAGGGCCTACTATTCTATGATTTAAAGAGCTTTCCAGGGGACTCTAAATATTGACTTCCTCAGAAAACTGACATAGGCATATTTGCTTTAACCAAAGATGGGACTGTCTTTAAGTGCTGGTTAAGGAAATGGAAATGTCTATAGGAGCATGTTAGAGAGGCAACTTAGGCAAAGTGAACATTAATTGGCAGGTACCAAAATTAAGCTCCCATCTGCCCACACAGACTGTGAGATGAAGACGGGGCACTCTCTTCTTTAATGACTACATTTCTAAGGGGTGGCTCCCAGGTGCTTGAGATAGACATACCTGATAGTGACGCCAGCAAAAAAGAAGATTATTCAT
The DNA here is from genome assembly GCF_000260355.1 of Condylura cristata. Taxonomy (NCBI): domain Eukaryota; kingdom Metazoa; phylum Chordata; class Mammalia; order Eulipotyphla; family Talpidae; genus Condylura; species Condylura cristata. The sequence continues at coordinate 33,891,494 of NW_004567110.1, forward strand.
ATCTTTAAAAGGCAGCATAAGAATTTCCAAGTCCAAGTTTTCTAAAGGTAATGGTGAAATATGAGAGTTTTAAAGCCTATAGTCAGGACGAAGCCTGGCTACACTGAGGGGAACATGAGGCCACTTGCCTTCTGCTTGTCAATATGCAGAAATATCAATATCTTGATGGAGGCTTTATTAATTTTCTTGGATTTGTAAACTTAATTTGAAGAACACTGAACTTTTTTTCACCAAGGACTATGTTGTCTTATTTTTTCTTGAGTCTTTTTATATTTTTCAATGAATGATGATTTTTTATGTGCATCATATACATTTTTAATAAAGTTTATTCCTTATATATTTAATATATTTAATAAAGAAATTTGTTATTTAAGGGATGATACTTTTTCACTATATTTTCCCAAAATGTCATCCTGATATATGGAAAGGTATTTGTTTTGTGGCTTTTACTGTATTCTCATTATATTTAAACATGTCTATTAATTATCTTAAAATATATAGGAAGATAATCACTTTGAAGATAATGACATAGAGAGATCCCATTGCAATGTTGTGTTTCTTATTTATAATGAAAAAAAAAAGAGGTAAAAATAATAGGGAGATTAATTCTGTCCTTTTCTAGTAAGCATAGATATAGTGTTTTAAGTATTCACTATCTAATTCATTGTTTTGGTATACTATATTGACACAATTGTCCTTGTGGCTTTAATTTTTCCAGCCACATCTATCAATTTTCTAAGTTTTTATGTCATTGTGTATATGAAATCTTGTATATTTATATGACTTTGAAAAAGTGACACAATGAAGTATGTATTTTGTCATTCAATCCTGATAACTGATTAGAAACAACACAAAAGGATACAATTGTTAATTCTTGAGGCAACAGATTTATCTCGCTATTTTATAATTTTATTTCACTCAAATAGTCTAGCAGTTTGTTGGGTATACTGCTAAATATTTGATAATTGTTTAATATCTTAATTTTTTAATACTATAATCTATTGCTAAGCTTTTAATTTTTGTTCAATGATACTTTTATATAGTTAAAATGCATATGAAATTAATATATTGCTTGCAGATACAAAAGTCTTTATAATATGACCTATGAGAGGATTGAGCAGAAATATTTAGCTTGCCATCAAATTTCTTTAATAGTTTTTTGTAGGTTTATTGCCAAGATGTCTAAAAAAGCTGCAGCTATGCTGTTATGCATAGCATATCATGGAAATATACATCTGCATTGGATTTTCCTTTTTATATTATTTATTTGTTTCTAGAATGCTGGGTTCTGCTAAAATATTTTGGATTGATATTAAATCTGGGCAGCTTTGGCAATATTGTTGATATGATATGCCAGTATATTAACCTTTAATGAAACAAGTATAGAGAGCTGATTGATTATGGAATGATCTTTTGCATCATTATCTGTCTTGATTGTATACAAATAGTTTTTTTTTATTCGCACTATTTTGAAATAACTATCTCATTTTTAATATGTTTGTTTTGAAATCTGCTATCTTAGTTGGCAAAAGGATTAAATCCTACAGAAATGTGTATGTACAAACCTTCTAAAACTCAAGAAGATGTTTATTAATTTTCAGAAGCTGTAACTGTATCCTCTAAACATGCCATTTAACGAAATGTACTTCTTTGCCTGACTGCCTCCTCTGTAAGAACAAAACTGGGTTTCCTACTGCCCAATCTAATCTAAATTGATGTGGCCATAATCATTTTTTAAAGCATATGTTAGAAAAATTATTAGACCCACAAACTATGCCTATCATAGTGATGTTTTATGTTGCATTTTGAGGCTTAGTTTTAAACTAAACTTCAATTTCAAATAGATGTTATCTCCAGAATGAAATTAGAAAAGCTGCCCTTTTATCTAGCCTGTTTTGACTTTTAGCTTGATTGAAATCTTTAACAATTACCATGTGGTTATGATGAGGTTATAAAATATAGTAAAAATGTTTGGAAAAGGCAACTAGTTCTTGGTCTCTGCTGAGTAACACTATTTGAATACATATTAAAATTAATAGAAATTTTTAACATTTAATACACACATCATGGGTTTGGTCCTATTTGCATTCATATATTTGGTAAGCCTAGAAATAGAGCAAACTGGACTGTTAATATAGCTCTAAGGAACTGATTTGGTTGATTTCCTGGTTTATCAAACTCAGTTCAATGAAAAGAGCAAAGTCAAGCCAGTAACTTGTCATCATATAAACCTTAGAAGAACAATCCTTATTCAGAAATTTTTTCCTTTTTTATCTGTTTGTATAATCATAAAGGAACTTGATACATGTATTAAAAACAGTTGGTATTTTTTTTCTAGATTGTAAATGTGTCTAAGAGTTTTCTACCAGACACTATAATATGCACAATATATGTTTACAATTAAATTTTACCTTCCTAATAGCCTTGCAAACCATGAGTTTTTATTGATATTTCATTGATTAAAAAAAAACAAGTTCAGTGAAGTTAAAGGATTTTCAAATATCACACGTCTGGGATATGACAGTCATGATTAAGCTGTAAGATTTACTTCAAAGCCTATATCCTTTTTTTTTTTCTGTGTCACATAAGAACTTGGAAAACTTTCTTTTTCTCTGTAATTGAATATCCAGCAGGTGACTTTTTAAAATTTTCCAACTACAAAATTAAATTTTTAAAGTCTGTGAATGATTTAAAAGAAAAACATGTCTAGATCTATGCTTGTCACATAAAGATATAGCTTGGCATCATCTACAAATCTTGTCAAAATGTTCTTAATTCTAATGTCTGAGTCACCACCAAGAATAAAAACATGAGCTCTAGGTTTGATCTGCATGGTATGGCAATATGGCCCCATGATCAAACTAATGGATAATGGCAAAGCAGATACTTTATGTTATAAAATATGGAATTAGACACATTTCTAAAGGGCCAGTAATGCTATTTGTCATAGGCAACTATCCCAAAGATTTCCAAACATTTCAACTACAAGTGTTACTTCTTGAAATCATGCAATTTCTTGTTTTAGGTGAAAGAATGTCCTACAAGTATATATTTTTTTCCTTGAACTATTCAATCACCTTAAAAGCTGGTAACTTCCCTCCTAGCCAGAATATACTTAGTATATTTTTAAAGCAGATAACTCAGACTCTACAGAAGCAGATAGACAATCTGTGCAACTCTTTAAGAAGATAATTTTACTGCTTAGTAACCATCTGGATTTTATCTTTTTTTTTTTTTTTGAGCTAAATGGACATTAAGAACTTTTTTTTTGAGAATCCACAGATTTTTGTAGAGGTACAAATATCACAAGAGTTGTAAGCTGATTATTTGGATTGAATCAAGGTCATTGTTCCTTTGTATAGTTTAGAAACATAGCATCAAGAGTCACTCCTATGTTGCATGATCATTGACCTCTATTTATCAAATATGTGAACTTTTGTAGTCACCTGGAGAATTATATTTCTTCATTGTTTACATTTATGAATTATCTCCAACATTTAATATTTACTCATTTATTCTGACATATCAGACCAACTGTGGAAAAACATGTACTTATTTTTACTTATTATAATTTTTTATTAAGTAACATTACTTTATATAGCATCATATAATTTTAAATAGTACATCACTAAAGAATAACTTAACATGCTTTAATGTCTATTTAGGTCAACATTTCTATGTGTATTAACTTCACTGCTACAGGTCTAATTCTGATCTTCAGCATACAATTATTCCCTTCATTCCATTTACCCACCTTTTCCCCTTCCCCTTCACTTAAGCACTGATTGGTTACTGTCCCAGATTATATTTATTTATTTCATTCATTTGTCTAGTTTTCCTGTATGACATATATTAACAACATCATCCACTGTGTGTTTGACTTATTTCACAAAACATAATACTTTCAAAGTCAATGCATGTTGTTGCATATGGCAGGATTTTATCTTTTGTTTTACATATAGCTAAATAGCAATCAATTGTGTATTTACACCATATCTTCTTTATCCAGCCATCTGTCAATAAGTACTTGCTATCAATGAGTCAATAAGTACTTAACTATCGTATATAATACTACAGTATATAATCCTATAATAAGCAAGTGAATAATAATTGAAACACAATTCAATTATTATTATTTTTTAAAATTTTTGGACATATGTACACAGAAGAGGAATAACTAGATCACATAGAATTATTATCCTTAATTTTTGGAGGAATTTCATGTTTCTTTCTATATTGGCTGTACTGATGTACCTTCCTACTAACAGTATATAAAGAACCTTCATTCAATATCAATTCCAAAACTTGTTATTTCTTTTGTTTGATAACAGCCATTTTCACAGGTGTGAGATGATAGCTCATTGTTGCTTTGATTTATATTCCCCTAATGATTAGTAATGATAAATACATTTCATTTGCTTTTTGATCAGCTGTACTTCCATCGGGGAAGTATTCATTCAGAGCCTCTGACTGTTCTTCATTGGGTTATTTTTTCATTGTTGAATTTTACAAGTACTCTATATATTTTATATATTAATCCTATGTTGGATGTATGGTGTGTAGATATCTTCTTCCACTCAGAAGGATGTCCCTTTGTTTCTTTTGCTGTGTAGAAACATTTTGATTTGATGTAGTCTTATTTATTTTCCCTTTTGTTTCCCTTGCCATTGGCGTTGAGAACCCAAAGACATCAGTAAGTCTTCTGTCAAGGAATGTGTAGCCTGTTTCCTTCTATCTATTTCAGTTGTGCAGCAGGTGAGGGTGTATGTTTGGATGTGCAGAGGATTATAGATGTGTTAGGTTAAGACGGTCATGTGCTATACTTTAACTGATGTTTCACTCTTTCCTTTATTTTCTCTATATATACTATAGTATAACCTCAGACCATATTCTAATTTCTCCAAATAGAAGACAGCCTACTCAAACATATCTTTTGTTGTTAAGACTAAAAGGATTTCATTAAAAGAGAGGGAATGAATGATTTATGTTTCTATTTCTATGAAAGCAACTATTTAATTGAAAATTGTCTTCTCTCCTTAGCAAATGCTTTCTGCTTGTCTCTAATTTTTAACAAGTGTTCCAGCAATTTTATGTAGTAATTGAACTTCAGGCCACAGTTCACTGAAGCATTTTATGTGATAATGCTACCTCTTCAAAATAAGCCTTTTTCTTTAAGAAAAAAAAAAAGTCTTTGATCTTTACCAATGTAACAAATGTATTATGAGTGTAAAATTTTATATGAAAGAATTTTAATATAGCATTGCTATTTAACATCTTTGTTAATCAATGTTAAGAAGAATAAGATTCCGCTTTTATCCACAAGAAAAAAGATAATATAGTGTCATCAGGCTTGAATAGAAGATTACAATGAGGCTTTACTGTTATTTTGAATCTTTGAAAACATTTTCTGGAAAAGACTAGAGAATTTGCTTTGAACATTTGTATAGCAAAGTTTATGAAAGTAAAAGAAGTCAACTATTTGTATATATGAGGATTTCTATTCACAAATAAACTATATAATTATTGGACTAAAAGTACAATGTTAAAAATCATCGTAAATAAAATACTGGGATGAGAGGTAATCTGGGTAGCTAATCAGTGGTTCCTAATCTGGGTAGCTGTAGTGCCAGAAATGAGTTCTATAGTTGATGATGTTTTTTCTCATTTAATGTCTTATTTTTTTTAACAATGTTCAAACATTTTATTATAAGAAGTTTCAAATATACACAGAAATAGTGTATCTGGTGTAATCAATACTATGTATCCATTGTTCCATTACAACATTTATACTCATCATACTTCCTTTACAACACCACCCTTCCTTATCTCCTCCATCAAATGAGTCATTTTGAAGCCAACACAAAAATCACATCGTTTTCCATATGAATCTCTTTTTAATATGTCTTTTATATAAGAAGTATAAACATAGGTATTTTTAAAGCTGAAAGTACTAAAGATTCTTTTCAAATATGGTTTCAACTGTAAGAAAGGGCTAGTTCAGTCCTTTAAAGATGATGAAATTGACATTGCCAAGAAATGTCCTTTATTTTTTTACTTACTAAATGCCAAGAAAACACTAAATATTCTGTCACCACCTAAATCCTTACTGACTGCTATTTAAAGTAAGAAATAGACAAAGAATTACAACTCTCATGGCACAACTCTCTCATGTGTGCTGAAGAAAAGAGAACAGCCACTGTGATTATGCTTATTAAAAATGACTATTTCAGAACAAGTGACAAATTTGATGTCAACATTATCTTTCACATTAAAGAGTATCCCTAATGAGTGTTGGCAATAATTAAAACAGGTCTTCAATTCTACTCATATTTCACTATATGTGAGAAGTATATCCTATAGGTCTTGTTCCACCATATGGATTTGCTAAAGGGAAGACTTAAAAGTGGTTGAGCTCCTGGGAGTCTTTCGGGGTAGGAACAAAGGAAGATATTGATGCTGTGTGAACATTTCAGAGTATAGAGAGACAATTTAATAGATCAAGAGTTAAATGTCTGAGTCTGAAATCAATCAACCTGAATCCCAGGACTACCATACTGTATGTATGAACTTGTACATGTTACTTTATCATAGTCTCAGTTTCTTCATCTGTGAAATGGTCTTATGATATTTATCTCATAATAACTTGATACATATAAATGAAGTTGTTTACTAAAGGTCCTTGTGCAGAATAAGTCTTTGTCACCACCATCATTATCATTATTACTGATAAATCTAGAAGTTTTTTTCTTTTTAAAGCTGGATTCAAGAAAGGTAAATCTCATTTTGCAGTCTCACCTTATAGGTGATCAGAAACATACTCTATTTTAGGTTCTTGATTTTAGTCAATTTATCTTTCAGATGTTTTGATTCTTGACTTGGCTGTCATAATGGACTTAGTTAATCACTTGTTTTTAATAAAGATCTTTAGAAAATATCACAAGCAATTCATTAATTCAACCCAAATAAGTAGAAAACAATAATATTACTTATGAGCTATATTCTGTGTATTAACAGAATCAATGTATAGGACAGTCTTATATACGTTTTCCATGAATAAAATAATTGAAATCTGAAGGTGATGTTTTCTAGTGAATTTTTAAAAAGAGAATTTAATACTAAACAGGAGTATTTGAGAATAGGCAGAGTACCTGGGCACATCTAAAACAATACCATTCATTAGTTACCTCTTTGTTTATGCCAAACATGTTAAATGGAAACAATAGAAGTGAGATTCAGTGTAGAATCTCTAGCTAGCTCTTCAATTTTGAAGGGCAGTAAGTGTCATCATATTCAACAGCTTTAGATATCTCTATATAAAGCTCATTTTCAAACAATTTACTTCCTTTTTTAAAAAAAGATTTATTTATTTATACATATAGAACTGGCGTACAGGCCAGAGGTGCAGGGGTGGTGAGAGGATTCACCAGAGACAAAATGGGGACTAGAACAGGCAGATGTACTGAAACACACTGCTGAGGGGAGCGGTGGGCAGGTCAGGAGAGGTCTGCCAAGCCATGTGGGTCACCTACTGGGCAGGGATCGAACTCATGCTGAAGTGGCATTAGCTTCTTAGTGCTATGCTTTAACCCACTGTGCCACAAGGAGGATCCACAATTTATTTCCTATAGGAAAATAATGAAATAAGGATACAGTGATAATCACAACTGAAAGAAAGCTTTGATGTTGTTTCTTTAGCAAAATAAATAAATAAATAAATAAATAAAATATATTAAAGTGGAGGGAAAAAGACTTTCTAACTTTAACATTATCTATCTTTGAATTTGCTCATCATTTATTGGTTATCTAAGCCATTGTGTAAAGTTTGGACAACCCATTTGAACTTTATGTTACCTTTGACATTTAATTATTTGCGTTATATTTTCTTGATGTTCAAATACTGTACTGCAATTACAGAAACATATTTTATTTATCTCTCTTCTCTAGCTATACCCTTAATAATAACCTGTTTTTCATTATGGAAGTGTAGGTGTATGGGAGAAAAATTCTAAAATTAACCTCATGTCAGTATGACAGATTTAACTTGCATTTCAGCTTTACACATAGATTATGTTAATTGTTAAATAACAATATAAAAGTAGGGAGAATGGGAGATCAGAGTTAAGGCATTCTAAAGTCTGTCAATTATTCAGGAAGAAAATGGAGTTATTGATTGACTTTAAATCTTGTTAAGTATCCCTGTAAAAGATTTAAAGTTAGCTATTAAAAGTATAGAAACACAATACATAATTTCTAACTAAGTGGGTAGTTCAGAAGGTTTAAAATGAAAAATAGCAAGTTCAAGCTAAACAACTGTAGAAAAGAGAAAATATAAACAAGAAATAGTAATGGAAATATAAGTGATAGAAAAAGTAGTAATTATAAAAATTTAGAATACATAAGAAAAGTTGAAGTTAAATATATCAGAAAGATGCATATAAAGTAATGTAACAAAAATAATGAAAATATAAAAATACAAATTAGTTATAGAGTATGTACTATGCTGGTGAAATAAAATAGATTAAATATAAAACAACTAAAGATGGAGTCAGTATATAATGGCAGAAGAAAAATGTCACCAAAGTATAAAACAACTATAGATTTATATGTAATGATAATAGTCTCAAAATATAGAAAACAAGAATTACATAGAATGAAAAGAAATCTAAATGTATAATCATTGTAGGAGATTTTTATAAACTCTTATACACTCTGATAAGAGTTTGATGATATGAAAAACTATCTTTTATATATAGAATGTATATATATAGTTCCAATTTATAGAAAACTTAGACTCTTAACTACCTAAATCAATCATTTATAATTTTTTTTCACATTTTAGGCCACAAAAGTACTATTAAGAAATTCAGAGAAAATGAGATAGAAATGTCCAGTATCATAAAGTGAATTTAGAAAAATAAATTGAAAAAGAAAATTTAAAAGTAATTCATTATCTCACCATCTAGACATACTATAAATACTATATGTATATATAGTATACAGACATAGATATAGAGTATATATGTATATATATCTATACAGAGAGACATACTATAAATAACATATGTATGTATGTATGTATAAGTTATTTATAGTATGTATCTCTGTATAGATCTATACATATATAGAGTATATATACATACATAGTATGTCTTCAACAATAGATACTAGTGTTCTTCACAAAAATCATGTAAAAAATAAAATAAAAAATAAAACACATCAAATGACATAGTAGGCATGGGAAATAGGATTTGTACTAATGCTTATAATGAAAACATTTAAATTTGAATTCTAAATTAAAAAAAATATGATCAATAACCCTTTCACTGATTCAATCATTGTTCATGGAATAATTGACAGCTGCACAACATATTGTCCTGTAGGAGAGACAATGTCCAGATATAATCAATTTAGGGTAGAAATTATGAATATCAGCTGTAAGAGGAAGAGAATAGTTCCCACTGAGGAGAAGAGAGAAGTGATGTTTGCAATATACTTTGAAAGGCACGTAGCATATCAATACCCCAGAACACTAAAGGACAACCAGACTGTACAGAAACATTTTTGCAAGAGTGAGCAATAGCTGCATGGGACAGAGTTGCTTAGGTGACGTGTTAGTCTAAACTGCTATAACAGAATACCATATACTGTGTGGTTTATAGACAATGAATTTATTTCTTAGTTTTTGGGACTGGCTGTGAATTCTTCAGTCTTCCCTGTTACTACTGTTATCAGACTTATCTGCTAAAAACAAACTCAAAACAAAGTACAAAAAAGAATATTTTATTCCTTTACTCTTATTTTAGCTTACTATAAATTTCTAAATTTTGAACACTAGTAGGATCAAGGATGTTTTTAGATACAATATCCACATCATGGAAAATAAAGCTGTCAAGTAAAAGGGTTACAATTTTAAAGTAAACTTGATTACAGGAAAGATGAAAAAATAAATCAAATGAAGAAACTGAGCAAAAGACATTTATTAGAAATTGTTGGCAGCTATGAAATATCATATACTTTGATAAGTTACTGATATGAGCAAGAATAGTGCAAGGTGCTGATTGAGCTATTTAAAAATGGTTTAAGTATTATTTTCCATATGTATATATTCCTCACTATAGATGTAAATCTTCTGTAAAATTAGAAGTTAATAACAAAGCACCAAATGGTTGAGAGAAGATGGGATTTAACATTCTGACTTGGGGCTTATGTCACAATTCTGGCACTAGGTTGTGTAACTGGGAGAAAGTCACTGAAACTTTGAGAGCTTCAGCTGGAATATCCCTGTACTTATATTTATATTCTTTATAATAGGGCAAAGACTTCTTGCTGTACCTAGCTTTTGGGTGATTGACACTCTCCATGCAATAATGCAAGTGAAAATGAATTTAATCTCATTATCCTTTTTCTCCTAAGAATCTCAATGCCCCCTAATTACATATCCTGGGTTCTGCTTTTAGTTGACACAGCTTTTCTCAAAAATATTTCCATTTTAATATTGAAGCTGGAGTAATTTCAAAGTTCTGATGAAGTAAATTGTGATGTAGAATTTCAGTTACCTTAACAAGATAAGTCACTTCACCTTCTAGGCTTTAATCTCTCCAACTATATGATTAAAGGATTCATAAATTGATTGCACAGAAAAATCATCTGATGAGCTGTCAAAACTCTGAATTCCTGGGCCCCATCCCAGGTCTATCAAATCAGAATCATAGAAAATAATTATGGAATGTAGAACATTTAAAATGAGTAATGGAAAGGCTGTAGTTATAATTATAACCAGAGACACAGATTTTGCCTATAAAATACTAGAATACATGATGCCAATTTCTAAAAACTCTCTTGATTATCTGGATGTATCCTTCCAATTCTTGTCTCTGATTCTCACTTGAAGCTAAAGTGCCTAATTTCAACCGTATACTACACTGTTGCCTTGTATACATCATACACTTCATATGATGTCTTTATTAGGAAGGAAATGATGCTATTCGTAGCAATAATAATAAAAATAAAAATAGCATATTTGATCAGCTCACAGTGATTATCAATGAGATAATAGAATATTATATGACATTAAATTAGTTACATTATAACCTCCGAATTTATAAGCAAAATGACTTCACCTAAAATGCTTCTCCTTAAAGTATAATTCTGACATTTAGACTAGAAATTTGGAAATTTTAGCCTATCTATACTTAAATTGTTTTCATTACTGATAGATGATATAATGACATTATATATATATATATATATATATATATATATATACATACATACATACACATTTATATATTTATCTGGCCTTCATCTTCAGTTCCTGACATAAACCTTATACATTTTTTGGAATTTCCTTAGTAGTAGGATGAGAGGAATATCTTTTCTTTTTAATGTATAATATTTGCCTTTATGCCTTTAACCATACCCAAGTTTAAGTTAATATTACTCTTGGTGAGTTCCTAAATAGTTTAATAGTTTTCAGATAGAGGGAGTTTCCCAGAGAAGTCAGCCATGTGAGCAGAGAGCTAAACTTTCAACCTGTCCATCTGACCTCCTGGGAAATAAGTCAATTACTGCATTAATCACAAATGGCCAGTGATTGAATCTATGATATCCTTGTGATGGAATCATCAGAAAAGTGAGAATTAGAGAGTTTCCAGTCAAGCACATGTCAGTGCTGAGAGGGGAGCATGCAGTAAGGGAGTGGAGCTCTGTGTCTCTTCCCCATGTCTCGCCCTATACATCCTTTCTGTTTGGTTTCCTGTGAGTTGTATCCTTTGTAATGAGGGGTAATAGTAACTAAAAGGCTTTCTTGTGTTCTGTGAGCTTTCTACCATTACTGATCCTGAGGCGGGAGTCATGGGAATCTGATTTATAGCTTGGTCAGAATTATAAGGGGTTCAGAATTTTCAACTGACATTTAAAATGATGGAAAATTTTGTGGGAGTGAGTCCTTCAAAAATAAGCAAACAAACAACCATAAACAAATAAACCCTAACTCCAGGTAGTTAAGGTCAGAATTGAATTGAATAGTAGTATACCTGAAAAGTTTGAAAATTGAGTAATATTAAATAAACCTCCATATATCTGTTGTCAGAGTGCTTTGAGTAGAAACATATCTAAAGAGATGTTTAAAAAAAAAAAGATGAGACAATGGAAAATACAGCACCAAAATCAATAATTGGGTCTATAAATGACAAATTTGGCCTTTAGATAATTTATAGAATTAAGAAACAGTTGGCTATGTTGACTAATAGAAGATTATACAGACATAGCCAACATATATAAACATTAGTTCTAATTTGAGGTGCATTAATTAGCATTTTTTTTCTTTCAGGTTTAGTTTAAATTTTAAGAAAGAAGAAAAGTAAAGCACTTTTTAAAAGAAATGAAGGTTAGCTGTCATTGGAGGCACTAATTAAAATAAAAGAGTTATTACAGCAAAGGGTTAATCTTTCCCTGATTTTATTCATTTCAGATGAAAATAGATCATTGATCTGGTAAAAGTGCTTTCCTGGATATTTGTTAGTTAAAAATGGTGGTGAGATGGTACTTGAAGTGAATATTTTAAAGCTTGGGGAAATATTTTAATTTGGACATTTCAGATGGATTCCATAATTACTTCAGGCACTTTTTGGTCTGAGTATAGCATTAACAGCGCTATTCCTAGAACATACTGATGATAAAGTAAAATCACTTTGCTCATTAAAGGAGAGGAAGTACAGATGGCCATTATTAATGATGAGGATCTGGAACAATAATCATGAAAGCTCTGAAGCTTAAAAATAAGTATAAAAAGGCTGCAGTATTAATCATTCCAGAGACATAAATTATACTAACATAAACCAAACTTCATATAAGAAAAAAAAAAACAAACAAACCCAAAATCCATTATTAATTGTTTTGACCAAAAGAGGCCACCTGGTAATTGGCTGACTTCACCATTTGCCTGACAATCCCAAATGAGTGAGTTTGACTTAAGCATAGCTATCATCACTTTATAATATAAAAGAATATATCTAGGGCCCTCCCTGGTGGCGCAGCGGGTTGAAGCACAGCACTAAGAAGCTTAAGCCACTTCCGCATGAGTTCGATCCCCACCTGCCCTGGAGGAGATCCACATGGCGTGGCAGACCTCTCCTGGCACGCCTGCTGCTCCCTTCAGCAGTATACTTCCTCCATCTGCCTGTTCTGCTCCCCACTGTGTCTCTGGTGAAACCTCTCACCTCCGCATCTCTGGCCTGTACCCCAGTTGTGTATGAATAAATAAATCTTAAAAAAGAAAAAAAGAATATATCTAATTTCATGTCCAGTTGGCTCTGTTGACCAACAGAGATGAGGCTTAGTTGGAATCCCTGAGCAGAAATACCATAAAAACACAACCTTTTCCAAAAAATTTTGGGTTAAGACTTTATAAAATATATTATGGTAGAAGATCTGTGATTTTTTTTGACAACAAATTTTATTAATATGTAGACAAATTTATTAAAACAAAACTATAAGAACAACAGCAACATCCCCTGTTATTTTTCTAACTAGGTAAATGTATGTTATTATTATTTTATCTACCATCTCATATACAGTGCTTCGCCTGTATTGTCTGGACAATGTAACCCAGATTCCTACTGCTTTAATGCACATTTGCACAGTCAGTTGGTGTTCTCACAGAACCATGAAGTTGCACATTAGGCCCCAAAAATATCCAGATGCACAGCAATAAAAACATTGAAATATTAGGGCAACAGGGAAAGCTTTTATTTTATAAATGTAATTAGGACAAGCTGACTTTACCCCAAAAGGTACAATGCCACCTTTGTAATAATATAAAAGTAAATAAAACTTTTAAATAGCCCATAAAGGGGAAATTTATCCCTTTAATCACTGAACTTTCTTAGCAAATAAGATATTCTACATTATCACTAGATGTATTGGCTTGCTCCTATCTACTACATAATATTACAGGTAGAGACTGCTTACCACCTATTTAAGAGCATAAAAGCTTTATGGTGAAAAACCTCACCAATAAAAATCTCTGAACCTGACCTGACATTTACCTTTAGAAGTATCATCCTTTAATAGAAAGGCATATTCTAAACCCTCTCACTTTTGTATGGAAACATACAAATTTGAATCATTCTCTCTTTATAAGTTTTAAGAAACTCCAAACTCAGTTTACCTCAGCAGTAGAATTTAACTCTATTCTGCCCTGAAGTCAGCACAGCTGTGGTCCCTCACTGGGTGAGTGGCTCCGTGATTGACCACTTCACAGAGGTTCCTCCCCCCCCCCAATTATACCCTAGCGTCCTCCTGGCACTGGAGGAATATGCCGGAGGTGCAGCAGTAACACCCCAGGAATTTATTGAAAATGCTTATTTTCGGCTCTGACTTAGACTTTCAGAATCGGAAACTGTAGAGGTGTGATCCTGAAATCTGACTTAAAACTCTCCCTTTGGTATTTAAGGGTGCCAGGAGGACGCTAGGGTATAATTGGGGGGGGGAGACTCTGTGAAGTGGTCAATCACGGAGCCACTCACCCAGTGAGGGACCACAGCTGTGCTGACTTCAGGGCAGAATAGAGTTAAATTCTACTGCTGAGGTAAACTGAGTTTGGAGTTTCTTGATGAGCAAGTGTGCGAACAGCTGTCCTTTTTTTTTTTTTTAAGACGTTATTTATGCATACAGGAACTGGGGTATAGGACAGAGGCATGGCGGGGGAGAGAATTCACCAAAGACAGAGTGAGGGACACTATAGGCAGATCCACTAAAAAGTGGTGCAAGGGGGTTAAAGAAGTGAAGCACTATGAAGCTATCCACAGCCACTGCAGCACAAGTTCCATCTCCAGGCAGGGAGCTGACCCACATGGCGCAGCAGACCCCCCCAAACCTCCCACTGCTCCCCTCCCCAGTGTATGTCAGTTGAGCAGCTGTTCTAATCACGTGACAAAGAGTAACAGGTGAAAGCCCACAATAATTACAGTGTTCAGAAACATTTTCAGCTTCATGGATCTCAAAGTTAAATGTGGTTCTTCTATAGGTGAGGAAGTCCCAGCTTGCCTGGTTACTTGTTAAAGTCGGTATGGAGATGAGAATGAAGTTAAATGCCTCCTTACCCCAGGTATGATGTTGCTTTATTCTATGCAGTGTTTTGGTGTTATAAACCCCTTTGGTGTTTAAGGGTGACTAATTATGAGATTGTCTCTCCTTATATGATCTATTAAAACTTCTATAATTTAAACAGAAAATTTTCTAATTATATATGACTCTTCTAGTGTTAATGGGTATTTTGATGCAGTGAATGATGTTACCATATCATTACAAAGACTCTGCGTGGCCAAACTTGACCTTTGAAAATTCGTTTAGATTTATCTGTGTACTTCCTTGTAAAGTCCAGTTTTTATTTTAAATTGTATCATTTTGTATTCAGTAATGTGGGTTATGATTAAGAGGTGTAGGTTCGCACCTCTTCAATAGTATGTTATCCCACAACCAAAACACTAATAATCTTCCTTCCTGTCCAAGAGTCTCCTGCCTGCTAAGCTCCCTACCTCCCATTCTCTTTCTCTGATTGTCTTATTCTGCAATTAGATTTCTAGGGTTTGTTTTGGTTTAGTTTTGTCTATCCCTTTGTTTTGTTTCTTTATATTCTACACCTGAGTAAAAACATCCAGTATTTGTCCTTCTCCTTCTGACTTATTTCACTTAGCATAATCCCCTCCAATTCCATCCATATTATTGTAAGAGGAAAGGTGTCATCTTTGTTTACAGCTCAGTAGTATTCCATTGTTTATATATAGCATGCCTTTATCCACTTTAATGTTGGGCAAGAGCCCTGTAACCCTGGTGTATCAAGACTTCTCCACTCTGGTTAGCTGATGAGGATCTTCATTGCCACAATGCCCTGGGTAATATCTGGTCACTTTGGTCTATCTTCAGCAAAGATCCTGTTAGGTTGATTTGGCCAGAACCACCTCTTACCCCTGATGTTTCCTTTTAGTAATTTTTCATCTCACTGACACTCACCCTGCTCCTATTTTTCTACTCTTCATGCTGTATTCAGAATTGTGCCAGATTCTCTATCAACGTCCCTTTTCCCCTATTGCACTAAGTCACAAAATAACTTCTTACTGCTTTCACTATTATCTAGCTCTATTTTTGACATCATTAATAACTTAAGAAGAGAACTTGTAATGACTTTTGCTGGTAATGTGTTGTCATTCAAGTATATCACTAAGAATGCAGGCTATAGCATAGTACTGCCCAATCAAAACACAGTTCAAATCATGTAGGTGCTTTTAAGTTACCCAGTAGCATAGTTAAGAAAATAAAAAATAAAAGGTGGTAAAGTTAATAATATATTTTATTTAACCCAGTCTATCTGGGCTAGATGTTCAGGACACATTACCCCAAAATACACCACTTCTCTGTATGATTATATTGAACTGAAGTTAGTTGAAAAGGAGAAAATTCAAGGAAAGGATCTTTTTCTGTAGCTGCCTGTAGACAGGTCCTTCAAAAGGACCTCAATTTTAATAAATTTGTTCCCAGGTTTCATTAGCCTTGAAGCATTGACTCTTCTCACATGAGAGGAGACTGGAAGTGGACCCAAAACCTAAGCCAATATTGTCAAAAACTGTCACATCTCCTCTTTATTCTTCCCAGGGTATATTCATCTTTATTGAAAATCATTAACTCTCCTTTTTTATAACCCCCTTCCCCACTTTCCTTATTAACAGGATATTTAACCTCTTAACATATTTTTTGGGGGGTATATACTTTTTTTGCTGTGATGCCCCTGTGTACATAACATTAAAAGAAAACATTAAATTGTCATAACTTTTTTTCCTCTATTAATTTGCTTGTTGTTAGTTTATTTCATAAAACTAGTTCTCAAACCTAGGAGAGCAGAGGGAAAATGTTTCCTTTCCTACATATCCAACTTACTGCAAAAAAACATGGTTTTTTTTTTTTTTTGGTACTAAGTCTTAAAAAATTCAAAATGTAGTTTAAACCTGCCATACATCTCAATTTTGGCTAGTCACATTTTAATATGTGTGGCTATTGGCTACTATGTTGGAAAGCACAGTTAGAACTTTATGCTAAAAATGTGGTGCTGAGACTGCCTGTGTATGTCCCAAGTCTGGTTTGAACAGGTAGACTAAATCAAGGATTACAATGTCCTGTTAAAAACATTTTGCATATCACAGAACCCATGAGGAGTTGTGATAGGTAAAAAGCAGTAGATACTGATTAATGATAATCTTACAATTTCCTGGTGGGAGAAGACCAACAGTCCCATGCACAGTTGGAATGTAACTGTCCATGCATGCCTGGCTGTATCACAAAGGCATGCTGCTGTTCTCCCACATGACAACATAGAACCACCCTTCAAATGTCTCCTACCTCTAGTGAGGGAGCCAGTGTGAATTCTTTTCCGCACTAATTCTGTTACAGGGCAGGGTGAAAGATACCCCAGGACTTCCAAACCTTCCCACTCTCAATGAGCACAGCCATTCTCCACATCAAGATAAAACGTACTCTAGGGGCCCTCCCTGGTGTGCAGTGTGTTAAAGCTTAGCACTATGAAGCTGTCTGAAGCCACTGCTGCATGAGTTCATTCCCTCCGGTAGGGTAGTGACCCACATATTGTGGCAGAACTCTCCTGTCCCACCCACTGCTCCCCTCAGCAGTGTGTTTCAGTCTTATCTGCCTGTTCTGATCCCCACTCTGTCTCTGATGAATCCTCTTACCCTCTGCACCCCTGGCCTGTACCCCATTTCTTGTATGCATAAATAAATAAATCTTTTTAAAAAAGCAAAAGATAAAACACACTCTAGTGTGTAAGACCTTTAATAGAAAGGAAATACAATTAAAATTAAAGACAGGTTAGTGTAGTTTCTGCATCTCTCTCTCTCTGCTCCATGTACTTCCTTCAGGTTCTATTGCTTTCTTTCCCTCCCAGTCACCTCTGCAGCTTCTACTCCTTCCAGCTCAGCTCCATCCTTCCTTGGGTGGGGCAGGGAACCTGGAAGCTCCCCTTTCCCTGGGACTGCTTGTTCCACTTCCTTTATATGAGTCTCTCCAATAAAGCCTTGCCTGGTTCAGCTACATCTAGTATCATCTGGTTAATTCTTTTCCTAGAAGACAGAGGATGTACTCTTATAGGGGTTAAAGTCCTATAATATTCCATAGCCTTCCTGTGCTAGCTATGTGGTCAAGAGCCTTTACTAATGTTCCATTTCCTCTTTTATAAAATGAGAAAAATTAAATTCTTACTCATCACTCTATCTTGAAAATTTTATGCTCATACATGTTTTGTTGTTATGGCTATGCTATTAAGGAAGGGCTAATGACATAACTGAGTGTTTTGTGAATTAGGATGTGTTGTGAGATTAGAAATATTTTCATACCAACTGAGGGGACAATTTAACCACATGTTGATACCTGAATGAAATAACATGGGGTTCCATACACCTTTAAGCTGATACTTAAAGCTCTTTGAGGAGGTGGGTGGAATGGGTCAAAAAGGTTAAGTTAGAAATTTCCAGTACTAAATAAGTCATGCACATATAATAGACAGCATAGTGACAAAAGATGATGATGATTTTAATAATTATAGGAAATTAGGCTAAAAAAAGATTATTAAAGTTTCCAGTGGAAAGCAAGGCATTGCTTAGATTAGAGCACATCCTTCCAAGTTTTGAGTGTGGCCTGTCTTTACCTTTGAGCTATTTTACAACTCTGCAAATTGTAGATAACTGATAGCAATGCAAAATAATTCTTGCTCTTAGACATGCAAATAAATTCTGTCTGGTGGAGGTTCAATTGACTCTCCTCCCCTTTCAGGGGAAAAAGCCAGTTTTGCATTCATTTGTAAATTTGACATTTCTATACTAAGGAAATTTTACTCCATATAAATTTGTACTTTGACTTTTTCTTTGAATCACTTGTAACATGTACCTGATTCCCTCATTAATAATTAAATAAAATATATAATATGGGTTCTCTTTATAAGAATGATTTTAAGCCCTTTACAATGATCCTTTAATATCTTAAACTAGCATTATATTATCAGACTCATCAGAACTACCAGGAGCTTAATAAAAATATAATACAGTTGAAGGAATTAAGCCTTATTTCCAATTCTTAATTTTGCTTGAGATTAAACATGGTTAGAATCTTTTCAATAAAAGCTTAGGTGATGAAAATAGTATATTTACATCATTTTATTTTGAGAACATCACCAGAGAAGAGGGGGTAAATTATTGCTTGTGAAACAAAGTAAGGTCCCAACAGAAGTATGTATGAGCTTACGTAAGTCATTATCTGGTAGAAGTGATGGGCAAAGTTGTTCATGAGATGCTTCACTAGAGGCAGAAAACTTTGTGCTAGTGTTGAATGCTGAAAAGGAAATCTTAGGAGGAAAAAATGAGTGAGGTCATTTTGGACACACGCTATGATGGATGTGAAGTTTGCATTTCTTTTCTATCCCTGAATTTATACCTAAATTGCTTAATTAAGAAAATGCCTCAGTAGGACTCTTTTGCTTTTATGGCCTAAATGCATAAATTTGACAAGTGTATACAACCTTTTATAGCAATTCAAAACTATTAGGGCTATTTCCACTGACTTGTATCAAGCTGAATAAACATATTCTCTTCAAGTGGAAACTTGTTATGATGCCTTTCTCTGCCTTTCAAAGTAATCAAAGTAGGTAGTGTTCTTAAAGCCTGAGTGCCTCACCTGTGCAACCTAATGGCTCATTTACTTTGTTTATCCTGTTTTTGGGGAAAATCAAAGGTAGTTTGATATTTGCATTGCTAATAAATAACTTTCAAATCACATGGGCACTTCTCTTGGTTTAGATTGGCAACTACTGTTTGAGTAAGACCACCTGGTCTGTTAAGAGTCCTGTTAAAGAGTTCATGTTTCACTTGAATATATTTATCTGATAGTTCTTTGTATCATTTTTTTTTTCTTTATCTAAGTCTTTATAGTATCAGGTCGACAGGATATCTTAATTTTATTTCTCATTTTGGACTATTTTATAGGATTCTTGATTCCAATATCTGACATGCTAATAGGATTTCTCAAGCAGGAAATTTAAGGAACTATTTTAATCTACAAACCTTAGACATTCAGTCATCAAATTCGATTAATTCATCACTTACCCCCTTTCTCTTCATTACCAAGGCCTATGGATTATCCTTCATTATCATTCACATAGACATTAAATTATTAACTGATACCCCTATTTTAATTTTTTTTTCCATCTCCAACAATCCTATAAACTTATGCTTCCCAATTACTTCATGACTTATGTAGAAAATAAGATATTTGTAAAGCATACTGGGATAAACAGTGGAGGCTACTGATTTAGCAACAATTGGTTCAGGCAACTTCATCCACTCTGAGGGCAGAATGGCATATGTGTTCCAAAACATTGACAGCCCTCAAAGGCATAACAGTCTGCTACTGTACACTGTTTAGGAAGAAATAAACTAACACCAATTAACTATTTAATTATATTCTAATAGGACAATGTTCATATGTCATTATAGATTCAAGCCTTCTCAACTAACTCAAATACATTTTCCAATATTATTTTCCATTTTTCTCCTGTAAGAATTCTTTGATACAATTATCTTGATCTACTCTTTTTCCATTAAAACATTTAGAATTTCTTTTGTTGCTGTAAAATATCCACTGTTCTTCCTATATATTAGGATAACTAGCTCCGGGCACTAGAAAATGATTTCATTCAACATTTACATAATCTAAAATTGAGCAAATACATAACTCCAAAACTAGTTATGGGTTCAGTGTATTGTGGGAGGAATATTGTGGGAGGCTGGAGGGCTGTGGTGGGGTAACAGAATTCACTAGAGGTAGAGTGGAGAATAGAAAAAGGCAGGTTTATTGAAATACACTGCTAAGAGATGCAGCAAGTGAGAAGGGAGAAGTCTGCACATGAAGAAGGATTTAGGACTCCCTTTGATAACCTGTTTTTGCAGTCTTCTCATGACTGGGGAGTCAGTTTAAGCCAGTTATTTGCTGAGGAATCTGATCTTGGGCATTGACATATGATACAAAATATGTCCTAGGTCTTGGTCCTATGTCTGATGGTCAAAGTGATCAGTCTTATGACCTAATTTCTTTAGCAACCTTATCAATTCCCTTCATTGATTCAAGCCTCTCAAATCTTCTGCTGGGAAGGGAGTTAGAACTTAGTTTTTAACCTTACTAAATGATAACTTAAAAAGTTCTGAGTGATGAGTTATGCTTAGATAAGAAAGGTAAGAAGTATAAAAGAAAAACAACTAGACACTTGAAAATCTTACATAAAAATATAAATAGGGCCCTCCTTGAGGCGCAACCGATTAAGGACACAGCACTGCAAACTAGTCACAGTGGCTTTAGTGAAAGATCGATCCCTGGCCGCGGAGGTGTTCCACAAGGCGCAGCAGACCTCTCCTGACCCGCCTGCTACTCTCCTCAGCAGTGTACTTCATCGATCTGCCTATTCTGTTTGCTAGTCTGTCTCTGGTGAATCATCTCACTGCCCCCTGCACCTCTGGCCTGCACCCCAGTTCTGTATGTGTGAACAAATAAATACATATTTTAAAATATATAAATAATTAACAATTATTTATTGAATACATATAATGTGGTAATAATTGATTTGGTGACATACATCTCAGTTGATCTTCATAGTTCATCTTCAGAGGTCAGCATTCTAACAGTATATAGTAAAGGTAAAAAATATTATTTTCATCATATAGATGAGAAAAGCGAGGCCACTGATTTTAAATAGAAGACAATAAAAAGATAGGAGTGACTGGTAAGAGTCAAAAATTGAAGGGTTTGAGATGTGACCTTTACTTTGAGTTAACAAGGCTGAGTGATCTGTTCTGTAAATGAGGGAAGAAGTTCCACCATTCATGGTTTAGAGACAAAGGACTTAATTACTAAATGGCTAGCAAGCAATACAGACGTCTAATTTATGTTACCCTAACCCACTTGTTCCTGGAGTTATTCAAGTGAATGCTGCAAATGTTTTGTGTTTGTATCACATAATGTACTTTTAAGATGTAACCAGATATTTTTGACCTTGCTCCATAGGAAGATGTTATCTTTTGCGGGCAACAAGGAAATACTCCTGATTCACAGGAGACAATAGTTATCTTCCAAGGAATTTTCCATGAATATTATCTTGAACAAAAGGAAAATTAATGTCTCCCATCATAATATGTTCAGAAATATGAAAGATGCATAGATAATTGCCTCTAAGCAGAAAGAAAACAATTATAAGGCTGATAAAAATGATTCAATATACTAAATAACATTTCAGAAGTGCAGAAAATAAGAGTGAAACCAAAAACTCTAGAAAGACATGAAAAACTTCTTTTAAAATAAATGGCCAGGGACCTCCCAGGTGGTGCAATGGGTTGGAGCTCAGCACTATGAAGCTAGATGCAGCCACCTCACGAGTTTGATCCCTGGCTAGGGGGGTGTCCCACATGGAGTGGCAGACCTCTCCTGACCTGCCTGCTGTTCCCCTCAGCAGTGTACTTCGTCAGTCTGCCTGTCCTGTGCCCCACTCTGTCTCTGGTGAGTCCTCTCACTGTCCCTGTACCTTTGGCCAGTACCCTAGTCCTGTAAATGTAAATAAATAAATCTTTTAAAAAAATAAATATAAAATAAATGGCTAGTTCAGAAGAAGCCCCAAATTTATCAAAATCATTGGAAAAAAATTTTACAGTTGCTACACACCAACTTAAATTCTTATTATTTCTTGGGTCTCTGTGAAGGAAAAATAGGTTACCTTTAAGGTTGGATTTTTTTTTTTTAAGATTTACTTATTTATGTATATAGAAGTAGGGTACAGGCCAGAGGTGCAGGGGCATGAGAGGATTCACTAGAGACAGAGTGGGGAGCAGAACAGGCAGATTGATGACGTACACTGCTGAGGGGAGCAGCGCCATGTGGTCACCTCCCGGGCGGGGCTCGAACTCATGCTGAAGTGACTTTAGCTTCTCAGTGCTGTGCTTTAACCCACTGCACCACCAGGGAGGGCCCAAGGTTGGAAACATATCTAATCATATCAATAAAAAAAAAAAGCTCTCATCAATTATTAGAAAAAGGAATTCTAAAAGTAATAGAAAGGAATTCAACTACATACTTTAGCAGAGCTTTAAGAGGCGCACCTAAATAAAATACCCCCAAAGATTTCAAACTAACAATACTTAATTATTATTATTAGATATTGTGTTAATTTTTTTTTTTTTGATATTGTGTTAATTTTAAAGTAGTACAATGATTTTAAAAAGTTGGCATACCTGGCCCTCCCTGGTGGCACAGCGGGTTAAAGCACAGCACTGAGAAGCTAAAGCCACTTCTGCATGAGTTTGATTCCTGCCTGCCCCAGAGGTGACCACATGGTGAGGCAGACCTCTCCTGGCCCACCCGCTGCTCCCCTCAGCAGTGTACTTCCTAGATCTGCCTGTTCTCCTCCCCGCACTGTCTCTGTGAAGCCTCTCGCAGCCCCTGAACCTCTGGCCTGTACCCCAGTTCTGTATGCAAAAATAAATAAATCTTTAAAAAAAAAAAAGTTGGCATACCCAGCTCATGTTTCTATAGTTTAATTGATAGCAGAGCTCAGATAAAATTAGAAAAGACAGAGGTTGTGTGAGAAAAAATCAAGCCAAGTAAAGGTTGAAAGACAAACCTGAAAACACACAGACAAACACAAATATCAGACAAGGTTAACTTTAAGACAAAGAATATTTCGTGAGGTAAGAGGAGTCATTGTCATGAGAAAGCTGTCACAAATCTTCATGCATTACAGCATAGCATAACATCTAAAAAGTGAAAGCCAGCAGGAAGTTTTAAAGAAATACAAAATGATAAATGAAGTGGTCAGATATATCAAGAAGCTATAAATATAGACTGTAACTAGCACAATTTATAGCCTGAATTCAGAGGTTAAAACTTTTTGGAAACCAGATTTTAAAATTTGCCAAATATTAGGCTTCCAAATAATTCCAATAAATCCAGTAGTAAAAATGATACAGAGAGTGAGTGAATAAAAGTAGATATGAGCATCAAAAATAGGAACCAAAAACCTGAATCACTTAAGAGTTAAGAGGAAAGCAAATATATCAAAAATTCTTTTAAGTAACTTTCATCCAAGTATAGATTCAAAACAAATTTAGAAATATCTTGAAAGTAAGTGCCACGTCACCTCCCGCGGCACTTAAGTGAGAAATCCTTAGAGCTTGGCATGGTCGAGGTACCAGACACACGGGAGGAATACGTGGCCCTCCAGGAATGAAAGAATGGCTGATTCTCGAATGGTCACTGTAACTTTTGATTTGTTTCCTGATTCTGCTGACACACAGCGTACTAAACCAAAGAAATGTTATGAACACTGTGCTTCATTCTAATGGTACTCTTGAAAGGAATGTAGCCTCCTCTGTTCTCGATACTGATTTAATTCTGAGAAACTCTGCTACAATCTTTAATTCTATTAACTCCTGTATACCAGGTGGCTTGTAAAAGAATGGAGAGAGCAATTAAAAGGATTAGCAAGAAAAAGTGATAAATAGGTATTTGTTTAGCACCACTGAACCTTGAATACACAATGGTTTCTCAGGTCCCCAGGTTGGTCTCGGGCCCCTGATGACATTTCAGAAACAATAAAAAAAATGTATTATCTGTCATGCTTCTATTGAAAGAATCATTGTACCCCTATATTTGCTTGCCAAGAAAAAATGTATAAATGCTCTGCACTCTTAAAAATAAATTACATTCAGATATGCACTCCTAGAAGTCGTGTCTGTCTGTCACTCAACCTCATCCTTGTCCACACTGTGCCAGAATTGCAATCCCTGAAATTGTCTCCTGCTCCTGCTGCACTGGTCCACGGCAAGTAAGGGTAATGAAAACACTGGTGTCATAGTTTAGGATATGTGACTAAATCCTTGTTCTGAGAAAAATAGAGAATCTAGTATACTGACAACTGAGAGATCAGATTGTGTGGAATCATATGAGAATTTACTAAAATTCATTTGTAAACCATAAGAAAAATCAGAAACAAGGTCATGTATAAAATCAACATACAAAATTTAACAATACTTCTGTTTACCAATAACAAACTGTTAGAAAATATGGACTATTTAAATAGCACCAGACAATGGAGCAGGGCAAGTCTCTTCAGCAAATAGTATTGGGAATATGGAAAGCCACATGTAAAGCAATGAAACTATACCAATAACATACAGAAAATTTCAAAATGTATTAAGGCATGTAAGACTGGAAAATATAAAATACATAGAAAAAATAGCTAGTATATTTCTTGACATCAGCCTGCTAGATGTGTTTTGTGTTTGAGGATTTGACTTTAATAACAGGGAAAACAGAAGGAAAAATAAACAAGTAGAATCATAGCAGACCAAAAAGCTTTTGGATAATGAAAGCTAGATACTTCAAAATGAAAAGAGCCTACAGACTCCTACAGGCACATCAGATGTCCACCAAGGTGTTTGTATCCAAAATATATAAAACTTGTAAAACTCAACAACAACAAAAACTTACTAAAGATGGCAGAGATCAAAAGCACACTTCACTATTGAAAATATACAGGTGACCGATAGGCACATGAAAAGATGTTCATTATCATTAGGGATATATGGATCACACCAATGAGATATCACCTTGCCCCAGTGAGAATGAAGACTATCCAAAAGACAAACATCATGTTGTAGAGAATGTGGACAGAAGGGAACTTTCCTTATACACTTTTGGCAAGCATCTTAATTTGTATATTGGTTATGGAAAGCAGTATGGAAAGACTCTTCAAAAAATTAAGAACAGAAATTCCATCTTGGCAAGTTGTCCCTCTTCTTGAAATTTCTCCCCAAAATACAAACATATTGGCCCTCCCTGGTGGCGCATTGGGTTAAAGCACAGCACTAAGAAGCTGAAGCCACTTCAGCATGAGTTCAATCCCTGGCCCCCGAAGTGACCCACCTGGCACAGCAGACCTCTCCTGACCTGCCTGTTGCCCTCAGCAGTATACTTCACCTATTGCTATTGCCTATTCTGCTCCCTACTCTCTCTGGTGAATCCTCTCAGTGCCCCTGCACTTCTGGAGTGTACCCCAGTTCTGTATGCATAAATAAATAAATCTTTAAAAAATAAACATTAATTTGAAGAGATATGCCCCCCCACCTTGTTCATTGCAGCATTATTTATAATTACCAGAAATAACCTAAGTAAGTGCCCATCGTCTGAAACATGGATAAGAGGTGTGGTATAAATACAGGATGGAAAGTTCTTTACCTCTAAAAATAAATTTATATCCTGCAATTAATGCACAACATGGATTAATCTACAGGGTACTATGATTAGCAAAATAAGCCAAACAGAGAAAGACAAAGAACACAAACAGTAGATATAAATAAAAACAAA
The DNA here is from genome assembly GCF_000260355.1 of Condylura cristata. NCBI lineage: Eukaryota > Metazoa > Chordata > Mammalia > Eulipotyphla > Talpidae > Condylura > Condylura cristata. Next base: position 33,917,957 of record NW_004567110.1, read on the forward strand.
CTGTTGGAACATATGACCAATTAATGGTTATCAGAAAAAATGGAATGGGGGTGGCTAAATTAGAGTAATGGATAATTGTCTAGGGATGGTTAGAATTGGGGCCATTAAAGATGAACTTACTGTAGTAATGCATGTGTTAATTTTCAATTATACATGCCTGAAATTTATGTGATTCTATAATGTTATTTCAAAAAGAATAACAGCAGCACACAACATAAAATTGAACATGATTAAGTATAATAAGTGCTGGCTGAAATTTCACTCTTGTGAAGCTCATTCAGAGTTTAGTAAATGAAACATGAATAAGGAAATTATTCAGAGCCAAATGGAGGAGACAGATCTAGAAGACCAACTTCAGATTTGTCCGAGTGACTGTCCTGCCCTCCTTTGGAGTTTTTACTCTTGGTTTACATAGGTTAGTTATATGCACAGAAAGAAGACATAATTGTTTTTTGTTTTTTTTCTTAACAATGGACAGATGACTTCTAGTTAATTCCTAACTTTTTCAGGGTATTGGAGGAGGTTGGTTGGGAACAAACTTAATTGATAGAGTAGAAATATTGTTCACACTCCAAATCATTCCCATGATTTCTGAGTTAATTCAGTCAGTGCTTTCTGTGTTGGGGAAATTATAAGGATCAAAGATTAATTGAGTCTCTTATCCTAAAAGTACACCTATTAACATGAGAGTGCAGTCAGGTGATTACCTCTTGCCGCTGCTTCAACAACTCCTTAATAGGACAGGGCCAGGCTGGGGCAGTGGTCTCTCATACCTTTCCTTTGCTTTCAATTTAGGGCTTTCCTGAGACAATAGTCATGATCTTGTTGGGTCAGCTGTCTCTGAGCAACCTTGGGAGGGTTTCCAACATAAAAACAATAGAATTTTCTGTTTTATCAATTCATATAAGAATGTATAGAACCTTTATAAAATTTTAATTAAACAATTTGTGGTTTGGAATTTTCAGAAAAATGTTCCTTGCCTTTGGATGAGAAGATTCTAATTCCTCCCCTACTAACCTATAAATTCAATATTACCCAATATGACAAGAAGGGTGAAAATAAATTCTCACATTTACTTCAGATATTTCCTTTTTTTTTTTTTTTGCCTTGAATATTTACAGAATGAATGAATCACTACGGTATTTCCAAATAAAGCATTACAAGTAAAACAAACCACAGAATCTTGAAGGACTTTTTAGGTGTGAACAAATGTCATAGCTAATAGCTAACACTTAGGAAGTGTTTACATGTTATAAATTCTGTACTAAGTGACTTCAATGGGTGAATTTATTTAGTGCAAAAGCATCAACAGTTATATGTTGAAAATTACAAATTGTAAGAATGGCTATCATACCAAATTACCACTACAATTTCATCCTTATCATTTCTATGATGATAAGTATTAGAGTCCTACATCCACAATACGCTCATAAATTGTCATTGCACTATAGTTGCATTATTTTAGGTTGATTTACTTAGGTGTTAGTAGGATTTGTTTTGAACCCCTCTTGTTTGATTTAAATAGGAAATATCATTAGCTAACATCAGGGGATAACTATGGACAGTTAATAACCAGGGGAGAATAGAGCCAGTTTATAAAAAAAAAAAAAATGTCAGTGGTGGTCAAGATTATTAGGCTGTAGGGACTGGGGAGGATTTAGACTGGGAGTGGGGAGGTAGGGAGGAGACCCAGGAAGATGTCATGATTATTGACTATTGTTCCTATAGATAATTCAAATTGATAACTATTTAATTTGACATCAGTATCTCAAAATGCATTGAAGGGATTGGTTGGAAGTTATTTTCTATTTCTCATAAATCTTTTTGATCAGTGCAAAGCACTAAGAACTGGTAGGTGATAGTCAAAACTAGTTTCTTATTCTAGATCCATTTATGAAGCATCTTTAGCAAATTATTTGCACACTTGCCTCTTAAACATACTGAAAATTTACTCTGTGGATATGTGGAAGCATGAGAATTGACCTACAGAGTAAAGTTGTAGTATGAAATCAGTACAACAAAAACCTATGACTCTATGCCTTTCCTGCATAGAGTCCAGTCATAATGGTAATTATAGCTATCATTTAATAAAAGAGAGCAGAATTGGGCCCTCCCTGGTGGCACAGCGGGTTAAAGCACAGCACTGAGAAGCTAAAGCCACTTCCGCATGAGTTCGATTCCCGCCTGCCCCGGAGGAGACCACATGGCGTGGCAGACCTCTCCTGACCCGCCCGCTGCTCCTCTCAGCAGTGTACTTCATTGATCTGCCTGTTCTGCTCCCCACTCTGTCTCTGGTGAAGCCTCTCGCCGCCCCTGCACCTCTGGCCTGTACCCCAGTTCTGTATGCATAAATAAATAAAAAAAAATCTTAAAAAAAAAAAAAAGAGCAGAATGGTCACTTGATTCTATATCTATCATGACCATTCTCTATTTTCTTTTCTACTTGTGTATTTTCATTTGAAAGAAGGAAACTGGTATAAATGTTCACTTAAATGATCTGAAGTCAATATTTGGTGTTATTTTAGTTTATATTATCATGTCAAGTTTCAAGATTAACTTACTACAGTTGATAATATTTCCTCCTATCTTCTCTATCCCCAAGTGGTTTTATGCTGAGAAGTTTAATGAAAGCACCAAAACATTCTTGTGCCTTAATGTCTCTGAGTCTCACATATTACACATGCTAGAATATTTACATTCCCCTGCAAGCAAACTTTGCCACCTTGAGGTTATATGTTGAGATTAATACTCTGTTGCTTGTTAAGGTCCTGTTAAAGTGCACTCTGCCCATTGTTTTGGTTATGTGTATGATATCTTGCTTTTGAAATGTTTTCATGTTTATATTGAAAAATTTCCCCAATTATTCCTCCAACTTCATTCCTGCTGCCAAGGTATCTGTTGACTTGCATATCTAACCTAAATTTAATGCCAGACTTAACCTTCTTAGACCTTTGTACTCAATTTTCTCTCCTCTACTTGAAATATTTCTTCTCCAGATGTCCACAGGCTCTTTAATTTCCTTCCACTGGATGTTGGTTCAGATGTTTCCTCATAAAACCCTCCTCTGGTTCTGCTGCCATTACATTATATATTACATCATATATCACACAATTCCTTGCATGTCAGATCATTGTCAAACCCTGCAACAGATTCAAGTTCTGTGAGATAGAGTGCTAGTTAATATTTCCCATCACTGAAAAAAAACCTACAGAAAAGCCTCTGTAGGTTCCCAATAAATATTGAGTAAATAGTTGAATGTATAAATTTTCCTTAATACACTTGCAATTTTTAACTATGTATAACATACACTGGGACCTCATCTCTATTACATTTCACTGATCAATTTGTTTATTCCCATCCCACTCACGCATTGGCTAATTTGTTTGCCACTGCTTTGACTGTATGTATCTCAATTGTGGGGCATTTAGCCATATTGTAAATATGTTTCCACAGCCTAGCACATAATTGGTATTTCAATTTGTTTGTATCTTTTTAAGGATTTAAAAAAATTAGCTTTATTTTCATAGATGTGTTTTTATTTTCTTATTTCTCATTATTTTACATTCTCTCAGCTATCTGTGGGATTGCTTAGAAAACCTTTAGTTTTTACATATGGAAGTTGGACCTTTGCCATGTTAGTGAGTCACTTATGAAATAGATGCTCTTAGTTCCTCACACTGAGCCTCCTCTATTATTATTTACTGACTAATTACCCTGTGTCTGAACTATCACCAAATTCTCCAAGACCTTCTTAGGAAGGTCTTCCTGGCTTTGTCTAAACCAATTGTACATGCTTTCTCTTGATCTTTTTTATAAATTGTTCAATCAGTCAAAACTTCTTCCTTGCTCAATTTGCCTAGTTAATATTCTTTATAGCTCTGTGTAATTGTCACTTCCTTAGGAAAGAGTTCCTTGTCTTCTCTGATAAAGTTAGCTCCTACTATTATACCTGCTGATACTCCAATTTCTTCTCTTTATTAACATTTTTAAGATTTGTAGTTCATTTTCTGAGATTATTTTATGACATCACAACCTGATTTTAAGGTCACTAGAGGTCTGGACTGTATCTTTTTTGTTGTTGTTCAATATTTTATCTGCCACATCTAACACACTAAACTTACTCATTATACATATTCAAAAGGTATTCATTGTTTAATAGAGGGGGTGCTAGACATACCATAAACTTATAACTGTTCTGTCCTCCAATAAGCCTGTGAATAAAGATTCCCATTGAATTAGAACTAAATAGGATTTTGGAAAATAGGTAGCCACATAACATTTAACATAATGTAAACTCTTAACTGATGTCCCTAATAGGAAACCAATGCTACTTAAAAACAGAGTGCTGACTAGATTTCAAGAATGGCAGATTCAGCAATACTCTTTAGTGCTTCAGGAAACTATTAGCAATAAGCACTCAGTGGCCTGGATTGACCCACACAGCATAAAGTTTGTTGCTCACTTTTATTGTTTCCTACTTAGAAAGCTTTATACTTTAATGAATATTCTGATCAGAGAGTATATACAGATAAGCTCATTTAAAATTCTGACCCTACTTGTTATCCATTCAGAGACCATTGACAACAATATGCTAAATTTAATTCAATGACAATGTTCTGTAGATCCCTATGGTATTAATCTATAAAATAGTTTATCAATAAATCTGTTCACAGTTAGCTTACAAATTCTCAGCATGGCAGCAAGTTCTCACTGCATTTTTAAATGTTTGTGTTTTGTCATCTGCAATTTTCCCCCCAAAATAGAGCTCTTAATGCTTTTCTGAAATAGCTACCTAATAGAAATTGATGTGAGAGAAAGACTTAGATTTATTTCCCCCAAACCTCTACATTTTAATAGTATCACATTGCAAGGGAGTGTTAGCATCTGGGAGCATTTTAGGGACTCTCTTTAAAATAGTTGATGTTGGTGTCTTTCAAATAAATGTCTATTGGCATTACCATAGCAAATATTTATCTTACACAATGAAAAAACATTGAAGTTTTGTATTCTTGAATGCATTTGTTTTAAATTTTTAAATTTTATTTCCAATAAATTAATGGGAATATGAGCTCTGAAGTTCCTATATATTAATGTTCCTAAAGAACAGAGAACTTGAACATCTAGTATTTGGTATCTAAGTAGTTAGAAAAGTTTACATGAGAAATCAAGACTAAAATGAAAGGAGTTATTGTATCATGTTATATACGTTTAAAACTCTGTATAACAAAGTTTAAAAAATCAATTTCAAGAACAGAAAAGACAATATTTAACAATGTTGTGGTTTGACTATGATTTGTCAGAAATTCTGCCACTCTATTAAAATGTTTATGTAAATAATCTTACAGAATGAACAAATTGTGTAGTATGTGCTAACAACAAAAGGTGACTTTCAAGTAAGAGTTCTTTTTTTAAGATTAGAGAATATAATATTCTTTCATTGTGCAATAATGTAAGGGATTATAATTTCTCTCTACTTACAAGAATGTAGTAGTCAAGCTGAAAAACACTACATCTCATATAATTTCAATGTTTTAGTTAATTTAGTAAGAAGAGTATGATTTTATATTTGTTGATTAATAGTCATGAACATTAGCACATTAACTTTCATTTAGAACCAGAATATATTTATTAATAATTTGCATATACTAATCTCAAATATATCTTCTGGACTTTCCAGATTTCAGAGCAAAAAGGAAAAAAAATGTTATTTGTAGGAAACACAGTCAATGGTAATTTGGTACAATAGTCTTAGTGGCTATTTTCATGCATAATCTACAGTCACTGTAAAACAACTTGTGAATACACAATCATACACAATTAATGCCCTGGTGTAAATACTGTGTGACCAGCAATCCCAATGGTGCACATCTTTCCAGAGAACATGAAATTACCAACTTAAAAAATGATATGCTCTGCAGTGTTTATTTCAGGATTATTCATAAGACATGGAAATAACCTAAATACTCAATGATAAATGACTGGGTCTAGAAGATAGGATGTATCCACGCAATAAAATAGCATCTAACCACAAGGAAAGAGAAAAATACTACCACTAGTGGCAAAATGGAAAGGTTGGAGGTAATTACATGCCAGAATGGCAGACACAACAATGAAGCAAAATACTTAAAACAACTAATGGACACTAATAAAGTGAGGTTTCTGAGTTTAAGAGGGAAAAGGTAGAAGAAAGGGGCAAAGATCATAAGGGATATTATGTATTAAAAAATAAGAACAGCATAGAACCTATTAATTTTGTGCAAGTTAAATTTTAAAAAAGGTAAGAATTGATAATTCAAAGATGATCACACACACACACACACACACAGATAATTAATTCTTTACTGCTTTCATATTTTTGGATTTATAAGTGCTCAGCTAAACTTCCGAAATGTTGATGAGTATTCTGAATACTGTCCTAGATTCCTTATGATACTTTCAGTTGAAGATCATTTCCTACACATAAAAGATGCCTTCTGTAATCATTTAACTCTAGATTTTTGACCATAGAGGCTTATACAAGTTAACATCTTTTGCAAAATTTGTTGTCCAGAAATCAATTTAAAAAAACACTAAGTTCAACAATTTTTGAGATCAACATTAATCACTAGTGATAATTGTTTATTATTATTTCACAAAGGAGAAATATTAAGGGAAATACTAAACATTTGCAAGTAGACAAAAAGATAAATGAATTTTCAATAATCTATCGGAACATTATTTACTAGGGATATTAGAAGATTCTAATTCTTCAGATTATTATGTTTGTTTAACTTACTATTTAATTTTGTTTGGTGTATTTTACTAAATTCTTTACTAGTTCTTTAACTCTAAGTTGTTAACTTAGAGAAACATTGATACAAATGAACTTTGCCTACTAAAAAAGCAAATGCTTTTTGAATGGAAAAGATTTTACAATACAAGGTTTATAGTATTATTGCCTTAGAGGGCTTTCACCATTTTTTGTACATAACTTATTTATGTTATTTCAGCCTGTATTTTCCTAGTCGCTATAAATACAAGTGTATCTCTTTTGAATCAGATTTGTCACCTTGCTAAATCTGTTTCTGATCTGTTGAATAAATTTCTTAACAAGTACTTTAAAATTAATCAAACCAAAACATATTGCTTGTTAACATGATTGGTTCTAATCATCAAAGGCTACTAAATAGTCTTTGAAGTCCGAAGATTCTCTTTTGATGTATTTTCTAGTGAGTTTTTTTTAACCTACAGCTCACATATTTATGGATTTTCATCCATTTTATCCAACAATTATAAAGTTGGGGGTTCCTAAATTGATATTGAGATGATGAATTAATCCCCTATTTTTAATATTTCTTCCTAAATAACCAACTTACCAAATCTTTACTCATGTGTGTACCCTGTTTCCTTGTCTAACAAGTAAATAAACTCAGTTTGTTTCCACCTCTCTTTATAACCTCATGGGGGCATGGCTCTAAGAAATATATTTTTATTCCTGCTGTTTAATTTTCAGGTATGTGGCAAAATAATAATAAAGCAGGCTTTTTAACAATACTGATCTAATTTTGAATCCCAGAATTCCTCAGGCAAGCTATTTATCTTTTTCATTGTTCATTTTCTCCTGCAAAACTAGCATAAAAGCTTTATCACATAAGACTGGTTTGAGGATTATGTGAAATAATCCATATAAAATTCAATGATCAATAAATTACTTCTTCTCCCCTTAAGTATATGACCATGCAGTTTGAGAGTTTGAGACTTCCCTCCACTCTTAAGAAAAAGGTTTTGTTTTTGTTTTTGTTTTTTTATCATACTGCTTAGATTTTCAAATGAATGCATTTTTAACCTAGTAATTAGACATTTATCCTTATTTTGGTTATCAAACTTAATATCTCCAACTAGATAAAAAGGGTATCTGAGTGAAGTTAATCTAAAGAGTCATTAATTTGGGGGATAACATTATGAACAAGGACACCCTTAAAATATGTGGGGACTTATTGGTGGGTTACATTCATCTGAAGAGGTATGATCCTGCAAGGAGGAAAGGTTGTCCCGAAGAAACTCTACAAATACAGGTTTTGTGGACTCCACCCCCACCCAGACATTAGAACTACAAGTCCCATCAAAACAAAAGAAGAGCACACTGGTGTCTGTTGGTGGAGTTCATCAGCCAGGTTTGGATATAAAACTGGACATGTAAGCTTTGGGGGTCTCTTGGCCTCATGTATTACAGCTTATCTCTTGGTTCTCCTCTGGCTTACAGCATAATATTGGGGTTCCAGGTTCAGCAGAACTGGTAGGATGCATTATTAACTGTTTTATGTGTTCCTGCAGTTGAACCTTAAGCACGTGGGTCAGGAGCAACAGTCAGGTGCCCAATTCACATTGAGTTGTCCTGTAACATTCCTATACCTTTGAATCATATACAGAGTTGTAAACCAATCTTATGTCAGTAATAAAAAAAAAAAAAAGGTAGGTTTCTCCCTTTATGCTCATGAATCCACATTTGGACAGCCAATGAAAGTGAGAATGGGGTGGATTTTCTAAAGAAATACTAGGTTTATTCATTTCCTGCCAAATTTCTTGGTTTTAATTATTAAAATAATATTATAATTTATGAAATTTGACAGTTTGTTGGCCTAAATTTGTGATTGCAAGCATAAACAACAAGAGAGTCTTTAATATATTTGACTAGTCAATGCAAATGTGATTGGACTGATGAGAGTTTGCATCATCTGGTAGCTCTGGTAGGTTGTCAACACTTTTTTAAGATGACTACTTTTTAAAGATGATATCCTGTTCTAAGTAAAAAAGTTCCCATAGGCCAAAAATTTCAACATGTTGTATGATTTCCAAGAAAAAGTCAAAATGCTATTGCAACATCACTTTTTTCTTTTTATTTCTTTCTTTGTTTTTTCCTTTATTTATTTTTTACTTTTTTTTTTGGAATTTTTGACACTTTCCAACAGATAGAGGAAAAGCCCAATCCAACCAAAATCTTACATTTGATAGCCTGCCCATATCAAGAAAGGACTAGTTAAGCCTTTAATCTAAATTGTCTTGTTTAGATTGTTTAGAATTGTAGTTACCTTTGGAGTTTAATGCAAATAATAATTTTTTCAGTGGGTGAAATTTTTTTTTTGTTTAGATACTATAATCCTCTATTGAATAGATATAAGATACTTTTAAGATATCAATTGAATTCAGAAGTTTTCAGTAAAAACAATAAGGACATTTTCCAGAAGAAAATCTTATTTATTCATAACTTCTAGGGTGACAGTTCTGGATACTTGTGATTAGGATACATTTTAGAATATTAAAATCATTTTGTTTAGATATTTTTGGAGATTGGTTGATGTGCACAGCTATACCAATGCTCTTTTTCTACTTAATCTATTTTATATATCTACTTTGTTCCAGAAAAGTCCATTGGCAAAGCTGAAAACTGCAATACTCTCTTACTTTTACCCTCAAAGAAATAAATGTTGTTCCACATTTGATACTAGATTATCCAAGAATGTATTGACCTCATATAATTATACTTTTAAAATATATATGGTACTTTTTATAAGCACGAAACCATAAACTGATTTTTATACATTTCTGTAAGAGTTAATACAAATTAGGAAAATCATTTGTAAAACTTTGTGTTTCTCACTTATTATGTTTTAAAATATCAACTCTGCATATTTGTAAGGGAAATAGGAAGTAGGTAGATGAGAAGAAAATGAAAGAAAAAAAAAAGGAATGTATTATCCTAGCTGATGTCATACTTTCTCATGACACAGATGCAAATGATATGGCTCAGGCTACAACAATTTTGAAATGAACACAAAATATTAATTTTTTTCTATACTCTTTACTGCTTTCCCTATTCTCAGTTCTTCTGAATTATAAGAAAATAAACATTTGTGCTAAGAATTCTATTATTTCAGAAGGATATTTAGTGAAATGCCTTCCCTGTTCTGCTTCTCCCTGTTCTATTTATTAGTTGTCTTAGAAATTTTGCTAGCGGACAGATGGTGGGTACCCTGCCTCCTTTAAATAGGTTCTTCTCTCTGCTGCAATAAGACAAAACATACTCTACTGTAAGATCTTCAATAAAAAATAACTTTATTAGTGTAAATAAAGAAAATTGAAAGAATGCACTTAAAACAGTTTCTAATGAAATACCCCAAATTACCTATCCCCTCCTGGGCAAATGCCCAAACAAGGTTGGCTCAAAGCAAGACTGCTGAGGCCTAAACACTTGGCACAAACCTAAGGTGCTTTCAGGTAGGAACCCACAGGAAAGGGGTGGAAAGAGTCAGACAAGTTTGGAAGGTAAAGAGCAAAGTCACAATATAATTTAAGATAACGGCTGCCATCATCGGCCTCTGCCCTGGTCTCTTACTCACATTGCTGTCTTCCAATTGTGTATATCATGCCCTAAGTCCCTGGTATAAGTTCAAGGCTGAGAAGCAAGTGTAGTTTCTTCACATGTCTCTGTACCCCATGTACCTCCTCTAGGTCTTCTTGATCTCCCTCCTTTCTGCTAGTCTTCTCTAGCTTTTAGTCCTGCTCAGCTCCACCCTTTCTTAGGGTAGGGCATGGAATCTGAAACTTGCCCTTTCCTGGGGTTTTGTTGTAATTTAACATGACTGCAGGTCTTTCAGAGGCGAGGAAATATTTTCCCTTTTACTTTGTTGTGATTATTTTGTTTGTTTTCAGTAAAACATTTCAATCTTTATGACTGCTAGTGTGCTATCACACTTAGGATAGCCTTCCCTATCTCAAAAATATAAAATTATGTGTCTTTTTTTCCCATTATGTTATTTTTTTTTCAATTTGTATCTTTAATACAGCTAGAATTTATTTGATTATTTTTTCTTATTATTCTGTTTTGAAAGGCTTGCAGAAATGTCTTGGCTTTTTTTTTTTTCCCCTTAAATAATTGACCCGCCAGTTGTCCTGCCTCCTTTATTTTACTTTAAAAATTCTCTCCTGCAAGTTGAAACAAAAGTGAACAAAGCTGAATGTGGTCATTATATCAACTCTTTTATTTTTTGATCTTATGACAAAAGTTTTCAGTATCTGAGGGGCATTGATAAACATTGCTATGGGGAAAATTGTCATAAAGGAAGGAATCTATTGCATATTCAATCTGCTTTTCATTTGAAATCTAATGCTCTTCTGATTTTCTTAAAAGTGCAATAGAATGGGTAAAGAGAGCTTTCTGATGAAAATTTGTTGACAACTGAATTTTTATGAAGTCATAAAATGGTAAATTCATGATGTAAGACTCCCCCCCCACACCACCCCCTAGTTGGAAGACAAAGTAAAGCCAACAGTTGAAGAATACAGTTATTTAAAATCAACCATAGCATTGAAGCTTTACAAAGATTATATGTTTCATTAAAATTTTAGATAAACCCCACCTGAGTCCTAAACTCTTGCTCAATGACCAATGATGAAGGGAAACCAATTTTCAGTCTTAGTTCTACTCTGAACCCTTGGATCAGTCATTCACCCCTCCATGCCTGCAAACTTAAGGAAAGAACTGACTGGTCTAATCATTTAGGTCTATTTCACAAAATAAAATAATTTTATGTCCCTTTCCTAACTCTCTTCTCACTACTTGTAAACTTCTGATGGAAATAGTATAGATTAAGTGATTGTCAGGGACCAGAAAACAGATGACCTGTAGCTCCAATAAATTTGATCACAGAAATAAGTAGTTCAAAAATATATCACTTCACATTGCAACTAATAGATTCTGTCAAAATTAAAGTCAAAATTAAAATTAATGTTAGAAATTTCAAGTGACATCATACCATCAGAGATGAAGAATATTCTAATAGTTAAAGCCTCACCTTTGAAGGCTGACTCTCTAGAATATTATTTTAACTATATTGTGTTATAATTTGATGTTATTCTAGTAGTTGTATAATTTTATTTTATATTTGAATTTATATGATCTAACAATTTATATGTGTATACATAACTATGTAATCATATCATTTTCTTAATTTTTCTTGTTAAAACTAATGCTGGTAATATTTTCCTTAAAAAAAATTATTTCCCAACGTGAAATTTCTGAAAATAGACTCCTCTGATTGCAGATTACTAAGGAACTTGATACATATTGCTAAAGCATTTCCCAGAAAAAAATTGTGCCAATTTATATTCCCACAGATGCTAATGCTAATGCATTTGGGATAATGTTTATCTTTGCCATTTTAATAGCCAAAAATTTCATCTATATTTATTTTATTTGTATATCTTTGTGGAAGAACAATTCTGATTTTCCCACAAGTATTCTTTCTGCAGAACCCATTTGAAAGCTTTTTGAAAATTAAATTCTTTTCTTTCAGTACTTTTGAGTGTCTGACCAGTTTGTATGTAGCAAACATCAAGATTAGGTAAGTCATCCTGTGTATTTATGCAGCTACCAGTGCCTACTATCTTATCTTACAGATTTCAGTTTTCCTCTACCACATATGCATTTCAGTTCACAAACTTCAAATTTTATTTGAAAATATTTTAAAACCAACTTGTACTTGTTGTTATTATCTTTTATCTTTTTTCTAGGTGTCTGTCTTTAAGGTACTTAACTAACTTTATGTTGGCACCTGATCCTATAATTTCTTTTCACTGAAAAGTCCTACTAAGCCTACATTGCATATATGTCTGTTAACTAAAACATTCCTTGATACATTTATTCCATAAAATTCTATCTTCTTGGTGCATTAATGTATGAAGGTTGAAGGATCTATTATGACCTAATTATATCATAATGTTTTAACTTTTTCCTTTATAAATACGTTATGATGACACTGGTAATTTCCAATACAGAACCTGTCAATTTTGAGACTTGTTAGGTAGACAAGTGGATGAGACTAGGCTATTCAATAGATGTCAGAAACCTACATAGGCACAGAATGTATCTTGGTTGCTATAAATTTATGATTTCTAAGATCTGACATGATTTTACACTGACTTTTTATATGTTAGAAAATGTATGTCACTGAATATTGGCATGTTACTTATCTTAGATCCCAAATAGCAACAATGACCTGACTTTGACTGAGTTAAAGTAACTGTAACTTGGCCCTCCCTGGTGAGCAGCAGCATGAAGAATCTAAAGCCACTTCAGCATGAGTTTAATCCCCACCCTGGAGATGACCCTCATGGTGCAGCAGGCCTCTCCTGACCCGTCCGCAGCTCCCCTCAGCAGTGTACTTTGTCAGTCAGCCTGTTCTGTTCCCCACTCAATTCTGGTGAATCCTCTCACTGCCCCTGTACTTCTAGCCTGTACCCCAGTTCTGTATGTATAAATAAATAAATCTTAAAAAAAAACAAAACTGTAAATAAGCTCTAAAAGTGTTAGAAAGTTCCCAGGAAGGGTGATTTAAATTATCAAAGAGTTTGAGATTATTAACCTCTGCAAGATGGTGGAATAGAAATATTAGCTCAGTCTATAAAGTCAAATGCTGATGAATGAGAAAGAAGATCAGAGTTCATACAACTTCAAAAATTGAAAAGGATTAACAGGGAGATATTTTCAAACTCAGAATTTTAGGGCTCCTACCAAACTTACAAATCATAATTCTAATGAATTATGAGGAAAAGCTAGTACACTCTAGCTTATAATATCACAGATTTTAGATCAATTTAAAGATGAAAGACCCATAGGGGCTAGGGGCATGTAGTTGGTGGGTGATGCCTTCCTCCAGGCTTTCTCTACTGATGGTTTCCTCAGGGTATTTTCGCTAACTTCAATACTGTTTCTGTTTCAAAAGAATGATATTAGATACTATTGCATGATAGCTTAGGTCCAATGTGATATTCCTTATAATTTATATTAATTAGTGTTCACTAAATCAATATGTATTAGCCATGAAATAAGCACATATGGCTGCAAATTTTTCACAGCTTATGATAACTTTGGAAACCATTGATTCTCAAGAGCAGTGATTTTATAGAATTTTATATCATTTAGGTGGTTTTCTTGGAGTAGGAAGAGCTATTATGCTGTATGTGTAATTTTCTACAATTTTACCACTTAAACTAGATGTATCTGAAAATGGCTTTTATATTCAATGGGCTATGAAATAAATTGTCTTTTTTAGGTAGTACTACAGGATAATGTAAAGGTCATTGCCATGTTTTAGACTCTTAACTGTGTTCACTGTGCTATAAATAAACATGGTCAGCCTTTTTATTCTATGAAATTTATGTTATATAAATTAGATTTTAAGATATATAAGGTGTGTGGTAGATAAATTATATTGAAAACATGTGTACCTATCGTGTTGCTATATGTCTCTTTAATTGAGATCTTTATTGGAAGTTATTTATAAAGTGAAAGCTGATATATCTTAGTTATTGAAATTTGACCTTGGGTTTAGAGTTTATGAGAACACTTTCATGCAGAAGTGTTTATAGAAATGTGGATAATCTTACCTATTTTATGCTGTTCCCAACACTGCAAAAACTCCTTTTAAGAATGATCTAGTCATATTATTCTTGATATAGTTTTTTTTTTTTTTTGTATAACTCACTGGCGTTTTTATCACAGGTACACAGGTACAGAGAAAACCATTGTTGACAAGGTGTCACAGCAGCAACAACAACATCTTGCTGACCAGCCCAGCTGGGTTTTGACAGCTTCACTGAAAAGGGACATAATGTGATCAAGATACCAACATGAGTAGAATAAGAAAAAAAGAAAGAAGTGACAAAAGGCTCACTTAAGACACAATATATTATTCTGGAGCCTTATCCATTTCCACCTTTGAGCTCTACTTTTTAAGCTTATAAAACACTGTTTTATCACTTTATCCATTCATCACCATTACAGATTGACCACTCTTAGTCAACATCTGGATGACCAGGAAGTGGTTACTGACTTTAAGGGATTTGTGGTCTATTAAGGGAGATAGACAAGTACAAGTATGTACAAACTTGCAAAGGAAACATTAAGCCAAAGGAAACAAAAATACTTCCCTTATGGTAAAGAATGATGAATCTTGTTGGAGGAATAGGGGAGAATTCATGAAGGAAGTGGGATTTTGAAATGGCAGAGTCAGCGGCTAGGTGGGAATATTCATGAGAAAAATTAAATAAAGTCAGTTGATAAGTAGTGTCTTTCTTTGCTAAGCAAAGATGTGTTCATTCACTAAATGAATGCCAAGTGCTGAGGCAATATTCAATTAGGTACTGTGTATGAAGTAGCAGACAAAGTGAACTAGATCTGTCTGTGCCTTTGTAAAGCAAATTGCAACCTGGTGAAAAGACAGTAGACCTTAAACATGCAGTCAACATATTGTTTCAATTTAAATAGGTGCTACAGAGGTATAAACAAAGGATGGAAATGGAAAGTAAGTAACAAGAAAGTCTACTTCCAGATATCCAGATATCTGCATGAAAGATGAATGTTATTTTTTTAGGCTTGACTGTGAAAAGTAGACAGGAAATAGAAGGAAAGGTTGAGAAAAGAGGAAGTGTTCAAGAGAGTAGCATATGTATGAAAGCCAGGAGGTGTAGAGAGTTTGTGTTGGAGAAACTGAAAGACCTGAAGGTAACAAGGAAGGCAAATGGAATGAACTGGGAAGCTGGAAAGGCACAGGGAGACCCAGATCAATGAAGGGAGCTTGTCAATTGCTGGAAGACATTGGCTGCTATTCGATGATATGAATTCATGAAAGAATTAAACAGAAATATAAGGAAGGCAATCTGATTTATTATTCTGCCAGCCAGATGGAAACTAAATGTACAGAAATAAAGAATAGCCATGGGGAAGAGGCCAGAATTTGATAGTCCAGGAGAAGAATGGTGGGTTATACGCTAGGGAGATTGCAGTTGAGATGGAAGTGGAAAGACAAGACATAATCACCAGGTTTTGCTGATGGCCAAAAAGACATGCAGGTTAGGTACTGAGTTTAATGATGGCATGTGATTTTGTTCCACTTCATAAACCGCTGGAAGATTTCTCTGCCTTCAGCAGGTTAGGACAGTTGTCTCCTTGATAGACCTCTGATAATATCCAGTGGGCTTCCAGTATTATTCATTTCACAGTGTAATGTAATCACCTGCCTGTGTTTTTGTTTTCCCAATAGATAGTATGTACCTTGAGGGCATGGACTCTCTTCATCTTTGTCATTTCTCAGTCATAGACCCAAACAATAATTGGCTGAACAAATGTGTGTAGATGGAATTTGGTGATACCATTTAGCTTTCTGAGAAATTATCATTAGTTTGACATAATAGAGAGAGGAGAATTAAGTAATAACTATTTAAAGAGGAAGTCCATAAATGAGTCTGTGTATTAGTCTGTAAATAATATAAAATTACTTGAACTAATAATTTTCAATTGTTTAACTTGTCAAACAAAACTATTTCTCTTCAGATGTATTCAAGAGAGTGAGAATCACATAATATTTTATTGAAATCTGATTGTCTCTATCTAAAAGCATTAAATAATTTGATTTTAAGGGTTTAAATTTAGGGTTTTACTCAAATAAATTTTCAGTTTCTGGATAATTTGGAGTAGGAAAACATTAGCGAGGCAGAAGGCCTGGTTTATATTAATCTTCTTCTTAACTAGTAGAGCACTAAATCTTTCTTTGGTTTCTCCTTTAAAATTCTCATATCCTAAGGGACTGACTAGTATGACTACACATATAGATATGTATTGAGGGGAACAGGGGCAAGCTGACATAAGTACTTCACCATTTTCTTGGGCATGAACTTCAGACACTCCAGTAAGTTTGATTTGCTTAAGTATAGTCTTTTGTATGGGGAATTTTGTGAAGGCCTGTTAAAAGAGCTCTCATTGCATCAGCAGGAGTGATATATGTGGAGTGAAGTCAATCTAAGGTAGATTTAAGGAGTGAAACCAAGATTCAGTCTTTAAGTATTTTTAAAGACATAAGGGAGAAATGTAATTCAGTTTTCTACTGTAAAAATACATAAAAATAACATAGGTGTTTGTTTTAGAAATGCCCAACGTACTCCACTAACCACATCCTCTTCTAATGAAAATGTCTCTTTTTTGCGTCCTGTTTCCAAAAATCACATTTTGTAACACACAGTCCTTCATGTCGGCTTTGTCTTCCTATAGAAAGAAGCAGAGATACCCAGAAGGAGCAATCTTGTATGATCGGTCCCTAGAGCTTAGTGATTTAGTTCCTCAGCACTGTCTAGTTCCAGGTCTAGGCAATTATATTACTAAAATAAACTCCTATCTCCTTGAGGCAGATTGAATTAGTCTCCATCCCTTGCCACCAAAAAAGCAAAACTAAAAATAGTGTTGATTAGTTACGTATGAGAAAATGAAAACCTATTGTAAAAAAAGGATTAGGGAAAGAGAAATCTGTTTCCATTTGGGTTCAATGATGGCTCTAAATTATTTTACTTTCACAAGTGGACCATCTTCAATGATGGAAACTTTCTTTGAGTTCTTGCTGCTGCTTCCAAGTATTGTATAAAACTCCAGGTTTTGCTCTAGATTTCTGGATGGTAAAAGTTCTGATGTACCAGAAACCATCTGAGGCATTAATCTAAGTATTGATTCAAGGGCCTGTGCCCTGGAGATTCAGCAAGAAACCTTGGGTACCCCTGTACACCTAAAATTTTAACAAGATCCATACATGATTTTGAGATGGAGCCAGGTTTCAAAGCCGTTTCTGTGATCTCAAGCAGCGCTGACTAATATTAGTTTGAAATGTTATGCCTCTCTGCTCAGATAGCTCTCTATTTTCTGCTCCTGAATTAAAAACAAAATAAGATTTATTTTTCTTTTGCTATCTACTCTAAAAACAATATCACAGTAATATCTGGGCCTTCAAAATGGGTCTCATCTGGCTTTGCTTCCTATAGAAAAATAAATAATTGATTTATCATTTTAGAGAACTTCATTGAAATTCTAGCAACAGTGGCTTGTCATCAGAATTCTGGGAAAATCTTACCCTTCAGAAAATATTTAACACCAAAACTATATCTACTTTTCTGCCCTCTCATTCTACGTGGGCTTACTCTACCTCCTCTATAGATTTAAGGAAATTATAAGCATAAGAGCTATGTGGTGCTTGAAGCTCTTATCTTAAAAGTGTCTTTCTGTCCCAGCACTTCAGATATATTGAAACATATCTAAGTAGAGAACTATTGCTAAAATAGGACTACAAAAACTGGGAGTACAACAAATTCCTGATATCCAGTTTAGGCTAAATTTTACTTATTTATTTTACTACTATTACTACTGCTGTTATTTTATCTTCTAATCATTTCTCCATTCTCCTCTAAAACTATAACTAATGATATTGTCATCTGTGGCCACCAATATCTTATTGATCCAAGACTGATGGGATTTAGGACCTGGACTTTCCATGGCAAACTGGAATGACTTGGTCACCAGAGTGATAGCAGATCTTTTCTTTGATTGCATTTTCCTTATTTCCAGTGAAAGTTCTATTTCCTTATATCACTGATAAAACATGGAGGTGATCCGATGAAAATTTTCTGAACTTTCTTCTTGGTCTTCTAAATGTATCTGGTTAGGAACTGACATCCTTGCTGGGTTTTTACCTCTTTAGAGTTAGTAATTCAGTCTCCTCAGCATAGTGTTAAAGGGAAATTTGTCAAGTTTATGCGTGTCCCTACTTGACTCTGAAATTGAGAAAGCCTTTTGTCTAAGCCTACACTTATGTGGCATACAACAGAGTACAGCCAAAACCAAGGAAGTCTTTATAATGTTCTTATTCTTGGAATTCTACCCAATTGAGAAGAGATTCTCCCTTCTATCCTTGCATGTGGTCTTAGACTCTCAGTCAGAGAGGACTCTAACTGAAATTCATTTTATGAGTGGCAAGCTTATAGACCCTGCCTTGGGATTTTTTTTTTAAGATTTATTTATTTATTCATACAGAACTGGGGTACAGGCCAGAGATGCAGAGGGTGAGAGGATTCACCAGGGACAGAGTGGGGACCAGAACAGGTAGATCGATGAAGTACACTGCTGAGGGGAGCAGGGCAGGCCAGAAGAGATCCACCACGCCATGTGGATCTCCTCTGGGGCAGGCGGGGATCTAACTGATGCGGAAGTGGCTTAAGCTTCTTAGTGCAGTGCTTTAACCAACTGCGCCACCTGGGAGGGCCCGGGATTTTTTTTTTTTTTGAGTGTTTTGTCTCACAGCCTTTTATTCTTTAACAATATAAGCATGTTCAAGTGTTTCCATTTTAAACATAAATCTCACTTTTCCTACTCTTTTTGTGCCCTTGACCATCTCTTATCTTCTTTCTTTCCTTCCTAGTTATTTAGTTTGAAAAAGAAGTGCTCTTTTCTCTCTTCACTTTCTCTGTGAATTGCATTATGTGCATGTCTCCTTAGTGAACTTCCATGAACCGACTATCTTGTGATCACTAATGGTGTTGCTAAATTTTATTGAATATGCTTATTCTATCCATGATTTAAAAATAGATGCATTTAAAAAAATAGTATAGTGGCTTATAAAGTATACTATAAAGCTACCCATAATCTTTTGTTGCAAAACTAGAACATTGTTTTCTTTTTTGTGTGTGTGAATTCTGCCATTATTTACAACTTTACAAATTCTATCTCCTTTTTAAAACTATGCTGATTCTATTCGAAGCCATTTGAAAATTACATCCTCACATTCTTAACTAAACATTCAGCTTTTAGGTAAAATCTACTCCATATGATATTTTCACCTTTATATTCCCATCTCATTATTTCATTTACAGCTCTGAATTCATTTTCTCTAATCCTTTATCTGTATATGTGTCCTATTTTTAGAGGCTTCTTGAATATCTTTCTGGATATCCAGTTCCATATGAATTTCCCACAAATCACAGTCTCAGCAATGATTTGATTATATCTCAATATCTCTATCCCAAACTTCTGTTCATGATACAACCCTCAACCCAGTTACTTGGCTACCTATTTTTCTTTTGTTGCTCATCTACCCAATCAGCCAATTCTCTGTACTAAATATCCTTCACATTGCTTACATACAACTTTTTATCTCTATTTGTGTTATTACTTTCTGGGAATGAACTCTTAACCTTTTAAAAGTATGTTTCTGAAATAGTATTCTAAGGGAAGGCTTTGTCTGTAGGGTTGGTCTTCTTCAGTCAGTTCTCCACACTGCTATCAAAGTAATCTTTGAAGAACACAAATCTAAACATGTGGTGAAGATTGTGGATTCTTGAATGAGACAAATCTGCACATATAACCAGTTCCCAAAGTATATCACTACATTGTTTTGAGAATTACATGAGTAACATGTTTAACATAGTGCCTTGCACATATTTGGCTATGGTTATTTTCATGGTTTTTTTTTATTGTTGTTGATGATGCATCTTTTTTTTTTAAATTTTTTTTAAATATTTATTTATTTGTGCATACAGAACTGGGGTACAGGTCAGAGACTCAGGGGTGACGAAAGACTTCACCAGAGACAGAATGGGATGCAGAACAGGCAGATCAATGAAGTACACTGCTGAGGGGAGCAGTGGGCGGGTCAGGAGAGGTCTGCCACGCCATGTGGTCACCTCCAGGGCAGGCGGGAATCGAACTCATGCGGAAGTGGTTTCAGCTTCTTAGTGCAGTGCTTTAACCCGCTGCGCCACCAGAGAGGGCCGATGATGCATCTTTTAATTCTTCCTGACTGAATTTCTACAGTGCCTCTCTATTGAGTTTAAAAAAAAAAAAGCCTTAACACTTTGGGGAATATAAAAAGTCTTTGATAGTGGTGTCTGTGTTGGCCTCTACAACCTCATTTCCTACTATTCCCTTTTCTACTGTAGCATCCACTCACAGTGAATTATTTATAGTTTTTTCCAAGAGAACTCTTTTTCTTCCTTTGTATATTATTTGATATTTATTGGTTTCAGCTGTTTGCTTATCTAAATACAATGCATTTTTCAAATTTAGTTCCACATACTCATTCTTAAGAACTTTTTCACACCTTTCTCACCACAATCTGGATTAAGTGTCATGCTTGCTCCCTAATTTCCTAGGCACACATGGCTATCTTTGCTGTATTTTTCAGTGTATTATAACTCATCTTATAATCAACACCTGCAATATGCTGAAAGTACCTTGTATGCACAAATACATTTTTAATTTATTTTTGTGTTACTAATTTCCAAGGCAAATAGTAAGCACACTCAGATATTGGATGGTGTAAAATTTTTGATGGTCATAATGATGATAAACCCATGTGGAGATGATATAATGCATGATACAATCAATTAGTTATAATTAAAAATGAAGAGATAATGCAGTGTCTATGGGAGCAGAGCACATACATAAGAGATATAGTACTATATTTCTTATGTAAGAAGGTATACAGTGGTTGAAAACTTTGTAAAATTTGAACTGTATTTTTTCTTTTTCTTTGTTCAATTTAATATTTATTGGTTTTTTATTGTTATTGAAATAATGTTTTACATCCTTGTTAGTTTATTTTTTTTATTTTAATTTTTTTTGACAGTATAGGATTCCCCACCTCAGGGGTAGATACCTTACCATGCCCATCATTGAAGCACCCATTGGCCTCTATCAGCTCTCCCCCAACTCACTCCCATTTCTCATCCCCTGTTTTTCTCTGAAAGCTATATTGTCAATTTTTTTTTTAGAATTATTTTATTTATGTATGTATACAAGAGCTGTGTTACAGGCCAGAGGTGTGGGGGTGAGTAGATTCACCAAAGTGAGGAGCAAAACAGGTGGATCAACTGAAATACACTCTTGAGGGGAGCAACAGGCAAGGCCAGGGATTGAACTTGTGCTGCAGTGGCTGCTAATGGCTTCATAGTAGAAAACTTAACTCCTTGCACCACCAGGGATATCCTCTATAGTCAGCTTTCAAGGGTTGGTTTTAAAATTTGTGGGGTTCTGAGTCTTCATTTGGTTTTTCTGTATTCTACATATAATCGATACCATCTGGTATTTATCTTTCTCCTGATTTATTTCATTTTTCATAATCCCATCGAGTTCCTTCCAAGTTGCTATAAATGGCATGAGTTAATCTTTTTTGATTGTGAGGTAGTATTTCAGTTTGTATATATGCCACAACTTCTTGATCCACTCATCTGTTTTGGAGCACTTAGGGTATTTCCATATCTTGGTGATTGTAAATAGTGTTGCTATGAACATAGGAGTACAAGTTCCTTTTTTGTGTTTGTATTTTTGGGCTACATAACTAGGAGTGGAATTGCTGGGTCATATGACTGATCTATTTTTTAGTCTTTGGAGAAAGCTTCACAGTTATTTTAAATGTAGAACTTTCAATTAGGTTAAAGTAACAGAATAAAAATTCTGGGAATGGGAAAATGGGAGCAAAAGCAGAGAAGCTAGTAAATGTGCAATGTTCCCTGTTCCCTGTTTACTAAACACAAATTGACCCTGAGATCATGGTCTTTGTTTTCCTGTTTTTTCACTTAATTTTCTCACTGAGTCTGTGAGGTGGACAGTTGAGTTTACCAGTGGTCAAAGATTTCAAGTAAGTTTATAAGAACACAGATGTAATATTGTGAAGACAAAATTCAGATATAATTTTGCATTATCCTGAAGAATTGCTTCTCCACAACAGGCTGATATGCTGTAGGTAAGATAAATTGTGATATTGGACAATGAGAGTAAGCCAGGATCTGGATTATGACCAGGTCTTCAGACATTTAATGGGGGTGGGGTGGGGAATGGGATAAAAAATGGGGGGGGGGAGGTAAACTGCTCTGGACTATGGTGATCGCACATGGGTGATTTGGTGATGGGAAACCCACTCCACCCCCATTAAATGTCTCTGGTATATAGTTGTTCATTATTATTATTTTTCTCCCCTGGTCCTTTATGCTCCTGCTATGAGTGAAACCATCCAGTAGTTTTCTTTTTCTTCCTGGCTTATTTCAGTAAGCATGATCCCTTCCAGCTCCATCCATGTTGCTATTAAAGGCATGGATTTATTTATTTATTTATTTATTTATTTGATTGCTGAGTAATATTCCATTGTGTATATGGTATATGTACCACATCTTTTTAATCCACTCATCTACTTTTGGGTATTTGGGTTGATTCCTTGTCTTCCCTATTGTTAATAAAGCATATGCTGTTTTTTTTTTTTTTAACTAGACTTAGATACAGTCTCACACACTTATCAATGGATAAATTCATTATACATTTTAGTTGATCCACAACCATTCCTTATACCTGATATAATTCCAATTCCCTTGTAGAAAATTACTTTGGTACTATTTTGAACAAGCTGGGTGAGACTACAAGACTAAGGGTTTTCTGGAGGTTCATTACTTCAGTAGGACTGAGAAGTCAGTATGTGACCTAATCTTGTGTGAACAACAACAAAAAAATTCTTCCCATATAGTTAGAATATAGTCAGAATAATTCAGGAAAAAATATCCAATACAAAAACGTGTACATTCCACTCAGACAATAAACCCTCACAAGGAAGTAAAGCTACATATTGCTTCCCTGCTGCATTCTCCTTTATATCTAAGCATCTTCTCTAGCATTGTAATAAGAATAGCAAAGTTCCCAATAACATTATTCCAGTGAGCTTTTTTTTTTTTGTACAAGTTAGCCAGAGCCAATTTCTGTGACTTGTAACAACAAAAAAGTCATAATCTATACATACCTATTCAGAGTTGGCACATGATTTAACAACCAACAGGACCATGATGTAATACCAATAACACATGATTTAAATCTAATTGAATTTAAATATGGAAAATATGCTGTGATATTATATATTGCATCAACGTGGCTATGCCAGAACTATATTTCCCAGAATTCTGTTCTCCATTTGGTCCCAAGTCAAATCTAGTCAAAGGGGAGATTACTGTGAGATTAAGAAGGTAGATGAGAACTAAGAGCCATTAGGAGCTGAAGACCTTCATGGTAAAAGACAATTGCAGATATGTCTTGATGCACTTATTCTTATCCAGGTTTTCATAAATTTCATCCCATCCCAAAACAACAAATACTCCAGACTTACACAAAAACACAGAGTTTTCACCCTCAATCATCTTTCCTTGTGGTCTATTCTGGCAGCTATCTCCAGTCCTCTGAATTCTTTGGAAAACTCCAATTTGTCCATTCACTCCAGTGCTTCAAAAATCTACTTTTCTCTAGTCCTCCAACTTTTCCTCATGATATAGTCCTTCAAATTCTCGAACATTTGCATAATATCTTATTCCTATGTTAAATTTTTTTTTCCCACAGAACAGGTTCCATATAGATTCTGTTTCCATGATGGAATGCTGATTGCTCTTGTTATTGGAGTTATAGTTAGGTCCAGAACAGAATATTAAGGATGTTACTTTAATTTTTTCATTGATATAATTAAAGTCTTTATTGTCCCTGCTGCGAGAAACTGCAAAGGAAACACTGACCATCTTTAATAGGTAGTGTTGAAATAGTTTCTTAAATTATCACCCATTTCAGCTGTATTTTAATGCTTATAGAAAGCAAGACTTTGGATAACCTATTGAATATTTTATTTTATTTTTTAAAATTTTATTATATTTAAAAAAATATTTTTATTTATGCATCTAGAAGTGGATACTGGCCAGAGGTGCAGGGGTGACAAGAGGATTTACCAGAAACAGAGGGGAGCAGAACAGTTAGATCAACAAAGTACACTGCTAAAGGGAGCAGTGGGTGAGACAGGAGAGGTCTGCTGTGCCATGTGGATCACCTCCCGGGCGAGGAATCCAACTCTCACGGAAGCAGCCATGGCCTGGCTTAGCTTCTCAGTGCAACCTTCTGGCTCGCTGTGCCACCAGAGAGAGCATATTGAATATTTTAATGAAAATAAATGTAATGATGTTGGTTATATTCATTACTGCTTTATGAGTGCGTTGAATGCTATGGAGAAAGAAAATGAGCTAAGGGTTTTAAATCTCCAGATCAATGTCTATGTAACAGGTAAAAATGGCCATATTGCCCATAAAATTTCTTAAAACTGAGACCAAAATCTTATTTGGAGAGTACTTGAGTTAGATCTTAATACAACCTTTTGGGGTTTGTTGTACTAGACTTAAGGCTTTAATTGGGAAGTCGTAAGGTTATGAAAGCTGGCCTGGAGCACATAGGCTAAAATGGATGATGCAAAGTATCTTGAATCTTTTCATATTATGAATCTCATTAGGTAACAGAAGCATCTTTTCCCTCTAGTCTGAGGAATTCACTGACCTCTTACCTGAAGAATTTGATGTTCCTCATCTGAGGAATTTGATTTATAAGGGATAGCTAATTCTTCTTTAGAACTTACCCATCATGTCTTCTTGACTTCCTTGGCTTTGGGAGTCCAGTCTGTACAGTCCAGAAACAACACTCAGTTTCTGACATTCTCCTAGGGAACAGATAAAAACTGTGACCCAAAGAGACTAACTGTATCAAACAAAGGAATTATGTTAATATAATTTATATTAATATTAATGGAAACTTGGGAAATATGTATTGGAGCAGGTTAATAGGATGTTGGATTAGGGTTGGTTCAATGTATTGAAATTCTTTCACTAAGCAAAGAGTTTGTATCAGTGTGAGTTCAGTGATTGTTAAATGGTTCTAACTTTTGGTCTGGCATGTTGTCTAAATAAAGTTGTGCTGTCAAAATAACCATGATATATTGGCCATATCAAAATGCTTAGAAATATAGAAATGTGGGGATAGACTTATCTTCTAAAACCCATTCATTTCTATCTATATATCTATATATGTTACATATACATGTATATATATATATATATATGTATGTATGATACTTCCTTCCATTTTTAAGTCTTTGATAAATATATTGGTAAAAATAGTACTGTATTTGAAAAGCATTGTGGTAGCTATTCTCTTCATCTTAGGTCTGATAGAAGTGCTGCTATCAAAATAGGATCTCTGAATTCAAAAGGATGAAGGTGGCAGGGGCTACGTGGCAGCACTTAACTGATGAGACAGTGTGGATAGAATTACCATTATGAGTACACATCTTATGCAGTAATTAGAATGATCTCACCCATAGAGAACTTTGTCCTCATCTAATTGGTCATCATATTCCAAGGACTGAACAAACTAAAGTCCTATGTGATTTGTAGAAATGGATAAACTCCGTCTGATGAAAGAGAAGTTTTCCTTGGATCACTAAAATTGACAATTAACTCCCACTCTTAAGTCAGTCACACTTCTAGAATATTCTGTGCCCATGGCTTAATTTATGGATGTTACTGAGTAAAGACAAAAGAGGTCAATGTTACAGAAAGAAAAGTGTAGTGTTATTCACAGTCTCCCAGGAAACAAGAGGCATGGCTCACCAAGTGGGACATGGGAGGAACCCAGGTTTTGATCAGGAAGCAGAAGCAGGAGTAAAATAAGTAGGATTAAGACCATTTTTTTGGAGTGTCTGAGGAAAAATTAAAGCAGTGAAGGGTAAACCATTCAGAATTGCTAGCTTGAAAAATTTTGCAGGCTCTCAAATATAGGAGTGGGCCTTAGTTGCTTAGAACCTGGCCTTGGAATGATTAAAGCAGAAGAATATTGCCACCTGGGACATATAGGTGATAGAGAAAGTGTGACTCCAGGTTGGTTGGTTTGCTTATTAAAGGAAAGTTCCCAGTTGAGTCTTTGCTTTCTCAAAGATTTGCTATCCTTGGAGGAGTAATCTCTCCCTGACAAGAAAGATTCTTTAAATTGTTAAAATCAGTAACAGTTTGATACAGATAACATTTATACAAATTATACAAAAATATTTGTACAAAGCATGATTAATTCACAGAATACCCTGGTAAAGTGATCCAGGCTCCTGAAGGAAGAACACTGCACTGCCATTAAGTAGTTCAGTTTATTGTTTTTTTTTAGTCTTTACCAAAGAGAAATTTGAAGGTCACTTACAAAAACACTGATAGGGCATATAAAATGCACTGAGAAAGGGGAAGTTCTCATACTCTTCAGTGATTACATGCATGGTTCTGAGCTGCTAATAATCCCTAGAGACACAAAATGTCTCTGTGATCCACCCACCACAGGAGAAGCGTTTAGAAATCAGAATATTAATACTTAGATTTTATTTGTTTCACAGAGATACCACTAATCTCCAAACCCACCATGTGGATATTTCCTAGCTCCAGAATGTCTAGTTGGAATAGATAAACTAAAAAAAATGGTCAGGATACTCATAAGGGTCCTTTGATACATAAATTGAAAATCTTTATAGAAAGAAGAAAAAAGGGAAAATCTTTTAGAACAAACTTTATCTTCAAGAATAATAAGAAAACTCAATACCTCTTTCCTGAAAGGGTTTCAAGATTAGTACACCACCAAAAACTTAAGAATGTAAGAATAATAATTTATAACACATCCTCAATTAACTCTCCTTATTTGCCTATACAAAAAAAAAAAAAAAAAAGACAGGTGTTATAGAAAAATTTAACCATGTGGTAAATCTAATTGCAGTGGCTGTTTCAGATGTGGCCTCTTCACTGGAGCAGACTGAGGCAGCCTCCATCATACAGGTAATGAATTGGGGAGTGTTTTCTTCCTACCTTCAGGTAAGAGGAGAGCACCAAAGTCAGATTTCATTTGGCATGGCCTGTCTACTTATATCCTACTTCAAGACTACAGTAGCTTTCAAACTCTCATTATAACTTAGTCTACAAGAACTTTGACTGTTTCTGCATTTCACAAGCAGCCCTCTCATCTTCTGTATTGATAATATTCTGATGTGTGTACCTGGTGAACAGAAATTAGTAACTACTGTAAACACCTTGATAGGACACATATGTACAGCAGAGGTAGTAAAAAGCAAAATATATGTATTTCTATACATTTTTACAAGGTTACAATAGTCTAGAATATGTCAAAGTATATCCCTCTAAGCTAAAGAGCAAATCAGTGTATGTGGCTCCATGAAAAAAGGAAACTCAATATCAATATCTCAGGATCATTGCAGGTTATACACATACACATATCTCATTTATTGAGTAATTGGAAAAGTTCCAATTTTAGTGGAGTCCAGATGATGTAAGCTCAGGGTAGCATTGCATGACCTAGTATATCTAATAATGCTTGAAATGTTTGTGATAAATGTTTTATTGAATTTTTAATAGAAGCTAATCGGTAATCACAGTGTAAATATTTCAAATTTTGGAGTATGCCAATCTGTCTTTATATAGCAATTCTTATTTTGAGGAACTTCTACTGTCTTCTTTATATAACAATTCTTATTTTGAGGAACTTCTACTGCATACCAGAAAAACCTGAACTTTTGTCATGGATCACAGGTTAACATGTAACCTGATTTCCTATTATGAGTCAAGTATTACCTGATCTATTAAGCTGTTAGTTTGGCCATGTAGCCATTCATTTGACCATTAAGTGAAATGGCATATGCAAGATCAGCTTTAATGAGTCTTGAAGGACCAAATGAGTTAAATCTTTAAGTGACACAGATTCTCATGGTGCTGGGTCCTTCTGCGTTGCCTCATTTCTTTCCATGCACAATCATGGCCTTATAAAGGATACTTTTGGACAACAGATTGAAGAAAAATATTTCTGGGACTGGATTACAGATGGTTCTGCATGTTATGCTGATACTACTTGAAATGACTAATGGTTTGGTTTTGAAGCATCATGATTTGAAAATTAGTAGTAAGCAGGTTTATATCTGTGGTACCTTGATCAATGTCTCCAAATGGGCCCATTGTGAAGATATTTTTGTGTTCCATGTGAATGCTTAGTAAAGGGAGTTCTAAACAGAGGAGAAGCTTAAAAATCAGATGGTCAAGCTCACTTGTTCTCTGAATAACATTTGTTTCTCTTACCGCAATCCCAGTCAACTCTATTTAGAAAGTTATCCTGTTCTTGCCCAATAGATGCATGAATAAAATGATCACGGGTTCAGTGAACTGGTTTTCTACTCATTAATTCCAACCTGGTTAGAGCATTGCTGAGTGCCTAACCTGGCCATAGAAGGCGTCACCCCTTAGCTCCAATATGGCATGATATTTGGAAGGATTTGTCAGTAACTAATTGGCAGATTGATTACATCAGACCATTTCCATCATGGAAAGAGCAGTGCTTTTTATTTATTTTTAGAATAGATATTCTGAATATATATATATATATATATATATATATATATATATATGCTTCCCCCATCCAAAATACTTCTTCAAAAACTACCATCCATCAACTTCCGATGCCTTGTTCACTGTCAATGGTACATCACACAGCACTGCTTTTGACATGGGAACTAATTTTATATGAAATGATATATGAGTGACCCATGCTCATGAAATTTACTGATACCATGTTTCCTCTCACCCTGAGGCGACTGACCTGATTGATGAGTTCAATTTTTTTTTTTTTTTTTGGTGCTCAGTTATCCATTTGGATGCCACACTAGACTGGGGTAATGTCCTCTAGGCAATACCATATGCTCTGAATCTGTGGGTCAGTGTAGTGCTATCACTTCCAAAGCTAGATTTCTAGGTCCATGAATGGAGAATTGGAAATGGGAATAGTTTTCTCTACTCTTATATTTATTAATATTCTATTTAAATTTTTGTTTCTGTCCTTGCAACCATAGGGTCTTCTGGTATAGAGCTTCTGGTATATCAGTGTTTCTTTAATGGCAGGCATATTTGTGTTTTCATTTGGGGGGGTTATCTAAGTATCATTTTATCTAGTTGGCTAAAATGTTTGAGTGATACAAAAACCATGGAGATTTTGATACTCTGCCCCGAAAGATTCCTTTTTCAGCTCCCACACAGTACTCTGCTCAATGACCTAAACACTAGGGTTTAAAATTTGGCATTGTCAAAAATAAGGAAATGACTACATTATAATATGATTCCAGGTATTGATCATAATTGAAGCCAAAGGGGTACTTCTTCCTTTTTTCCTCACAAGGTAGTTTAGGATTGAATATCATTTGATTCCATTTGTTTTGACTTGTGCTTCCCTTTCCTGGTTGAGAGAAAGAAAAAAAAAATACCTTCTTCTCTTCCTTTTCTTAATTCTCAAGACAGCTGGACCATTGCCCAGTCATATTGGCAAGTCATACCTCTAATTTATGCAGGAGATGATAAAGCCCCTTCCTTGCTGATTTTTAGTGCACAGAAACATATGGAATCAAAAAGTGCCAGACCCAGCTTTGCACTCCAGGAACGTGTGGGAGGGCTCACCAGCACTTGTGGAGAAAAAGGAGACATGAGTACAACTCATAAAACAATCTAAGTTCTCTTCCATTACCTTCACTTTTGGGTATTTTGAAAGCAATGTATTTATAATAAGCAGAATACATTGCTTAGAATATACAAAGCATCTTGCTATTTAAAGAGATTTCATATTGTTTTTATTTTAGGATTTTTTTTCTTGCTAAGGCTTTCTTTAAAAATGCCAATGAATATTATTTTCAATTAAAAATGTCATTTTCTTCTACAATCACAAGAATCTCATGAAATTAAGGTGCAGTTGTATACTATTTAATTTAATGAAAGTTTTCATTTAATTTTGTAAACAAAAATGGGGACTGCAACCAAAATAATATTTTATTTTAAAAAAACAATACTTATTTCTTCACTGTTCTAGCTGGTTAAATATATAAAACAGAGAAAGTCTTGGATTTCCTGGATATATTTTAACATTATGCTCTCTTTTATTTGTTAAAACCATCAAACTGTGCCCAGTTCTTTTAGCACTTATTAACACTCATTCTCAGTACATCAACTCTTTCCATATTTGAAGTCAATAAGAGCTCTAGTTAATGGGGTAAATCTAGTCCCAGGAGGTTGCACCTAGTTGTATCCTAGAAATAAATTTAAACGTGGTACCATAGTTCCAAATATTAGGCAAGTTTTTATTAAAACAATTGTTCCTATCCACTCAAGCAGACAGAAGCACTGAGCCTTAGCAAGAAAACAAAGCAAGCCCCAATAAATAAAAAAGAACTTCCCAGATTAAAATGATTCTTTCAGTCTACTTACATTTATTTTTATATGTGATATAAATCTAAAAACAAACATGGTGTTCACTTGCAAAAATCACAGGGAAATTCTTTAGTATTGGAATATTTTACTATTCATTATTGTTTATTCATTTTGTGAAACATTTTTAATCTGCATTTTCCTCTCTCTTGCTAATAACTCTGAAAAATCCCCCTCCTCCTTCTTCAGCCTTTTGCTTTAAGTTGAATTCTTCCTCCAGCTCAGGAAGTAATTATGCCAAACCTCAGCCAATTAGGAGTGCTTTACTAGGTGGCAGTGATTAGTTAAGTATGGTCATGATCATGGGGTCCTTTAAAAGTCAATAAAATGCAGTTTCATACATACATACTTATATACACACACTCACACACACATATTTATTTACTTTGTTCTGTTCTGGTTATTCTGGATTAAAGAGTTTTTTTTTTTTTTCCTATTGGATATGAACCTTAGAGAAATAGCGACTATTATTGCTGCTGTCATTTTGCAATTACATGGAAAATGGAACCAACTTCAAAGTAACATACATAGAGAAATAGAGTTGAAGAAAATGCCTTTTGGTGTATCATTCGAGTCTTTAATGAAGATAAACCGGTATGTCTATCTCTAAACTAGTTATTGGAGAAACTAAATCCCCATCCTCATTCATTTTTCACTTACATTTTTAACAACAGAAATAATTATAGTTTGTTCATTTATTCAAGTTAATGACACTGCTCTCAGCACAGGAATATAGAGGTATATAAAATATTGTTTCTAACTTTAAGGGACTCACAGTCCTTGAAGCAATACACATACACTTTTACAATGTCTGACAGTTATTCGAAGAAGGACAAAACAGCACAGGCTCGGGAAGAAGCAGGAAAAGTGGTATTTGAGTTAATTATTCAAGTAAATATATTTAAATAAAGTTGGCTTGATTCCTGCCTAAGTTTTGAGTCCTCCAAAAGTAGACCATGAAACAAGAGTTATTTCGGAGATAATTCCAATAAACTCAAGTGATAGAATTGAGAAAAATAACTCAGAAATATAAAAGTCACTGCTTGGTGAGTTAATAAGTAAAACACTACAGGTAGCTTAGACCCAGTTCTGTTCGAAACTGTGAGAATTCTCAGGCCAGGGTGTTTGGCCATGACTATTTCTTCCCAGGCTGAGTATTGTCCCTGTGGGCTTGATCCCCTCTGCACTGTTTTCACCTGTGAGCAGTGACACACAGGCTTGTAATACTAGAGAAATCCCTCAAAGAGGACATGAGTCATGTGATTTTAGGGTATTGGGAGCCAGCTTCAGGTAAATAAAGGTGAGCCTATAAACGTAGGACAGGGCGTCTTCTGCATTTGTTACAGTTCTCATTTTCTATGGGAAGCTTACCGCGTCTCTATTATTTCCATTAATTCCCAGAGACTATATTCTCATGGTTTTGGTTGCTTCTGAAGTCTTTTCTCTTTGTACCATCACCATGTGCAACTCAGCCTTTAATCTTCCATTTCCTCTGGAAACTTAAAAAAAGGCATTTTCTGTGGAGATGTGTGAGCAGCACAACGTATCAGTGGGTGAGTGGGACAGTTTTGATTTCCACATGAAAGACTTTTAATATTCCATGTTCTTAGTCATGAGAATCCTAGATCGCTGTTCTGGTTGGACCCCTTCTTAGTACAACCTGTGACAGGGGTTCTTGGGGTTTAGTGATTTTCTGAGTGAGTGGAATCTATAGGACAATGAAGTAGGGGGAAAGGTATGCAAAATATGAATTCAATCGGTCATGTAGTGAGCTCTGGAGTGGAATGGCACCACACCTTGCTGTCTTTGATAGAGCCTAGGGGTCAGGCCCTTTGGACCTCTGTGTTGCTGACCACAGGATCCTTCTAGGAATTGAGTGTAACTTCTCAGGCATTTCTGAATGGCTGCTCATAGGCACTTTCCAGAAAGTTACATCTGTGAACTGTTAGCTATCAGTGTTCATAGAAACTGGGGATGGGTACAGCTGCACTTGCCTGTCAAGGGGGTTTTGGGTGTAGCTTCAATGTTGGGCACTCTGCTGTAGCAAGTTCTGAAGGTTTCTCCACTCCAGGGGCTCAGGCTGCCTGTGATAGGGTGCATCTCCATATCTTAAGACTCCCATGCCTTTCCACTTTTTGGCCAGACCAACAGCTTCTAAATATACATAGACTTGATATTATACAAAGGTCTTCTGAATAGGGCTTTCTTTGCTTACCTGAAGGTTCTCAAATGTGCTGAGCTGAAAACAAAAGAGCTGTTTGCTTGACTTTCTGATTTTTATTTAGTTTCATAGAAAAGTTCACAGAGGCCTTGAAATGTCAGCCTCCCCTGTTCCTTGTCCATTCTGACAAGGAATATGGAGCTATCGTTTATCAATGAAACAAATGCCTGTGTTAACAGTAAAGTCTATAGTCTGGTTTGATTTGAAACAGCAATGATTTTATCTCTGCAAGATGAAAAACAACCTGAGGAGGCAAGTTTGGTTTTGATGAATAAAACAACATGTATAAAGGTTCAGAGAAGTGATTATGATGAGCTTATGAAACTTGCAGATTGTTTAGTTTTGGTGTGAACTCAAACTGTGGAGGGAGGCAGGAACCACGTGAAATGAGCTGTGGAATTAGGCAGATGGAGACCATAGACTTAATGGTTTAATATGCAATGCTGAGGAGTTTAGATCTTTTCCTAGAAACCTGGTATAAATTTCACATCATTATTTAAGAAAGATGATTCTCTGTCTTCCCTGTGGAGAAGGGCAATACGGGGACGGGGACAGGGACATCCATTATGTAGTCTACAAAAATTTGAGAAATGGTGCCTTTGTAAATGACTTCTATGACAACAGTGATAAAGAGAATGCTAAGTTTATATGACACTTAAAAAGTAGAAAGGACTGGCACAGAGAATGAGTAGAATATAAATAAGGGGAAGTAAGTATTCAGGGTTTAGGTTTGCTTACTATCATTTTGTTGATTCTTTTTTCCTTACACTTGTTACTGTACACTGAGTGAAACAAAAAGGTATTAATTAGGCTCTACAGGTTGTTTTGCAGTCTATCACACTGTGAATCTCTTTTAGTTTAGCAATCACAGTATAAACAAGTAAGTATCAATTTAAATAACTGCTCAGGGTTTCATTGTACAGATGTGGAATAATTTAATCTCTTATTTACATATAGATTGCTTACAATTTTTAAAGATTCAAATCATGTTGTTACACGTATCTTTAAATTCAAATATTCATATTCTCAATTATTATTTTAGGTTATTTCTTATAAAGGTATTGCTAAATTATTATGACTTCTGGCAAATGTTGCAAATTGATTATCTAAAAGTTTATATCTCAAGATATTCAGAGTCACCAACCCTTTGATTTGAAGTGTCTTGGAAATTCTGTTTTGTGAAAGAAGCTTTTTCAGAGGAACAAAGTTCTACTGATATAAATTTATTTATTTTTTAATTTATTGTTTTGATGTATACTTTTATTTTTGTCCAATTTCTGTATAGTTATTCAAGGCATGTAGGAATTTTTTAATAGTTTGGTGAGGAATCCTGTCATTTTCAATCTTATGTATATTTGGCATTCCTGACAATAATCTTGCAACTTCAAAATTATTTGAATTGTGTATATTAATCAATTGATAATTATTAAATTTGGTTATTCACTTATTTAGTAACCAATTAATATTTACTGAAAGCTCAAATTTGTCCTAGATGATGTAAATAAAATACCTTTTGTAGTTTGGGTTCATCCAGTCATCATCATAACGATGATGGCATAACAGAATCTGACATTTACTTGTTCCCCATCGGTCAAACATTCTTTCAAAACCATCCTTTCAACAACATTATAAAGCAATTATTTTCCATTATGAGCATAAAGCTGACTAAAAGAAAATAAGACATTTCAATGAAATGTGTGTGTACAACTGCTGTTAGTCGTAGGGTGCAGACAGAGTACGTTGGAGGAGTTCCCAGTCTGCCTTGCAAGAATGGGTCTTGGATGAGGTTTTCCGGAGGAGTCAAATTGAGACATCAAGGCTGGAGAAAACACAGTATACACTTCTCAAAGCTTTTATTTTTCTTTTTAACAGAAACACTTGAGGTACCTCATGTTTGCTTTGTTAAAGCAGTGTCTATCTTGAGGAAATGTCCGGTGGCTTAAGGTAGTAGGCAGAATGATCTTGAGACTCCTTTGTGGGAGTTTATTCATTATTTCCATTCTCAGTTTACCTTAAATCACTTGAATTCTGCATCTTGACCCTATCATTCTTCTAATAGACTATAAGTCAGGGTTACCAAAGGCTTTCTAATTGAAATTTTAATGTTATTTTTTTCTTAGCTATGTTATTTGACATCTATCAGAAATTTGACCCCACTTATTTGTCCCTCCCACTGAAAGCTTATACAACCTATCTATTTATCTAAGCCACAAACTGGACACCATCCTGCAACACTTTCCTTTACTTATCTCATCTATAAATCTTGTTCCTTTGCCTTATATACCTTTCTCACTAGACAAGTGTTTGAGTCCTATTCAGTATTATTTTTAAACTAATCTCAATTGTTTTATCACAGGTTTCAGTCTTTCTTACTAATAGGATTTAGAATTAAGACTTATACAAACTTTGGGGCAAAAAGCACACAATTAGTATACTTCCATATTGCTTTGAACATTTCATTCTAGTTCCACCTGGATTGAGGTCAATCAGCGATTAACCACTTATTCAGTTCTAATTAAAAACTTCTGTGTTGATACATCTTGCTGATTCCACTGGCTCATAGGAACACTTTGGTTGAGAGCCATTATCTAGTATATCAGTACTATTTAAATTTAAGATAGATGCTCATATTGGTTTATGAATTTCAGCTGACCATAGTACCTAATTAACAAGATATTTTGAAGATTAAATGAGCTAATACATATTAAATACCTAATTTAGTGTCAGGCATTGTATAGTTCCTCAAAACTATTAAGTATTATTATTGTTGTCATTATAATCATTGCTACCCTATTCATCTGGGGATGCTGTTCTGAACCTGGGTCTTCATGATTTTCATAATTCACTTCTGACTATCTGGCACACTATACAAATACCTGGTGGTGAAATTAAAGAATAAGAAAATGATAAAAAGAAAAAAAATCCAAATCCATAAATATAAACAAAGAAGGCAGAAGTTCACTTCTTTCAAAAACAGGAAAAAACCAAATAAATAAATTATCAAAGACAGTACTAATAATATACTGTCTGCAGGGTGGTCCTGCTTTGGGCTAGCCCTGTTTGGCTGAGCATTTACCCACAAGGGGATGGGTAACTTTAAGTGTTGGATTTGGAAACTATATTCCTTGTCTTATCTTTGTTGCACACTAAATGTATTAAAGTTCCTTTTCACTAAAATTCTTACACACTATAGTGTGTTTTGTCTTGATGCAGAGGATGGCAGAAACTATTTAGAGCAGGCAGGTTTGGGGCTCCTGGGATGCCCCCTCTCTCTGCCCTGCAAAAGTAGCTT
This sequence comes from Condylura cristata, assembly GCF_000260355.1. Lineage (NCBI taxonomy): Eukaryota > Metazoa > Chordata > Mammalia > Eulipotyphla > Talpidae > Condylura > Condylura cristata. The sequence goes on from NW_004567110.1 coordinate 33,954,442, forward strand.
TAAAAAAATGGAAATTTTTTTCTCTGTTGTTAATATTTCTTGCAGAATTTTGTATGTGTATTCTTCGGGGATACTGGTTTGTAATGTCGTGTTGTGTTTTCTATTGTTGTGGCATCCTTGTCTAGCTTTGGTATTACAATGATGATGGCTTTGACAAACTTTGTATTGCTTCTTCTTCTTCTTTTTTTTTTTTTTTTGAGAGCTTGAAAGGATTGGAATTAATTTCTTTTTGAAAGTGGAGTAAAATTTGCCAGTGAACCTATGTGCTCCTGGGCTTTGGTTTGTTGGGAGAATTTTGATTTTGAGTCAATCTTCTTAGCAATAGTTATTAAGTTCAGATTTTTCATTTCTTCATGATTCTCTTTTGGTAGGTTCTATATTTCTAAGAGTTTGTCTTTTTCTCTAAGGTTATTTATTTTACTGATATTCATGTTTCTCTTTTGATCATTTGTATTTTGGTGGTATCAGGTGTAATAATCCTCTTTCATGTCTGATTTTTAAAATTCTGTTTTTCTTCCCTTTTTTGGTGACTAAAGCCAAACTTGTCAGTTTGATTTATCCTCTTATGAGTCAGTTCTTGGTTTCATTGATATTTTCATTTCTCTTTTTAGTCTCTATTTCATTTATTTGTGCTGTGATCATTGTTGTTTCTTTCTCTTACTAAAATTGCTTTTTCTTCCTTTTCTAGTTCCTTGAGATATAAAGTTAGATTGATTACTAGAAGTCTTTGGTGTTCCTTCATGCAGGCATTTATCACTGTGAATGGTCCCTGTAGAACTCCTTTCATTGTATCCCACATTTTTGTATGTTATATTACCATTTTCATTTGTCTCCAAGCATTACTGGATTTCTCTTTTGATTTAATTTTATCTATTAGTTGTCAGTGTTATATTATTTAATTCCATGTTTGTGAGTTTTTCTGGTTTTTCCTTGTAATTTATTTTTGGTTTCAACCATTGTTGGAAAAGATGATTGCTATGATTGTAATCTCTAAAACTTATTGACTTATTTTCTTATTTCTGTCTGGCTGATTTATCCATTAATAAATGTAGGATATTAAAATCCCCTACTTTATTGTATTATTATTGCATTGCTATTAATTTTTCCCATTAGTCCTGATAACATATTTGTTTTATATATTTAAGTGCACCTAAGTCATATGCATAAGTCCATACACATATAAATATCTTGTGGGATTGCCCACTTTATCATTATGCAATATCCTTTCTTTCTTATTGCAGTATTGTTTTTCTAAAGATTTATTTATTTATGCATACAGAACTGGGGTACTGGTCAGAGATGCAGGAGCAGTGAGAGGATTCACCAGAGACAGCATGGGGAGCAGAACAGGTAGATCAATGAAGTACACTGCTGAAGGCAGCAGCAGGCGATTCAGGAGAGGTCTGCCACGCCATGTGGATCACCTCCGGGCCAGAGATGGAACTCATACTGAAGACGCTTTAGCTTCTTAGTGCTGTGCTTTAACCTGCTGCACCACCAGGGAGAGCCTTGCAGTATTGCTTTTAAAGTCTAAACACTAAACAACTAAAAGTGTTGATGGTCTAGAAGCTTAACTCTTAGCTCCTCGTTAAGCAAGTAGTCCTCTTTCATAGAAAAACTGGGGTGTTCTTCAAACTCCTATCTATACAGGCCTCTGGGGGAGATAATCTGCCAAAAACTATACAGTTGTCATAATCCCTTGGGAGCCAGGAAGGTATTCTTCTCTGTGTGTCAGACAGAAAAAATGGTACCAAATATAAAACCAATGCCACCAGACTTGTGTAAAAGCTCCCTTCTAGAAGATACTGATATTATCGAGCGGCAGAGGAAGTGCCCAAAGAACGAGTTTATACATTTTACCAGAGGAAATTATGTATTCATCGAGGGAAGTGAGGGTTTTTAAAATTTATTTATTTTTATAATATAATGGTTTATTTTTACATCATTTTGTGCATTTTTCCATCTCAGTTGCAATCCCCTTGGTCTTTCCATCACCAAATCACCCATGTGCCACCACCATAATCCAGTGCATTTCCCTCCCCCCACTGTTTTTGACCCCATTCCCCACTCCAGCCCCACAAAATGTCTCTGTTATATAGCTGCTCATCATTATCATTATTTTCTCATCTGTTCCGTTATATTCCTGCTATGAGCGAAACCATCCAGTATTTTTACTTTTCTTTCTGGCTTATTTCACTAAGCATGATCTTTTTCAGTTCCATCCATGTTGCTGCAAAAGACATGTGTTTCCTTTTTTTGGTTTGCTGAGTAACATTCTATTGTGTATATTACCACATCTTTTTAATCCAGTCATCCATTTTTGGGCATTTGGGCTGTTTCCATGTTTTTACACTTGTGAATAAGCAGCAATAAACATGGGGGTGCAGGTATCTTTTTGAATCAGTGTTTTTGTGCCTTTTGGGTAGATACCTAGAAGTGGGGTTGCTGGGTTGTAGGGAAGCTCCATATTTAGCAGTTTGAGGAACCTCCAAACAGTTTTCCATAGTGGTTGTACTTGTTTGCATTCCCACCAGCAGTGCAGGAGAGTTCCTTTTTCTCTGCATCCTTGCCAACATTTGTTGTTGCTAGTTGTTTGAAGATGTGCCATTCTCACTGGGGTGAGGTGGTATTTCATTGTGGTTTTAATTTGCATCTCCCTTATTACAAGTGATGTTGAACATTTTTTCATATGCTTGTTGGCCATCTGCATTTCCACTTTGGAGAAGTGTCTTTTTAGCTCTTCTGTCCATTTTATTTTATTTTATTTTTTACTTTATTTTTGTTGAGTTTCATCAGTTCTAGAGGGAGGTGAGTTTAGGATCTTCCTGTTGACATTTGAACTGGAACCTGGAGACACATTTAACAGATGAGATTCTTGATCTATTTGTGTGACTGTGTATGTGTGTGTTCATGTGTATATGTGTTGTATGTGTGATTATAGAGCTTCAAGGGAATGATCTAAAGACAAAGATTGCACTCAGGTTGTTTAGATAAAAATCTTTCTGAATATTTTCTATTTTATGTTTACATTTACCCTAGAATAATGATTAGTTGGGCCAGAGGAAATTCCTGCCACTCTGACTGTGTCCCACATAGAGAGGCTTTTACTTCTGTTATGAAACTGAAAGGTCTCTAGAGTAATCACTTCTGCATGGCAATCAATGAAGTCTTCAGGACTACTAGTTCATTGTGATTTCTTAGCCAGGGGCAGCAAGAGGTATTGTATCAGTATTTTAAAGGAAGCTAGTTGACACAAAGCCAAAGAAAATGAATATTTCACAAGAGAAAGGGAACTTATTAAGCGCCAACCTGACTGTAATCTTTATTTTTTTGATGTACTGTACCACAATTATAAATGTTATACATAATGTGCTAAATCCACTTTAAAGATTAGTGAAGCTCCTAGTATATTTTAAAATAAACTTACCTGAGTGCTTGAAACTAACTGAGTTATGTAGACCAGTTTTATTTTATTTTGCTGTGCTTTCCTATGGATATAATCTGAGTGCAACATTGCAACATTTCTTGTAAAGACAAAATCCTATTGACTTCAATAAGCCTTTGGATGAATGGATCCATCAAAGAAAATAGCAATGATTTAAGTACATCTCTTTACTCTCATGTGGATACCAATAGCCTAGAGAAATGTACAAAGAAATGTTAATTGACATGCTGTTATATAATAACCAGTTTCTAGACCAAGAAAAGACAGCTTTATTTAATTATAATATATTTTACTACCAATAAAGTTGTGATATGACACTTACTTTATTGTAAAGACTATTGACAGAATTTTTTTTTTCTGTGATATGTTATTAGGTATGGACATAGCATGATTCGTAAAACTAAATATCTTTTATTCTAAAAGTTAGACAGCTTTTTAAAGATTACTACAGATACATGTAAAAATCCCCATTTTGTTTGAAAAGGTTGCATTCTCTGTAGGTTGAATATTTATTCTCCATACATGTATAAATTTCTCTGCTCTTTCCCTTTCATCTTTTTTCTCTCTGTATCTCCTCTCTTCCCTTTCTTTGGAATGGCCTATTCAACTTTTCTACTGAAACACGTATGCATTAATGCCCTTATTATAGAAAAGTTTACCACTCAGGAGAGCAGGAAACTTCCAAGTCAATCAAAGGAAAAAAGTAGGGAGGAGGGTTTATTTAAACAAAAAATAAAAGTAATTTCTTGTTAGCAAGTTAATGATCTATCTTTATGAAGCAATAGTAATATTTGTATTTACCTCTGACTTTAGCCAATATCAATGCATTTTTCATATTCTTCCACCAGAAAGAAAGTTATCCAGGAACCATCTTCCAATTATGGAAGATTAATGGAGGAGGGGGTAATGGTCAATTTCTTGGTCATGCCTCATCATCAGTTAACAATTGGTGGTTGAATTAGGAGAATAACTCACTTATATTTTAATTCCACGACTTTCATAAATCACTGGGTTTGGGTTTCACAGGTAAGAAATGGTGAGGGCTTATGGATACTTTGCAGTAGACATGGTGTTGTAACATATATCTGAAGAGGTATAAATATATACCCCCAAATTATATACAGTATTGTTTACCATTGTTTTCTCAGTAAGAATGATATAATAAAAATGAATTAATTGTAGAAAATACAAATTTCCATTTTGAAATTTGATAATGCATACAAATTCTGATATGATAAAGATGCATGGCACCCACTCACTGTCACCAGCCTCAACCAAATTCTTCACATCAATTTATGAAGACTTCTGGGTTTCCATAAGTCATATTTAAAAAAAAAAAAAACAGTCTTTCCTTGAAACAAATATATGAAGATTTCTATGCTGGTGTCCCATGAAACATAGTTTTACATTAAAAAAAAAAGATTTATTACTTATGCATACAGAACTGGGGCATAGGCCAGAGGTGCAGGGGCTGTGAGAGGATTCATCAGAGACAGAGTGGGGAGCAGAACAGGCCGACTGACCAAGCATAATACTGAAGGGAGCAGCTGGCGGGACAGGCCGGGTCTTCCACACCATGTGGATCACCTCTGGGGTCGGGATCGAACTCATGCTGAAGTGGCTTTAGCTTGTAGTGCTGTGCTTTAACCTACTGTAGCACCAGGGAGGGCCCAGCTTCACATTTTTATACATTCAATCTATTGCTTTTCCAACTGAGCTATGTCAACTGCTTAGTTTTACATTTTTAAAGGATAAATTTTATAGTATGTGAATCATATAACAGTTAAAAATATTAATAGATAATAAGTAGGAGGAAAATGAGATTTTTAAAACTGACTTTCTGTTGTGATGAATTGTATTCTTATGTTACTTTTTTTTTTTTTTCAAATATCATGTTGAAGTCCTAATTACTAGTACCTTAGAATATAACTATATTTGGAGATAGGTCTTGTAAATTAATTAAGATAAAATGAGGTCAAATTTGTGCACTCTAGACAATGTGACTGGGTTCCTCATAAGAATGTATTAGGAAGCAGACACAGAGAGAAGACTTTGGAAGGCAGTGGAATGAGGTAGCTAGCTAGTTATAAGCCATGGAGAGAAACATTCAGGAGAAATCAGCCCAGCTAACAGTTTGATCTAGGACTTCAAGCTTCTAGAACTGTGAGGAAATAAATGTCTATTGTATGAATCATTCAGTCTGTTTTATTTTGTAATGTCAATCCTGGAAATTATATATATATATATATGACATCTTTTTAAATTTTTTTATTTAATTTTATTTAGATATCTTTATAGAAAGCAGTATATGTCTTTATACTAGACAGACTAAGATGTCAGAAATTACAGCCCTCTTTTCCAGGTATTTTGTGTACCTCTGTTAAAACAGCACTATTAAAGTGGTGGCCATTTGTTTAACTTTAAATATCCTTATTGTATTTTTCTTAATACACTTGAAATAATGTCTTTAGTGATTTCCTTGTGTAATTAGATGTAGTCACTAGGTTTTGCTGTAAGCTTGAATGAGCCATTTAAATGGTACCTTGTTTCTAACACATTCTCATCTTTTAAATTGCCCTGATTAGGGTAAAAAAAAAAACAAAACAGAGAAACTAAAAGTATACTATTAGCATTTGAAAATAACATGGTGACTCTTTATTCCCTCTTCCTCTGTATACAAATTCTACTTTTTGCAATCATTGTCAGGTTCTACCAGGCTTGTATAGGTTATCAAAGGCTTTAGTTTAGACTTGTTTAATGAATAATTAATAAAAAAGGAGCTGAAGAGATTTTCAGAATTTGGAGGAACTGAAGATTTTCTAGAATTTGTGAAGTGCTAGTTTCTTTAAAGCAAACTCAACTGGAAGTGTTACACTCGGTATTCTTTGAGAAGACATGCAGACCTTATCTTCCTGACTTTATCTTTACTTAGTTCCCATGGAAGTTTTAAAAAAATCAAGAAATATGCTCCCTGTTTCAGAACTAACCAGCTGTTCTCAGAATCCGCTCATACTTTTTTTCTCAGTGTGTGACTTTGAGATGAGTTGGCAGGAGAAGAAGGTGTGAATATTCAAATGAATTTTCCTAGAAAGGATATGAAATCTACTTAAAAATTTAAAAGTCTGTTTCATATAACTTCTTTTCCCTGCTGGAAAGTGCAAATATATTAAGTGGGAGCAAATACTCATTGTAATCATAGTTATAACAAATTCACAAATATTCATTCATTTTTCTTTTTATTTATATAGTAAATATCTTCTTTTCATAAGTGCAGCCATTGTCTAGGTATTGAGAATGTAGTTAGTGGGAAATATTAAGAAGATTTATGAACAGTTTACAGTTTAGTAGGGATGATAAGCATTAAGTAAATAATGTCATAAATAATCACATATATATACATAAATTATTGTCTATTCTAATGTGGTCCTAAAGGAGAGAAAGTTCAAAGGAAGGTGGAATAATAAGTACCACCTTTGCCTGTGTGGCCAGTAAGTGTTTCCCAAAGTTTGAAGGAAAGTAGAATCTAAATTGTATGGCTATGGCTTAATGACTGTGACCTTTTTCATAAAAAATAAAAAAAACTTTCAAGGTATTTAAGCAAACTACAGTTTGTTAAAAAACAGCTGGGAACAAGAGTTGATGGAAAGAAGCAAATGTACTGATTTTCATGGCAATCCATGCTAGAGAAGATGGTGGCTTCAAGGTGGCTGTTAATAATGGGGTGTAACAAAAAAGACAAAATCTGAGATAAAAAGTGGTACTGGTAGGATTTATGATAATGTGGTGGTAAGTAATAGAAATGAATCAAGGTTACCTCTATGACTCTTGAATAATTGTATGGGTGGGGAATGCCATTTTTAGAATCATCATATTATGGTTGTACTTTGTAGATAATAAAACAGTATATTTTTAACTTGAGGTTTATAGCTTCCATCAGTCCATGGAAATAAATACAAAAAATATAAACACTGATATTCAAATATGTCTACTTTGAAGCCTACTTGCTCACTTAGAAATCTCAGTCTTTTGTAATGATTTCTAGAAATTGTGAACAATTGTGTGTGTGTGTGTATGTCCCGGACACTGATTCTTCTTATCTTCTGATATTTTAGTATGGCATCTTTTTGGTTCCATTCCCAATGGTAGAGATCTCAGCTGCCCTGCTCTTGATGACTTCTTGTTGCCTTCGGGTACTCTATTTCTCCTAACACTTCAGAACATAAACATGACTGAAAAGTGATTTGGGGCACTGATGGCAGTATTTCTCTGTTTTAACAGTACTTCAATTTTCTGTCACCAGCAAAGCATTTGCATCATCTAAAATTTTCTCAAAAAGTAAGAAATGAAAATTTTCCTTTTCTTTCTCATTTATGGTGGGATCAACAACAGAGTTATTTAGTGTTCAAAGCACTGCAAAGGTCTGTCACTTTATGAATTCAGCTTTAAGAGATACATACCACCAGTCGGTTACTGTGTTAAGCTGCTTCTCCCAAGCCTCATAACTGCTAATTCCAGATAACCCCTTACGTTCCTTTCTATTATGCCTCAGGGACTTGATTGTGCCTTTTTGTGACACGGTTCATGTTTGGTATTCCCAAGTCTATCAGAAATGTCTATGTAATATGCCTTCCTGTCCCTAATATGACAAGTTCAAATCTCTACATTCTTTCTCAAGCCTCTTTGGAAAACTTATAAATAAACACATATAATTAACTACTTGAGAAAATGAGTGATTTGATTCAATATAACTCACTAGTTATGCGGCAATTATAAATTAGATGTATATATTACAATTTTAAAGTTAAATATCCATTAAAAGATAACATAAAGCTTATAAAAGACAGCTAGCTAACTTTAATAAGTTAAACTTACCTACTTAGAATGCATGCTTAGAACTCTGACTGAGTTATAATGTTACAGTTATTAAAGTGATGATGTTCTTCCTATACAGGAAATACCTTAATTGACTACATTTTCCAAGTAGCACTACAGCAATATAAGGTGAACATATCTTTGCTGATAAGTAATCCTTGGCAGCTCTCTGTGTCATAGAAGTGGGTGTTACAGTGGCCTGCAGCACTCACAGAAAATGTGGAGGTTTCAAATGAAGGTCCCAGAGGAAATGTAGTGGCTTCAAAATATTTTTATGATTATTTAGGGAGAAAAAAAAAAGAAAAAAACACCACTGTCATTCATTGTCTCCATACTGAATTATTCTGAAGACTAAGGCCATCACTTTTTGTTTGAAAATAATAATAGGACTAATAAAATATATAAATTTACTTCTTAAAATAGCATTGGTTGTATCTTCATATGCACTATGTTCACTATTTGTTAAGCTAGTTTTTTTCTGCATATTTCTCATGTAAACCAATAAATATGTAAAAGGGAAATTTTTATTTAGTATGTGGGGTGAGTTTCCTTGCATGAAAAGAAATATATGTGATGGTAAACTACAAAGACTTGAGTCATTCTACATAGTGAGTCAATAATTTGTGATTTGTATGAACTTGGAGAGATTGTTTAATCTTATTGTGTTTCATATTTCTCCTCATGTACCAACAGGTTATTGTAAAAATTAAATTATGTGTATATGAGTATATAAATGACATAAGTACACACACACACACACATATATATATATACACACACAAATGCTCATTTAAATTAGGTTAGCTGACTTTACATTTCAATTGCTTTATTATAAAAAAGTATATTGTATAATTTCTATTTTTAGAACCTTAGCTATGGAAAACAATCAGTGGTACATTGCATCTATAAGCCAAATGAATATGGTAACTAGTCAGTAGGTAAAAGGCATCAATTCCTTTGCCTCTTCGTACAAAATGAATGAATGCAGATTGAGGGCATAAATATTCAATGCCTTTTATTTTTCTTGTGAAGTGGGAAGTAATTCAGTTTGTAAGAATGATGGGACATGTGATGAGCAGTGACAATTTTATAATTGCCATCATTATGGAGAAAAGAATGTGTGTTGGGATACTTGATAACTTATTGAACAGAAGAATCAAAGGTTTTCTTCATGTTGTAAACCATTTATTTGTAGCATGAATAGTATGCATAGCATTTCAGTTTTCTCCAGTACTTATCAGTAGTTCTATAGAAAATATGAGCTGCTTGGAGAAACTTAAGTGAAAATCTAAAAAGTGATATTAAGCTAACAGGCTAAGGCAGTGAAAGTGATGGGTAGACTGAAACATGAAACCAGTTCTGGGAGGACTGGGGCCTTTAATGGAATTTTAAGAACAGCTTAAGAAGAAAAAGGGGCACAGGAAATCAGAAGCAGTGAGGATAATGTCACGTACAGGGATCCAAGCATGTGGACATTCAAAGTGAAGTTCTGTGTGAAGACATGGTCAAGGAGAAGCCATGAAAGTGAGGCCCTGGATTTGATTGGATATGAAATTGTGAAAATGGAGGAATTGTTAAGACTAGTCTTTCAGCGTCCTGCAGGTGAAATCAAAGTTGGGAAAGGTTAAGATTTCATTTACCTTTGACACTGTGGCAGCATCCTTTATCCTAATTTTGGATGCACCAGTCTTTTTCCTTGTTGTTATCCTCTCTTTGACTCACCTTTCATAGTCTGTTGTCATTGGGAGCTGTGTTCTGTGAGTGGATCTGACTTGTAAATGCAGTTGTGGGGCTTTTCTTTTAACATTGCACCTCTGTTGCATTATGTTGCATTATGTTTTCTTCATTACACATAATTACATGTATAGTCAAGCTATTTTTGCATATTATCTTTCATGTAGAAGGTATGTCACTCCCATAGGTTCCAGTAGTTGTGAAGGAAAGTCAGGTTAGAAGAGAATATCTGCTAGATCAGAAAAACCATTCATGAACTTTTGCACTGACTTCAAGGAGTCCCATAAGGTTTATTTGTTTTCTGAAAAATAAACAAAACAAAACAAACAGAACCTCTCCTGGTACATGTTGAGTCTCCTTGCTTCATGTTAAACTGCCGTGTTTTTCTATTATCTTTCATCCTAACTCTCACAAGAGTTGGAATCCTTAGAGCTTGAAAAAGACTGGTGGATGGAGGATCTCATTCATACATGCTTTTTAGGATGTCCTCTGAATTTGCAGGATTTCATGATAGTCCTGATTTGGAAGACTATTTCCACTAATTTAGAGATAACTAAAACATAAGATGATTTTGATATGCAGATATTCTCAGCACCAAATTATTCAATACATTTTTGAAAATAAAGGAATTTTTTAAAACACAAAATTAAAAATAAATGAAGTTCAGGCTCTACCTGGTGATGCAGTGCGTTAAAGCACCACATTATGAAGCTCTCCAAAGCCATTGCAGCAAGAATTAGGTCCCTCACCAGGAAGCTGACCCACATGGCATGGCAGACTTCTCCTGATCCACCCACTGCTCCCCTCAGCTGTATATTTCAGTAGATCTGCCTGTGCTGCTCCCCACTCTGTCTCTGGTGAATCCTTTCACCCACCACACCTCTGGCCTCTACCCTAGTTCTGTAAACATAAATAAATAAATCTTAAAAAAAAAGTAAATAATTGGAGTTTTACTCTCTGTACATACACTGTGCATTCTGATTTTCCTCCAGCTATTTATTTTCCCTTCTACACATCTTTGCTAGAGAAACCAGACTCTTCATGATGTTCTTTCTCACATGATTATTTAGTTGTTTCAGCAAAACTAAATCCTTAACATTGTAGAACTTGCTTCCCTATCATATTTTCTGATTGGGCACTCAAGAATCTCAGGTAAAACACAACCTGATCCATAGCCACAAAACGAAATATGAGTTAAGAATTAATCTTTGTTTTGTATACTAATTGGGAATATTCAGTCAACTTCAGTTTTAGAAAAATAGCAAAAAGGGGTTTGGTAGCTTTTTATTTCCTTAATTTGGATACCAACTCATAGAATGCATTGGCATGATCATTCATTATTTACTGTTTCTCTGTAGTAACAATGCTGTCTGCAAAGAAGATGAGAAAAAAAATTAAAATGGCATTTTATTAGAACATATTTTTTATCACAATTGCAATAATGACCAGCTGATATTTGATTAGCATCTCTTAGTAATCTATTATTAGGGTTTAAAATTGGCCTTAAAATCATCCAAGATGAAAGCTGAAGGACAAGAAATGTTTTCTGGGAAAAATCATTATTTTAAACTGGTTATTTTGGTATTAATTTTCAAAGTGGTGGCACTAATAGGATTATTGAGCAGGGAATTGAATGCTTTTCCATTTTTAAAGAAATGCCATTAAAGTTGTGGCTTTTCAGGTGGCTTTTATTTCCTTTACATCTGAGTTGATGCTCTTTATGCAAACATTTTGTGGCTCAGCATTTCCTTGGTAGATTATTAATAAACACTGAAAGATATGCTTAAAAATAAAATCTTATTTCCTTGAAAGACTTATCTGAATTTCTTTTTTCAAATAATTTCATCGAAGGAATAGAATATGTGATAGTAAGTTCATGCTACTAGTTAAAATATATCTAATAAGAACCACAAAAGTTGAATATGATAGTTTAAAAATCACTTCTGTAATATGTCATCTTTATGTCTGTTTTAAAGATTTAAATGTTTAGTTGGACATATTTGATGTAAAATTTTGAGACTTTTTATCCATACAGATACATATACCTAGTTTTATTTAGTAAAGATGACATGGTCTATATACTTAATGAACTATTACCCAGCTATAATTAAGACACCTTTTATGACACCATAGATGGATCTTAAGGTGATTACATTAAGTGCAATGACTCAGAAAAACAGATATTGAATGGTTTCTCTCATATGTGAAATATAAAGAAACAAAGCAAATTAGCAAAATACAACTGAAACTCTTAGATGGTAGGAACATATTTGGTTATCCGAGGGTAGAGTGAGGAGATTGTGGAAATAAAGGACTGATAGGGTCAATTTGACAGTGGATGGTACTAGAACTTTTGTGGTGGGTGCTATGTGATGTGTACATATATAAAGGTGTGGAGCTATACTCAAGAAACTTATATGGCATCGTAAACCAATAAAAAAGTATTCGTTTAAGAAAAGTGATTTAATACTAATACAAGCAAGAAAGGGTTTTTTTTTAGAAGTTAATGTGAAAGTTAAGGATTTTCACTAACTTCCCATTATTGGTTAGACACATTTTTTTTGTCTATATCCTATTTTATTTTTAAATAACAAGGCAAACATTATTTTTGTGTTGTACAGATGAGGAGACTGAGCCCAAAGAAAATTAGGTGGTGGTGTCAATATCATACCAAGAATAAATGATCGAACCTATTAGTGAAATGTCTGGACCCCTGGTTCAATATTTTATTTACAGAAATGCTGCCTCTTGCTACTAAATGTAGTTTATAGTGTAATTGTTGTAATATTAAGGACACTATTTTTGGAGAAGTAGAGCACATTTTGTAGCATGTTTTAATGACATGAACCCTGACAGATTACAAAGCCACAATGATTTGATGATAATAGCAAAGTATACTGGTGAATTTAAACATAAGGCTATATTATAGTTTTGAGATCTGGTTCAATCTATAATATATGTGTGCATATGAATGCATATATGTGTGTTTATCTGTATGTGCGTATATATTTAAAATTTTTATATGTGCATATGTGTATGTATAGATAGGTGGATGGACGAATATATGTGCACTTGATGTGTCTTGTCCTATAAAAATAATGAGTTATTTGGTGGGTACAGGCACCACTGTTTCTTCATCATTTGTCCTTGGTGTCTAATACAGTACCTCTGCAGTAGTACTTCAATAAAAATGTGCTGGATTAACTGCATTAATAAATATTTTTTTCAGAGGGAAAGGGGAGGTTGTTTGGTTTCTTTTTCTTTCCTAAAGCTTTTTTTCATCTGTGCTTTCAATGCCTATCTATAATAATATTGCTGGGAGGGCACTTTTACAGAGTAATTTAGTGTACAAAAGGACTTTGAACTTTAATACCCTATCATTTCCGAACCAGAAACATAAAAAGGTGGATCATTTCCTTCCACTTGGAAGACTTTAAGCAAAATCTTTCCTGCCATTTCCCCCAGTGCATGTTACATATTTCAGAGATCCATTTTTCCAATGAGTTAAATATTTGACATTTTTCTCTAGTTCATATTCAGTTTCTAAAAATGATCCAGTGCCACCCAGACATGCACAGAAGGCGTTTCATCATGGGAAACGTGTCCTATTACACACAATAAAACTGCAGAAAATGTGAAGATCCCTTATAGAAAGCTCTTAGCCAAAAACAATTCTCTCGCCATGGAATTTCATATATCCTTTCCAATTCATAAGCAAGAACTATACAACATCTGAGTGATAATTCCAAAGCAATCCCTTACTTTTTCCCCTGAGATTTCTGGCACAGTTATTAATACTTTTAGGAAGTTTGCTCAATGTTCCCAATCACTAGGTCTTAGAAAAATTACAATAGAACTTAACAATATAATAAATGCCCTAATATTTAAAATGTGAAGAGATCCTATCATCACGACTGAGAGAAAATAAATGTGCAGCTTGATTTTTCAAGCTAAACAAGCTTTAAAACACCCTACTTGGCTGCTTGGAGGAGGAGAAGTTGAGTCTGGTACAGGAGATGCCTTCTGTACATAGTATAAAGAAAGAAACACAAGATAAACTTGGGGCTGGTTATATAAACGTTCTTATAAAAGATAAAGTTGGGGCCCTCCCTGGTGGCGCAGCGGGTTAAAGCACAGCACTAAGAAGCTTAAGCCACTTCACATGAGTTCGATCCCGGCCTGTCCCGAGGAGATCCACATGGCACAGCAGACCCCTCCTGACCCACCTGCTGCTCCCCCTCAGCAGTGTACTTCCCTGATCTGCTCCCCTCTCTGGCTCTGGTGAATCCTCTTACTCTCCGCATCCCTGGCTTGTACCCCAGCTCTATATGAATAAATAAATCTTAAAAAAAAAAAAAGGCAAAGTTGGAAAGATGAAAGATGAACTGGTTGTAATATAAACAAAGAACCAAACACTCCATAACATTTAACAAATGGAAAGGGAATAGGAAGGAAGAGCTGGAGGGGCCTGGGAGAAAGAACTAATGGGAAGTTCAAATATGTCATTTCTTTAGGAAGTTTTCAGCGACCTTTCTGGTCTCTTTTTTGCCACCTCCTTATGGTCTAAATTTAATTGTAACTGTACTTTTTTTTTTTTGAGAACACATTAAATGTATTTTAGAAAACCTCATTATCCTTCCTTAAATGTTCTTTAAATTCCCATCTCACACCCTATTTTTTTTTTCTTTAACTAAAGCAGCCTGTGTTTACTGTTGCTAGATGCAACATCAACTTTTGAGAGAAGTGTGTGCATTTAAAATAACCGTATAGAGCACAGTTAAAGTATAGAGCATTCATTTAGAAAAAAATGTTCTCTATTTTAAGAAAAGTGATAGTTACTTTATAATTTTAAAATTCATAGTGGTAATAATGATCTTCAAATACTAATAGAAATGTTTTATGGAATTGTTTATTTTTAAAATGTATTTATTTGAATTGAAACAGAGAATAGAAAGGATTATGTGTCATTTTTCATATAGTTCTGTCATCTGAGAGAGGAAGGAACAGATTACATTCAGGTTTCTGATCAAGTATAAGTTGAACAAAATATCCATTGCAGTAACAGTACCATTAGCAGGAATTGATCTGTGACTTTTAGGGAGTACTTATCAATGAACAACTTGAAAATTGAGGAAGACTACAAACAATGACTAGTGATAACCAGAACTATATAAAGTTTTTGAACTGACTGTGAACTCCAGAGTAGATATGATTGCAAAAACAATTTCAGCACACTTGTAGTATTAAGTCTAGGAGTAAAGAATGTCTGCTTGTATACTTTTTTAATATCTAAAATTAATATATATATAATTGCATGTATGTTATGCTTATAAATCTATTTATAATACACCTGATTGGCATTAGTTATGGCAATTATATTTTATAATGTCACTATGAACACTTCTTTAATCAATGAATACTGAACCATTTCTTCTAGGGGAGATCCTTTGAGACTCTAGTTATTTTTGTCAATTGATGAATACATAACTTTGTTTATGTGTCTTTGTTTAAATACACTTTATCTTGGCCTCCTTGGTGGCATAAGGATTGAAGTCTCAGTGCTGCTAACCTATTGTCATCCACTGTAGCTTGCGTTCAATCTCTGACCAGGGAGTTAACACATAAGGCACAGCAGACCTCTCCTGTCTCTCCCACTGCTCCCCTCAGCAGTGTATTTCAGTTGATCTGAATATTCTGCTCCCCACTTGGTCTCTGGTGAATAATCTCACCCTCCACACCTATAGCTTATACCCCTTCTTTGTATTCATAAGTAAATATTAAAAAATAAAGGCACCTTATGTAATATATATTGTTGAGTTACTAACCTTGAACTCATGGTCAACAAAACTCTTTTACCTGTTGGATATTTATCTCATATGTATTTTCTCCTTAATGTATATAGCACAGCCTTCTTAAATATATACAGCACTATCCTGTAGATAGTGATACAGGAACTATGCTGGGGATAATTTCAAACAACGAATTACCAACAAGAAGTGCAAAAGGTAACAAATGTGGCACTAAGTGTACTACAAAAGGAATAGCTACTGTGTGAGGGTTGAAATAAGAAGGCAGGTGGTGCCTTGTTCCACCTTAGTTGGAAACATGCCCATCAATAGAGTCAAATTCTTTATAATACCACATGTGCATGTTTCCTGGAATGACTGAAGCATCAGAAACACTGATTTTGTGGTTATAAGTACATTTTAGCTAGTTGGTGAATTCATGAATGTGGAAGCCATAAATATGTGGACCAGCCATGTGTGTGTGGGTGTGTTCAATGCACAATTGCATAAATGTTTGTGAATTTACTTAAGAAATTTTTCTATCCTCAACGGTAACTATTTTGCCAAAAATTCATTTTGTTAGGAAAGACAGTGTTAATCACAGATTTGTTCTGTGGATTTTGAAAATCTAGTCTCAAATATCTCCTACCACTGTTTTGTATAGAACACTTCTCCCAGCTGACAGTTCCCTATTGGCAACTCACTTCACATCTCACAACCACCTCTAGCAGTCCCTGACTTGTCTGTAGCCATAATTTTGCCTTGTGAGAATGTCATCTAAATGCAATCATATATCCAAGTAAACTTCTGTGTGGGACTTCTGTCCCTTAGCATAATGAATCTAATATTCATCCATATTATTGTGTGCTGCAGCCAGTTTTTCCATTTTTATTACTGAGAAGAATTATTCCATCATATTGATGGACTCCAATTTGTTTATTCACACATATATTGAAGATTATGATTTTAAGTCAAATTTTTAGTGATTATGAGCCAAACTGCTTTAAGCAGTCCAAGTTTTGCATGAATTTTATTCATTTATTTGGGGTCTGTACCTGAGTGTTATTCTTGTTTCATTTGCATTCCCACCAGTGCTGTGTAAGAGTTCCACATGGTATTATCCTCCCTGGTGTTTGATTGTCATTATTTCTTTTTTTAAAATTTTAGCCGTTTTAACGAGTCTTTAGCAGCATTGCATCATGATTTTAATTTATGTTGTCTTTAAAGTGATGTTGAACATCTCTTCACAGACTTATTTGTCATCCATATATCTTTTTGGTGAAATGATAATTCAAATCCTTTGCCCATTTAAAAACTAGTATTTGCCTCCAGGTTGTGGAGTTTGAGATTAAATTATTCTTGGCATTAGTCTCTTGACAGACTTGTGTTTGTCTTTTCTTCTCTTTCAGAGAATGGAAGTTTTCAATTGTGGTTAAGTTCAATATCAATGTTTTTTTTTTTATAGATCATACTTTTAATGTCATACAATAATCTAAAATCACAATGCATTTCTCCTTTTTTTCTTGAAGTTTTATAGTTTTGCACTTTTTAAACATTTATTTATGCATACAGAACTGATATACAGACCAGAGGTACAGGGGGTGGGAGGATTTACCAGAGACAGGGTAGAGAGCAGAACAGGCTGACTGACGAAATGTACTGCTGAGGGGAGCAGTGGGTGGGTCTGGAGAGGTCTGCCATGCCATGTGGATCACCTCCGGAACAGAGATTGAACTCATGCTGAAGTGACTTTAGCTTCTTAGTTCTTTGCTTTAACCAGCTGTACCACCAGGGAGGGCCCTGCATTTTACTTATAAGTATGTGATTCAATTTGAGTTAATTTGTGTATAAAATATGGGATATGGATCAAGTTTTGTTTTTGAGATAGTTTATGGGGAAAAAATGAGCAGAAGAAACAAAAAGTGCATCAACCTTGAGGAAAATGTTGTTCTTGTTTATGAACTAAAATGAAGTCAGTCTAGTTGATATGTGATGAATATTTGGAGCACAAAATTTTTGTGTGCTTGTACCTGCAGGTGAGGGTCCTATTTGTTTATTTTTGTTCTTGTTTCTCTAGCCATAGTGAAAGAAACTCCTGTTAAAATAGAAAGACCTTCTACTGAAGGAGAGAACTTATTTGCATATCATACATCTGACAGGGGGCTTATAACAAATTTTAAAAGTATACATATAATTCAATAACAAGAAAATGAATAACCAAATTAATAAATAGACAAAGGAATTCAATAGACAATTCTCCAATGAAGACATGTAGATGCACAGCAGGCACATGAAAAAGTACTCATCATTTGTCATCAGGGGAATGCAAATTAAAACCACAATGAGATTTCACCATAACCTGTAAGAACAAATCATGCCATACTTTTGTGTACATTTTAAAAAGATTTCTATTAAGACACTTCTTCCCATCAGCAAATGATGTAGATTATTACATTGGAATAAAACAATACCCTTCCATCTTGAGAATAGTGTCCTACTAAATAAATGTAACATGTTTACATTTATAGAGCACCTTCATGTTCATATACACTGACATTCAATGTTTAATTTTGAAGTTAGGAGATAAGTTAAAGGTCTTACATTTCTCGAGAGGAGGGAGGTATTTGAACCTCTGTATCCCAGCCTCTAGTATAGTAGAGATATATAGCAAGTTTCTAAATTTTTTGTAGATAAAATTATAAGACTAATGATGGATAGAATTATTAAATGGAGAAACAGAGATTCTAAATTATACTTGTTATAGAATTGGCCCATGATATATAAAACAAAGAAAGAGTTTAAATTTTAGTTTATTCTTGTTTCTGGTGTTGGTGATAGAAAAAGAAGAAGGAATCAAGTTATTTCTTGGATCATGATTAGTAGAAGTTAAATGTCTGCAAGAAAACATGGTGATTTGCCGTATAAATCAGTGTTACTGGACATTCACAGGGGAAAGTTGGACTCAGTCATGAAGGCTCATTCATGACAGGTAATAGGTGGTCAGATGTGTAACAAATCATTGCTTACAAATTGAAGGCTATTTGCAAAGAAGAGTAAAGTGACAAAAACTTTGCATACATATATATGAATGCAAACACACAAAATGCTTGAATTTTGACAATTTGTAAGTAGGTAAGTCATTTAAATTTGGCTGAAGGAGAGATTGGAGAAGCAGTTCCTATGAGGTGGACAGGCAGAGGCTAACATATTGCCCAGGAGTTTGTCTAACTCTAGTCTAGAAATTTCAGTTCTACTCTGTTGTTTTGTATTAAAACATGATTTCATTTATAATAAATGTCTCAAAAAGATAGTGCTTAAAAGGGTTTGGGTGGCAAATGCCCAACAGTAGATGACTGGATTGAGAAGATGTGGTGCATATTACTCAGCAACCAAAAAAAGGAAACACATGTCTTTTGCAGCAACATGGATAGAGCTGGAGAAGATCATGCTTAGTGAAATAAGCCAGAGAGAAAAGGAAAAATACCAGATGGTTTCTCTCATAGAAGGGATGTAAAGGACCAGGCAGGAAAATAGTAATAATAATGAACAACTATATACCAGAGACATCTTATGGGGGTGGAATGGGGAATGGGATAAAAAATGGTGGGGGGAGGGGAAAGTGCACTGTAATATGGTGATGTAACACAGGGGATTTGGTGATGGGAAGCCCACAGGGATTACAACTGAGATGGAAAAATGCACAAAATGATGTTTAAAAAAACAACATTATTTTATTAAAAAATAAAGAAAAAGTGCTTGGGTGTAAAATACTTCTAAACAGGTATTTGAGTATATCTTTGATATATAAAATACTAGTTCAATGGTATGTAATTAAGATTAAATTTCATAAACAGATGAAATCTCCAGATTCCTGCAACAATGAGGACCAGTTTTGATTAATTTATGAGGAACTTTAATAAACAATTGGGAAATGTTTTCTAATTAGAAAAGATTTTAGATAATCAAATAAGCAGATTATGGAACACACATGTTTAGAGATTGTTGAAACAAATTTTGTACTTACTACAACTGAATCACTGTCACCTGGAATTTCCCAGAAAGTCTTGCTGCAAATACATAATATTATATCATTGCTTGCAAATTAAGAGAAAATTAAAGCTTATTTTTGGAGTATAATTTGTTGAGCTAAATGGAAGACAAAAAATTCTCATCAGTATTAAATACCTTGTAAAATTCTCTCTCTGAAGTATGTTAAAAAAAACTAGTGAAAATTTCTAAGATGTCTTAGTGAGTGAAAATGAAAGCAAACATAAGGAGTTTTATTTTTCTCTTGCCATGGACAATAGAGACAGATCTAAAAATAGTCATAAACTGGTTTTTGTATGTATTCATGGCAAAATTAGGGTTTTAGTGTGCAACATATATATGGTATCTTTAAGAATAAGATATATCTCAATATAAAAAAAAAAAAAATCCTGAGGCCTCCCTTGTGGTGCAGGAGGTTAAAACAAAGCACCAAGAAGCTAAAACCACTTCAGCATGAGTTTGATCCCGGCCCCAGAGGTGACCCACATGGCGCAGCAGACCTCTCCTGACCTGTTCCCTGCTCCCCTCACCAGTGTACATTGTCAGTTGGCCTGTTCTGCTCCTCACTCTGTTTCTGGTGAATCCTCTCATCACCCTTGCACCACTGACCTTTACCAGTTCTGTATGCATAAATAAATCTTAAAAAAAAAAATCCTGCCCCTATGAGTAATAAGTCACTTCTCTGAGCAAAAATCATAATAAAGTGTCAATAAAATTCTCAAAATATTAATCATTGATATTATTAACTACTCAATCTTGATCTCACATTCAAAATTGAAAGAATAAAATGAAGTTTTGACAGTCACTACTTCTTTATTTCCTTAATAAGTAACTTACATTTTTTTCGATTATTTCTTATGTTATGATTTTCTAAAATATGTCCCAAGTATTGCTTAAGACTCAGAGCCCAACATAACTAAATTGGAAGAAAATATTACCAATTTTGCTGGAGTCTGGAAAGATAGTTGTATTATTATCTCAGCTTGAAATCTCAACCCCAACACTCAGTGGTAATATTTTGTTTGAACCTCTAAGTAAACTTGGATAGAAAAGAAAATATGAAACAAACAAAAAATAAATTAAATGGATTTATTATTTCTGCATACCTATGGTTCGTTTCATCTTTCTGAGAAAGGAATCAAGTAAAGGTGAAGACATTTTAAGTGATTGAAATTTTAATGATATTAATAATAGTAATAATTTCAGTTTGGACATTTCCAGAATAGATTATATGGCCACACATAAATAATACACAATTGTGTTGCATTTATGGTACTTATAATTAATTTATACAGTTTACTGGATACAAGTCCTCTTCCCTTAACTCTGTCCCCCAAAACCTACTATAACTTTATAGGATTCAAGGTTTTTTTCTGACACATAATCTCACGTTAAGAATTAATGGCCTGGGCCCTCCTTGATGGTGCATAGGGCAAAGTGTAGCACTATGAAGCTATCTGCAGACAATGTAATATGAGTTCGATCCCCAGCCAGGGGGCTGACCCACATGGTCGAACAGACCTCTCCTGTCTCACCCTCTGCTCATCTCAGCAGTGTATTTCAGCCCATCTGCCTGTTCTGCTCCCCACTCTTTCTCTAGTGTATCTTTCCACCCCGTGCACCTCTAGTCTGTACTCCTTTTCTTGTATTCATAAATAAATATATTTTCAAAATTAATGGCTGTAATCCACATTGATAAGAGATCCACATCCCCTCCCCAGTCCTAAAGGATTAAGACCTCTATGTCAGGACACACTTGGTACTGGAATTATAGGAAATCTCAACTTGTAAGTTGCCTCACGAATGTGCCTTCTTTTGTCAGCCTGCGGTGAGGACAGGTTCTGCCCAATTACATTCCCAACTCTGACCTGTGCCTGGAGGTTGCAGTCAGTGGTGGGCCAAGAAGAGAGGGTGGCAGTGCAAGGGCTAAGGCTTTGGAGATGAGGAAAAAAAAAATAGAAAATAATTTAGGTGGTTAAAGAGTAACAGCCTTCCAGTTATAAGATAAATTAGTGTTAGAGATTTAGTGCATTTGATAAATGTAGTCAACAATGCTATGTGTATATTTGAGTTATTAAGAGAATTTCTCCTAAGAAAGAATTCTCATTATGACAGAACATATATTTTTAACTATATGAGGTAATAAACTGAATTTATTGTTTACAATAAATGTAAGTTGTTGTATATGTCTTAAGCTTATGCAGCGCTGTGTGTCAATTATATCTCAAAAAATGGAGGGAAAAAACTTAATGAAGAATAAAATGAGAGGTGAGAAATTTACCATATGGATTTAAATCAGGGATGAATGAGTCAGGCATTGCAGATGAGGACCCTAAGCATTTGAAAGGTCATTTAATTTCTTTGAGTCTCAATTACATATAAAACTTACCTTTTCTCCTTCTTGTTAGGCCAGCAATAGTCATTAGTATATCAGGATTAGTTTTAGCGACATATTCTTCGTCTGAGACCACATGCATGTACAAGTGTGAGAGCGTGTGTGTGTGTGTGTGTGCAATGCAGAGTATTAAGTATAATTTATCAAATTATCAAATAAAGGAAAATATAAGAATATGTATATATGTGTGCTATATAGTCAGATTATTTCTATTAACTTATCAGATGTTATCATATACTATTTCTAAATTACCAAGTTTTACAACGCCAGTATTTAAATTGGCGTGAAAATAATGAGCTACAATGGTCCTGCTGTGTCCTGTGCCTAAACTCTGAACTCTATATGCAAAACTTCTGTTCTATACCTAGGCAAGCTCTTTTCCCTAACAAAGCAAAAAAGACTGCATTGAAAGTTAAATCAAAATGAGTTCCAGTTAAGGGCACTAGACTAACTATGGGGTTTCTTAGGCAGCTATAACTACTAAGTTATACTACTGTTTTTCACACATGAGTAAATCAAAAATTGTCTTATTAAAATTGTGCATAAGCTATGCATTTTGCATTTTGTGAAGCCCACGGGGATTACAACTGAGATAGAAAAAGACACAAAATGATGTAAAAATAAACTATAATATTGTTTTAAAAAATTGTGCATAAGCTTTTAGTGTTGAGATTGTAAGTGCAGATTCAATTGATGACTTAATTAAAAGTGGTGTCCGTATTAGAACAAATCTATGAATCTTGCAAATAGAATTTTAAAGTTAGGGTAGAAAAGGAGATTTACATTTCTTATGTCTATTTCAGGGACAAAAGTTAACACAAAGACGTTTTCTTTAAAATATGCTGTACTTTTGTAGATAGACAGACAATAAGACTAGAGCTTAGCATATATGAAAGTAATGATAATATTATTAGGCTATCTTCCAGACACTGTTTTTTCTACTTCTTTTAATTAAAGCATCTTATCAGTTCCTTTATACTCATTCCAAAGAATAAAAAATAAAAAAGCAGAAACTCCAGTAGTTTATTAGAGTACTAGTGCATATGTCTTTCTCCTTCAGTTACCACAGATTGCTTTAACAGCTGTAATAGTATTTCTGTAGCTTAAAATATAATTTAATAACACTTCCTTGTAATAGATTTTTTTGTTTCCTTAAATTTGTCATTGCCTTCTGCTTCCTAATTGATTCTTTCAAAATTCAAATATTTTGCATCACCTACTTATTGAGCTTTGACTTTAGAAGTCTTTGAAATTTCTGTGTTTCTATAACACTATGATATAATGAAAAGTATATTTAATATGTTTTTCAAAATTATGTAAGTAAGATATAAACACAATAGCATCAAAAATTGTTGTAGATGAAACTGACCACCTCTGCCTAAGAGAGAAATGAATCTCTCTTCCTTTGATTATTTGATGAAAATCATAATTATGATTTTGTTTTATACTATTCTATTCCTTTAAAAATATACTTTCAAATGCTTATAAATATATGTATAAAGAATTTGTAATATAGTTGTATTGACTTACAAATTTACACAGATTATTTTGTTTTTATATAATTGAACAACTCCAGTTTTTTACTCAAAAATTGTTTTCTGGATTTATTGTGCTGAACTGACTCTTTTTTCTTGTATAATTCTTTATGTAATTATATATTATTTTAAAATTTATATCTATATATGTATGCCACATTTAATTTGTCTAGTCTTCTTGAAGATGCTTAGAATATTTCCAATATTTCTCTATTACAAACAATGTGGCAGTAAATATTCATGTGCTCTCTTCATTATTTTAATGCTGGTAATAGCTCTAGCAAATACTAACAAGGAAAACTGTCAAATAACTTCAAGTAACTTTTTTTTACAGTAGTCACATCTTCAAATTTCCTATATTTTAACTAATTGCTTTTTTTTGGTTAGTCATAGTTTCACATTTTAATTTAAAAGTATATAACTTAAGTGTACTCATGCTTCAAGTTTCATTGTTCACACTTTTCACTCAATAACATGATAGATTTAAATTTTTTTAAAAGATTTATTTATTCATACGAACTGGGGTACAGGCCAGAGATGTGGACGGTAAGAGACAGAGTGGGGAACAGAACAGGTAGATCGACGAAGTACACTGCTGAGGGGAGCAGCGGGAGGGTCAGGAGAGGTCTGCCACACCATGTGGTCACCTCCGGGGCAGGCGGGTATCGAACTCATGCGGAAGTGGCTTAAGCTTCTCAGTGCTGTGCTTTAACCCGCTGCACCACCAGGGAGGGCCCTAGATTTAAATTTTTAAAAAAGATTTATTTATTTATGCTTACAGACTGGGGTACAGGTCAGATGTGTGATGGGTGAGAGGATTTACCAGAGACAGACAGAGTGGGGAGTAAAACTGGCAGATGGACAAAGTACACTGCTGAAGGGAGCTGCGGGCAGGTCAGGAGAATTCTGCCGTGCCATGTGCGTCAGCTCCCTGGCTGTAGTGGCTTTGGAGAGCTTATAATGTGATGCTTTATCCTGTTGTGCCACCAGGGAGGGCCCGATTTAAATTTTTTATTGATTGATAATAAAGAAGGTTTCTAAGTTCACACAAGGCTTTTTTAAAAATTAAATTATTATCTATGAGGTAACATTGGTTTACGACATGTGTTTTAAGGATATATGGGCATACCTCTTCAAATCTACAGTACCAAACCAAAGAAAAACCAAAACACTCATCATCCTCCACCATAGTCCTTTGGTTTCCTCCCTCTTTGATATTCAAACCGCCCCCTCATGCCCATCAAGTCACTCAATTCTATAGTCAGATTTCTAGGATTTTTTCTGTTTCTCTACATTGTTTTTTGACATTCCATTTACCCATGAAATAATCCATTACTTGTTCTTCTGATGCATTTTACTTCTCGAAATTCCTCTGGTTCCATCTATTTTCTTGTGAGTGGCAAGATTTCATCCTTTAAATAGAACATTTTTTAAATAGCTAAGTTGTGTGTGTGTGTGGTGTGTGTGTGTGTGTGTGTGCTACATCTTTTTAAATCTATTCATCTGCTCTTGGACACTTAATTGTTGCCAGAACTTGTCTATGGTAAATAGTGCTCAATGAACACAGGAGTGCTTATACCTCACAGAAATAGTGCTTTACTTTAGCATTCTTTGGATCAAGCCCAAGGAGTAGAACTGCTGGATAATAAAGTAGATGCATGTTTAATACTTTGAGGAAACACCTGAGTGTTTTACACAGGGGTGAGGCCATTCTCTATTCTCACCACAGTGCATGAGGATTCCTTTTTCTTCACACCCTGGTCAACATCTGTTGTTTCTAAATTTTTGATATGGGCACTTCTCATAGGTTTGAAATGGTATCTCATTAGTGTTTTGATTTTCATTGCCTGGGTAAATCATGTTGAACATATTTTCATGTGCCTCTTGCACATCTATGTATCTTCTTTGGAGAAGTGCCTACTTAGCTGTCACCCAATTTATAATTGGGTTATGTATTTACTGTTGTTGAGTTATATGAATTTTATAGATCTTGTATGTTAGTTCCACCAGAGATATGATGTGCATATATTTTCTCCTGTTCAGTAGGCTGCCTTTTGTTTTAATGAGTTCAGTTTTTAAGTTTGATGTGGTACTATTTATTTTGTTTCCTTTGCCATTGGAATTGGGCTCCTAAAGACTTCTCTAAAATCAATGTCATTGAGCTCTTTGCCTATGTTTTCTTGTATGTATTTAGTGCCTTGAGGTGTGTATCCTGTCTTTAATTCATTTTGAATTAATTTTTGTGTATGGTGTGAAATAGTGGTCTAGTTTCATTTGTGTGCATATGTTGGACCACCTTTTGCCAACATTATTTGTTGAAGAGATTTTCCTTTGTTCATTGAACACTCTAGGTTCCTTTGTTGTGAATTAATTGTCTATATGGTTGTAGATTTATTTCTCAGTCCTGAGTTCTATCCTATTGAGCTGTGTGTCTTTTAAAACCTTCAACTGCCATATGATGTTGATTCCTATAGGTTTGTGGTTTAGCTTGAAATGAGGTAATACCTCTGTTCTGTTTTGTCAGGATAACTTTGGCTATTTGGGGTAATTTATGGTCCTATGTAACTTTGGTAATGTTTGCTCTATTTATTTGAAGAATACCGTTGAAACTTTGATGATAATTGCTTTGAATCTCTGTATTGTTTTGAGTAAGATAGTCATTTAATAATATTATTAATTATTTTCATTTGTGAGCATGGGCTATTTGTCCTTTACTTTGTCTTATTCATTTTTTTAAACAATGTCTTATAATTTTCTTGTACAGGTATCTCAACTTCTTTATTTTGTCTTTGTCTCTATGTAATTATTTTTAATACAAATGTAAATGGGCTTGCTTTTATGATTTCTTTCTTTTGTACTTTATTGTGTGTGTATAGAAACATAACTGGTTTTTGTATATTGATTTTGTAGCCTGACACTTTACTGTAGTGATTTATTGTTTCTAATAATTTTTGAGGTATTTTATAAAGACTTCTATGCACATTTTCATGCTGTTTATGAAGTGGTAACTCTGTTTCTTGTTATTTAAGTTGGATTCCTTTTACATATTTCTCTGGCCTAACTGTTCTATCTAGAATTTTCAATATTATGTTGAATAGAAGTTATCAAATTGGGCATCCTTATTTGGTATCTAATCTTAGAAGAAAATCTTTCAGTTTTTACCCATTGAGTAGATGTCAGCTTAGAGGTTTTCATATGTAGCTTTATTATATAGAGGTGTATTCTCTCACCCCCCTTTTTGAGGGTTTTTAACATAAATCGATGTTGAATTTTTTTTTAAGATTTATTTATTTATTCATAAAGAACTGGGGTACAGGTCAGAGATGCGGAGGGTGAGAAGATTTACCAGGGACAAAGTCGGGAACAGAACAGGCAGATAGATGAAGTACACTGCTGAGGGGAGCAGCGAGCGGGTCAGGAGAGGTCTGCCACACCATGTGGAACTCCTCCGGGGCAGGCCGGGATCGAACTCATGCGGAAGTGGCTTAAGCTTCTTAATGCAGGTGCTTTAACCCGCTGCGGCACCAGGGAGGCCTGGAAGTTGAATTTTTAATGTGCATTCATTGCATCTACTGATGAGACCATATGATTTCTGTCATTCTTTTAGTTGATGTGATAAGATATATAAAGTGATTTTAAGATGTTGAACCATCTTTGTGTGCCTAAAATTAACTACATGTGATAATGATGTATGATCTCTTTATGTATTGTTGAACGCAACTGCATTTTTTTTTTTTTTAAGATTTTTGTGTTTAAGTTCATCAGGGATATTGATCTATAGTTTCCTTTTTTTTTTTTTTTTTGTGATATGCTTACCTGCTTTTGGTGTCAGAGTGATGTTAGCTTCATAAAATGTATTAGGAAACATCCTATCTTCTTCATTTTTTTTGGTAGAGTTTGAGAATTAGTTTGGTATTAGTTTGTTTTGAAGGTTTGTTAGGAAATCATTAGAGAAACCATCTGGTACTGATTACTGTTTCTGTTTCCTTTTTTGTAGATGGTCTATTCAGGTTTCTGCTTCTTCCTGATTTGGTTTTGAAAGGTTTATAAATTTAAGAATTTGTCCATTTTCTTCTATCCAGTTTCTCTGCAGTGTTGTTCCTTGTAATCTCTTATGACCCTCTGTATTCTGTGCTTTCTGTTGTAAGATCTCTTTCATTTCTAACTCTATTTGTTCTTTTTTTCTTAGTGAGTCTAACTAGAGGTGTTTCTATTTTGTTTCTTTTCAAAGGAACAATTTTTGGTTTTATCAGTCTTTTAACAGTTAATAGTTGCTTATATATACTCATGCTCATTTTTGGGGGGCTTATATCTTGATGGGTGTTATATCTTCATGATCCATTGATCCCTTCATCATTACATAATGTCCATCTGTCTCTTGCTACAACTTTTTTAGCTGAAAGTCTATTTTATCTGCTGTAGACATGAATGCTCCTATCTTTGTTAGGGTGCCATTTGCTTGTAGAATATTTTAAACCATTTTACTTCAAGTCTGTGTTTATCTTCAAAACTCACCTAGGTTTCTTTGACACAGCATAAGCTTTATTAATTATTAGTTGAACTTAATTTTCTGAAATTTTAAGTTTGTAAATAGTCCACTTCTTGATAGGCCACTGTTTTTTTTTCTTACTTATAGGTAGTATTTATATACTATAGCAGTTATTTACAATTATCATTTACCAATATCCAGTATGGTCAATTATTACAATTATTTTTATAATTGTAAACAATTAGTATTATAATTATCTATTAAACAAATTTATTTACCTCTTGGAGAAAGTTGACTTGCAATATTAAGTCTTTTCACACCTCAATATGATGAATTTCTTTTTTTTTAAAGATTTATTTATTTCTGCATACAGAACTAGGGTACCTGCCAGAGGCGCAGGGGCGGTGAGAGGGTTCACCAGAGACAGAGTGGGGAGCAGGACAGACAGATCGATGATGTACACTGCTGAGGGGTGCAGTGGATAGGTCAAGAGAGGTCTCTGGCAGGCCTTGTGTGTCACCTCCGATGCTGAAGTGGCTTTAGCCTCTCAGTGCTGTGCTTTAACCCCTTATGCCACCAAGGACGGCCCAATATGATAAATTTCTTTTTTTTTTTAAGATTTATTTTTTATTTATTTATGCATACAGAACTGGGGTACAGGCCAGAGATGCGGAGGGTGAGAGGATTCACCAGGGACAGAGTGGGGAGCAGAACAGGCAGATTGTTGAAGTATACTGCTGAGGGGAGCAGCGGGCGGGCCAGGAGAGGTCTGCCGAGCCATGTGGTCACCTCCGGGGCAGGCGGGGATTGAACTCATGCGGAAGTGGCTTAAGCTTCTCAGTGCTGTGCTTTAACCCACTGCGCCACCAGGGAGGGCCCAAATTTCTATAAAACTTTTTGGCATAAAGCTGCAACTCAGAACCACTGAATGAGGAATCTATAGAGTAAAAGTCCTAAGAAAAAGATACCTAGTTCAACTCTGTTGAAGATACCTAACTGAACCTCATCTTTTGGCAGACAACAACATAGACTGGGAAAATTATGCAGGTTATTTTTCAGGGTTAATTCAGTAACTAGTAATTTTGGACATAATCTAGGCAATCTGATAAACTTCAAAATTTATGTAATTTTGGTCACGATTCTCTGTCATCTGATTAATTTCAAAATTTTTGGAGTTTTTGGTCACATATTTGGCCAAATATTTTGCTTCTTCTTTCTTTAATGTACAAGTTAAGATAATACAACTTATTATGTTACATTAGATGCTCAGTAATAAAAGAGCGTCCATAATAGCAGATGAATAAAATACAATCTTTGTCATTGAGAAAAAGAGAAAATGAGAAAAGACAGATACTTTCCTATTATATAATAGCTAGAAATAGTGACTAGCAGAAGACTATAAGGAAACAAGCAATCACTCATGGAGTAGTAGTGAAAGAGATATTTATAAGGGCATTAAACATTCTATAGGCTGTCTTTAAGGAGAAAGCAGGACAAAGGCATCATAGGTAGTTCGTCATCTTCAATAACATCATGTTTGCAGGGACAGATGTGCCATGCTCAGGCTAGAGCAAAGTTTTTCTAAATAACTAGGAAAAATATGGAGGGAGAAGACAAGTTTGGTCCTGACAAAAATGCCTAAGATGCCTTTTTAATTTCCTATGTTGAGAAAGTATTAGATATAAAAGACATTGACACAGATTTGTGGCTTAGAAAAGAAGAGGTCATATGGTTAGTAAAAAGATAAGATAAATGAATTAAATAATTAGAACACTTGTCTAATAACTCCATCAAATAATTGTCTTTAAGAAATTTCTAGAAATGGGAAAGAACATGTTTTTATCTGAGCAAAATATATATTAGAGATCTGGACAGTGGATAGAGTGTCTGTGTTGGGAGATGATAGTTTGAGGAAACTGTTTCTTGATAAAATAGAAATTATGGGAAGTATAAATTAAGAGAGGAAAGAAGGGAAGAGAATAATGAGATTCATTGGAAACAGATAGAGTATGAGTACCCCGGAGACTTTCAGGGTTATCAGCCAAGAAGGCAATTGGCAAAATGCCTCTGAAGGAGTCACCTGGGGCACCATTAACATATAGCCAGTCTTGAAATCACGGATGATTGGCATTGCCTCTGGGAAAGGGTTTAAAGTGCAAGAAAAGTGACCTGAAAATGGAACCTTAGGAAAATCCTTAGTTTTTAAAGGTCAGGTGAAGAAGAGAAACCTATTCCTGAAGGAGTAGAAAGAGTTAACTGGAAACAGTACAATTAGAGATGCCTGGTAAGTAACTACCATTGTAATATTAGCTTCTCTTTTCAAAAGGGCTTACTTTATGCAGTGAATATATCTGGAATGATGAATTCATTGACTCAGACAACCTGCACAGCAAGTTCCCTTTAGAGTTCAGTGATATGAATTTTGGGACATTTTAATTCTAAGCTTGTTCATAAGATGACCATAATTTATTTCCTCTATTCCACTAGAATGTTTCATTTCCTTTAGTAATCATGCTTCATGCTTTCATTCTTTTCCCACATTCCAGGCAACATATATTTTTTTCCTATTCAATTTTCATATTTGATGCAGTCATATAAGAGTACTATAAATAATAAATATGTATATATCTATAGAATATGCCTATACGCAATGTATAACATTACTATTGTCATTAGGTTACCAGTAATTTATGCTTTCCTACAGATGGAGGAATTTGGCACAACACGGCTGAGCGACTTTCTATTGGTAGCAGGAGTGGATGGTGGAGCTTTGTGGGCTTTTAATCCAATAGACCGTGCAGTCTCTATTGCTCTTTTCTTGGTCATTGGGTATGTAGCACCATCACTTCAAGTACCTCAGTCTTTAAATATGCAATTAGAAGCACACTAATAGACACAAAAACCTTCATTACCCAAAAGTGCTTAAATCATTTCCCTAATAGCTCCTCTGCAGTGTAGTTCTGCCAGTGCTGGGCAATGACTAAACATCTTAAAGTTTCTGAAAATTCCCATTAAAAAATTCAGACGATTTTATTTCTCTCTAATGAATATGTGTTTTGGCACATTCAGAATCACATTACCCTATTTCTTCAGGCAAACCTTTTAAGCAAAGCCCCTATAGACAGAGTCACTGAAAAACAAGGCTGAGAACCTTGGGAGGTAAACAATCCTTTCCCCATAGCCTGCTGGGATGTTACTTGAGCCATTCACTAAAGGAGCTGCTTCAGGGCCAGCAGGTTGGATGGCTTTTTAGACAATGGTAATTCTCTGTTATTTTGTTCAAGAACAGCCTGTTGTTATTTCCTCTCTGGTGGCAGTAGCTGATTAAGTCAGCCTACACCAACATGATTCTGACCTGCTAAGTCTCCTCCAGAACATTTCTTTGCTTCACCATTTGTTTGGATTTTCATGAAATTGTTGGAACTGTGTGCATAATGATCCCACTTAGGCTAGTTACTTGTACTTAGTCATTTTAAAATGAACCATTTTCCCTTCTTGTAAAACTCCTGAAATCAAAACATCCCGGGTGCTTAATATAAGTGACAGACCGGCTCTGGTTCAATCTAAGCACAGTATAGAGGATGTCAGTGCGAGGGGCTTCAGCTGAGCCCTGCCAGACCATCTGCAGCAGACATCTGCTCTACTAGTCGCCCAGAATCCATCTTCCTCTTTTCTGGTACCAGCATCTAGGTGATTTGTCTTTTTGGGAAAGCATCCTTACCACATCTTTAGTGCATGGGATTTGTGTGAAGCAAAACCTCCAGCTTCAGGTGGACATGGGAATGTCTACTGGGCAGAATACAGGGAGCTGGCTCTAAGATGATAAACCTACAGGTAAGTCTAAGCATGCTGACTGTACAAAAGATATGAGACAGGGAAAGTCTAATTTGTAAAGTTAAACAAAAGTTACAAATGTTATTGGGTGAACTGGGGATATCCTGGAATCCCCCACACCTGCACACTCTTTTTTTTTTTTTTTAAGATGTATTATACATACAGAACTGGGATACAGGCCAGAGGTGCATGGATGGTGAGAGGATTCACCAGAGACAGAGTAGGGAGCCGAACAGGCCTACTGATGAAGTACACTGCTGAGGGGAGCAGCAGGAGGGTCAGGAGAGGTCTGCCACACCATGTGGATCACCTCCGGGGCAGGTGGGAGTCGAACTCATGCTGAAGTGGCTTTAGCTTCTTAATGCTGTGCTTTAACCCACTGCACCACCAGGGAGGCCCTGGGTGTAGGCCAGAGATGTGGGGGTGAGAGGATTCATCAGAGACAGAGAAGAGAGCAGAATAGGCAGACTGAAATACACTGCTGGTGGGAGCAGTAGCTGAGACAGGAAAGGCCTGCTGCACCATGTGGGTCAGCTCTCTGAACTGCTGCGGTGGCTGTTTATAGCTTCATAGTGCTAAGAGTAAACCAACTTGCACCAACAGGGAGGCTCCAAACCTACATACTCTGAATGGGTTTTGCCATCCATTGCATACAAAGAATATTCTCAGTGTGGAAGACCTTTAATAGAAAAGACTTTTAATGGAATTAGTATACAATAGAGAGATGTTTCCCAATGAAACACCAAAAGTTAACCGTTCCCTTGTGGGTAAATGGCCAGACAGGGTTGACCCAAAGCAGGGCCTCCAAGATCCAAAGGTTTGTCCCAAATCCGTGGCAACTTCTAGTGGGTAACCATATGTAAGGGGCAGGAAGGACTAAACAAATCTTGAAGGAAAGGAGCAGAATCGAGTTATGAGTCAAGATAAAGACTGCCATTAACTGCTTCCCCATGGGTCTCTCATCTAGGTCTCTTCCAAGTTTCTCCCCCCATGATTCCCCATGTCCTCCCATGTTATGCCTATTAAAGAATTATATCTGAGTGGTATTCCATTGTACACACAGGCCACGTCTTCTTTACACTTTACCCACTCAGCTGCCATTGTGCACTTAGGTTGTTTCCATTACTTGGCCATTGTAAATAGTGCTCTAACAAGCATAAGAGTGCACCAAACAGCCAGCCCTTTGAATAAAATAAATACCATGGGGTAGAAATCTTAGATCTTAGTGTAGATCTATTTTTTAATATTTTGAGGAAAGTTCCTATTATTTTCCATAGGGGCTGGAGCAGTCTACATTCTAACAGTGTATGAGAGTTCCTTTTTCTCCATACCCCTGCCATTCTATTGTGTGTGAAGTGAAATCTTGTTGTGTTTTTGATCTACATGTCACAGATGATTGATGATGTTGAACATTTTACAATGGCCAAGTTATGGAAACAATCTAAGTGCACAATGAAAGATGTATGGATAAAGGAGATGTGGTGCATATACACAATGGAATACTACTCAGCTAAAAAAGAGATGAAATCTTGTGACTTGTGACAGCATTGATGGAAGTAGAAGGGATTATTGTAAGTGAAGAAAGTTAAGAGAAACAAATACTGGATGATGTCACTCATATATGAAATTTAAAAACCAAAACAAAGAAATAGACAAAACTAAACCAAAATTGACCCTTGATATCTTCTGCAAAGGGGGACGATGGTAGTGGGGAACAAAGGAGAAGAGGACCCAGTGATCTATGGTGGGTTATAAGTGTTTTGTTGGTGAAGATAGTATAATAACATACATCTGAGCGGGTGTGAAACTATCCCCTTAAGTGATATAGGTTGTTGTAAACCATGGAAACCTAAATTGAAAAAAAAAAAAAATAGCATGAGAAAAGAAACTGGAAAAAAAAGAATTACAAAATTACACAAGGGAAAAATACAAAAATTCTTTAGGTAACGGCATAGGAAAATGAGACAGATGATACCAATTAAATAATGTAATTATTCCCCCTTAGAGATAACAAAGAGACTAGAGGGTTTATTCAAAATATCAATTTACAAAGTTAATATAAACATATAACGTTATTTGAGTGTAAATCATTGATATCAGGATGGTTTCATAAGAAAATAGAAATATTCTAGACTCTTTACTAGGATATCAACTTCTACAAATACAAAGCATATCTTCCATTTGAATTTCTTTAAAATAGAGTCAGTCAGTGAACCTTCACATAGTGTTAGAATGCTTTTTATCTCTCTCATGATTCTAGTCAGGATTATTCTGAATATTTGAAAGTTGTGATTTAAATCTGAGAAATATGTTCTGACAGGCAGTCTCAAGACCATTAGGGATGGGTATCTTTTATTACAATTAGGGAGAGGAAAGGAAGAATATTGCTTTTACTGGTTAATATAAAGCTTTCGTATCACAATGTTTTGAATCAAGTAAACACAATTTAGCCAGATAATTCATTTGTTTGTGTATTTATTCCCAAACAGCAGACACTTCTGTTATGTGCAAGTAAGTTTATTAGGCGCTCAGGGAATATTCCCTTGCATTAGCCATGGTACTGACTTCAAGAAACTTTCTGTTGGTCACAGTGTGGGTTCAGTAGAGAGATTTGTAGTTTCTGCAGAAGTTTCTGGTGCAGAGTTTTCTGATGAGCAGGGTTAATTTTTATTCTTTATTAGGTATAACTCACACTTTTTAAAATCATGTGTGGCATTTCAGGTTTCTAGTTATTTATTCACATGTAGAGAGAATAAAGTATTTGGATGTGCTTAGCTGTTTCCCATATGTTGTTGCAGATTAAATCTAAGTGGTAAGGAGAGAAACTTTTGGGAGTTAATGTGGTCTCTAGTTGCTGTGATTACTTATATAGCATAATAAAATATATAGCACTTCACATTCAAAGCATTTCACCAATCAGATCCAACTTCGATGTATACTAGGACTTTTAATCCCTGAGCTCGTGTTCATTCTCAATATAGGTTTATTTTTCATTTGTGTATTAAAAAACTTAACCTTGCAAAAAAGATAAAGCTGTTGGTTCTTTATTTTAACTGCATTATTATAAAGGGTTGCAAACCCTTTTCAAGTTTTTTTGTTTGTTTGGTAGATGCTGCAATGTAACATATGTTGGTTCATATGTAGTATATGTCAGCCTCATTCACTAAGCCCTTTCTTTTCTCCTATTCCTACGTTTGTCTTATTAGCAACCCTGCCTCTCTCCTTCTTTAGAATTCTACTTTATCCTTGAGACTTTCCTAAAACCTGTAACAAGAAAATAAGCTAGCTAATGCCTGTTTGTTTATTTATTTATTTATTTATTATTTATTTATTTTGCAGTATCACAAAATGTATTCATGTCTAGAATTTCATCATAATAATATTACTTGTTATAGGAATATGAGCTATTAATTGGTATTTTTAAAAGAATGGTAGTGAACTATTTTTATTCACCAGCCTATATAACAGCCACAATAATATTGCCTATTATGAAAGAATAAAGAAATACATGTTTTTTTTTAACTTTCATGTTTTGAAGACACTTTTGAGTTTTAAATACAATGATTTTTTAAAAATATCAATGCAGTGTTTCATATAATTTAATAAGTTCATTAAGCTGATTGTTTCATTTTTGCAACCTATTCAATGTGCCTAATATATTTATTTATGTATTTTTTAAAGATTTATTTATTTTATTCATACAGAACTGGGGTACAGGCCAGAGATGTGGAGGGTGAGAGAATTCACCAGGACAGAGTGGGGAGCAGAACAGGCAGATCGATGAAGTACACTGCTGAGGGGAGCAGCGGGCGGATCAGGAGAGATCTGCCACGCCATGTGGTCACCTCCGGGGCAGGCGGGGATCGAACTCAAGCGGAAGTTCTTGAGCTTCTTAGTGCAGTGCTTTAACCCGCTGCACCACCAGGGAGGGCCCATTGTGCCTAATATATTTAAAGAAAGTAGAGTTTAGCTAATTACCATCAGTAGCCTATTACTGGATTTCAACTGGCTGACAACTCTTTAATGAACTGATTCCTTTTTGCCATTTTTCAGAGGCGCGGGCAAAACTAACAATTACAAACAGCGCCAAGTGCTAAGAATTCATTAGAGACTCATATCTAAAGAATGTTACCTAAAATCTTTATCTGGGGACATCACTAAATGTTGCCGAGCTAGCTGAGTAGCTTGTCAAGTATAATAAATAACACTCAATTTATTTTTTATTAAAAAAATCACAGTTCATTTTTCAAAGATGAGAAACCATCTTGATATTAATTCATTGCTAAGCATTTGACAGGTGATTTCAAAGTAGCATAAAGTCACTTTGCTCAATATGCAGCCAGCATGAATAAACTGGAAAATCCACATATGATATGAAGATATGCAGTATTGAAAGTGACGAGTTCTTTGTTTATAAACTTTGAATGTATCATATTTAACAACTCATATTTTGATGCATTGAAAGACTTCTAAATGTATGTCAGAAAACATGACAATTTTTTTTTCCAGCAAAAGCTAAATCACACTAATACATTTCAAATGTAAATCACTGTACAAACTCTAGGTACTCTTTACAAGTCAAACTAACAACTCATTTTACTTACAAAATTAAGATCAACAAAACCCCAACACATCTATAGGGAGAAAACAGGTGTGCTAGGTATAAGCTTGAAAATTTCATTTTCATATGAGAAATATGCTTGTTTCCTTTGTAATTTTATTATTAGTAGAAATATTTTCACTATGAGAGTAGACTAATGGAGTCAGGTAGCCACTGTAATAGGTTTATACTTATACATGGTATATACCTATAAATGTAATAGGTGTAAACTTATTACAGTTTACACTGAATAGTTTACACTGAGTAGGTTCACACCTCCTCAGATTTATGCTGCTACACGACAGCTGCTACCAAAGCACCCATAGTCCTTACTTTAGACCATTGGGTCACCTCTCCCCTTCATCACTTCTCCTACTTACTGTAGCCTAAATTCTCCAGTCAGCCTTGTTTCAGTTTAGTTCTGCCAGTTCCTTTGTTTTGTTTTTTTAATATTCCATATATGAGCGAAACCATACAATATTTGTCTTTTTCTTCCCTACTTACTTCACTTAGCATGATCCCTTCCAGTTCCATTCATGTTGTTGCAAAAAGCAAGAGTTAATCTTGTTTTGGGAACTTAAGTTGTTTGCATATTTGGTTATTGTAAATAATGCTTCAGTGAACATAGGTGTGTCTGTCCCTTTGAGTTAGTGTTTTTGCATTCTTCTGATAAATACTTAGGATGGATTTGCTGGGTCATATGGTAGATCTATTTTTAATATTTTGATGAATCTCTACATGTTTTCCATAGGGACTATGCCAATCTGTATCCCCACCAACCATGTAGG
The DNA here is from genome assembly GCF_000260355.1 of Condylura cristata. Taxonomy (NCBI): domain Eukaryota; kingdom Metazoa; phylum Chordata; class Mammalia; order Eulipotyphla; family Talpidae; genus Condylura; species Condylura cristata. The sequence goes on from NW_004567110.1 coordinate 33,991,967, forward strand.
ATGGCTTGTTTATCTCCATACCCTCATCAACATTTGTTATTTCTGTTTTTGTTTGTTTGTTTGTTTGTTTTGTTTTGTTTTTATGTATGGGCTATCATTACTGTATCTCATTTGGCTTTACAGTTTTTCTAAGTGCAAATGTTGCATTGCATCCAAAATCCATTTATTAAGTAGAAATGTGTAAAGGAAAATGAAAATCTAATCCATAACAAACATCCAAAACCTATGGGCTAGGTCAGTATTCATCATTAACCCTTCATATTGATCTCTATTTTATTATCTTTCTTTACAGATAATATTTTATGGAAAGAAGTGAAAACATTTTGTGTATATGTAAATTGTTATACAGATAACTCTTAAAACTGACAAACAAAGTAATTCAATGAAAGCAGTTCCCTAAATTCCAAAACTGTTCTATATAGGATAAGATGGAGCTAAAATTTAACTTTAAAGGGAAATTTAAATAATTTTTTTTCCAGTGAAGTATCT
>NW_004567110.1:33992990-34030007 GCF_000260355.1 Condylura cristata
ATACGAGAGGCAGATGCAGCTCACCCTGGTGGTTCTGGTTTATCACAGATCACCTCCATGTCAAGATTTCTTTAATTACAGCAGGCCCAGCTAAAATAACTTCACAGTCAGAGACACTAGTCTTGCCTGGAGTTCTTCACCATCTTCACTACTGTTTAGAGTTAAATAACCTAAATTCCTTTTCCAACATTATTTGTAGTGGTAGTTATCTGCAGTGTAGTTTATATGATTGAATGTTTGTGAAACAGTGTATTATAGAAAAATATATGGAGATTAGAAGAAGCTTGACATAATGGTGAAAAAAGTTAAGATGGAAGAGTAAATATGATTTAAGTCATCAAACAGCTTATATTTCATGAAGATTTGTGTACATTTTATAGGTTGACGCTCTTAAAAGATGAGATGGAAGATAGTGTGGAGATGGAATGTGTGGATGTTTGCACTAGTTACTCTTTGAGATCCAGTTTCCAGTTCTTACTTATTGCAAGGTTCTTATTTTGAACTAGTTCTGTGATTTCCAGGGGAAAATGTTTCTGTTTTTAACCACTGCCTAGGTACCTTACAGCTAAGAACAGCTAATTTATGACCAATAGACTGTCTGTGCAAATTTTGTAAATATTCATAGGATGAGGAAGATAGTCATTTTTACATTTAGTTCTTCATTTTCTCTGAAGGTTAGTATGCAGGAGAAATGGCATCATATTCTACTGTAAACCAGATGCTACATACTAGGCTAATGGATTACCAGGATTGAAGTAGTCTGATTTTTAATAATTTTGTCAGTCCTGGTAGTCCTGCATTCCAAACATGACACAATAAAGATATACGCATTAATTTCATTTTATTCATTTTTGTTTTGAATGCAATTTAATGATGTAAGATTAATAGATTTTTTAAAATAAAAGTATATATTTAAGTTGTATAAAATAATGATTTGCCATTCATATGTTAAAGTGACTACTAGAGTTCAGCTAGTTAACAAATTCTCATACAGTTAAAAATGGGAGAGGGGTGGCTGAAGCCATCTGAAATTGTCTCTTAGCAAATTTAAATATACAACACAGTAATATTCATTATAATCATAACATTGTTATTAGAGCTCTAGAAATCGTTCGTAAATGATATACATAGCTGCAATTTGATACTTTGGACCAATATCTTTCCATTTTCACCACTTCCCTACCCTGATAACCACATTCTACTCTCTGCTTCTATGAGTCAATAGTTTCAAATTCCATATAAAAGTGATACATAGTATACTTTTGTGTCTATCTTATTTAATTTAGCATCCTACCCTCTAGGTAATCCATATTGTCTCAAATGGCAGGATCTCTTTTTTATGGCTGACTAATATCCCACTATATACATATGTGCCACAATTTCTTCATCCTTTCCTCTATTAATAAACAGTTTAGTTGTTTCCATCTCAGCTGTTTTTTATTTTAGTTACAATTTTTTATATTAAGCATTGATTTGTGTATATCATTTATACACAGTATATAAATGTCTATAATGTGGATTTGATTTGTGTATATGATTTATAAATACAGGATTCCAGATGTATTCTACCATAGCACACAACCACCACCAAGGCACCCATAATCACCTATCATAGTGCATTTTAGAGTAATGATACAATGAATATGGGAGTACAGATATCTCTTTTAGTTGCCAACTTATTTCATTTGGATATATAATTAGAAGAAGAATTTCTGGACCATATGGCATTTGTAATAGGAATTTTTGTTAAGCTGGAGAAAGCAATAATTTCCATTACAACTATGAAAAGAAGAAAATTGGAAGAGGGTAATTTTGTAGGGCACTATCAAGCATTTTGAAGTGTGCATATCTCATTTTCTAGTGAGGTAAAGAAGCAATAGTAGTAAGTGGCAAGGTTTGTCAGAGCGGTAACATGTTAGAAGTGAACTTTTATAAATTCATTTAGGCAGATCTGGGTTTAAATCCTTTTTCTGGTATAAAGTTGTAAATGCTAAAATAGATTTAAGATAACAATGCGAGTATTGTGACTGACTTAGGTTTAAAAACACTGAATTAATTCATATAGTGCCTGATACATAGTGATGTCTTAGTAAATAGTAATATTATTAGAATAATGCCCAAAGATATTTGTTAACAAATTATTACAGGGATAAAAATAATGCTATTAAGCAGTTCCTACTAGGAAGTAAACTGAAGAACTCAGATCATTAGGCCAATTCACTTCTGTAACTTTTATCTTTGTTTCACACATATTTTTTCTTGCATTTTCTTTTTTCCCCAGTCTTAATGTGTACCGACTCAGTCCGTGTTCAAGTAACAGAAAGTACACTAGCAGAAAAGTATTAAAAGTTTTAAATGATTTAAAAATCACTAGATGTCTAAAAAGTGAAAGTCAGAATTTGCTAGTCCGCTTTTTGATTTCCAGAACATATATAATACTACAGCTACAACTCAACCTTCAGGAACTGGCTGTGATCTTGACCACTACACTGTTTATGTTACAGCTTCTCCCTACCCATGAATCTGGTAAGATGGAGAAGAACATGGAATCCAACAGCTCCCAATACCACTGCGAAAGCACTATTTCTTTCTTTTTTCTTTCTTTTTTTTTTTAAGATTCTTTTATTTATTCATACAGACTAGGGTACAGACCAGAGAGGCGGAGGGTGAGAGAATTCACCAGGGACAGAGTGGGGAGCAGAACAGGTAGATGGATGAAGTACACTGCTGCTCAGGAGGGGTCTGCTGAGCCATGTGGATGTCCTCCGGGGCAGGCGGGGATTGAACTCATGCAGAAGTGGCTTACGCTTCTTAGTGCTGTGCTTTAACCTGCTGTGCCACCAGGGAGGGCCCGAAAGCACTATTTCATACTCGACTCTGCTTACTTGATTCAGCCTTCCAAATGTGGTAAGTTTGATCTCATTATAAAAGAAAGAAAACCTCAACCATAATGAGGAATCTAGTCATGTGAACTATGGCAAATGTACTTCAGATTGTCAATTTCTGTAACACTTAGTTCTGGAGAAAGTGAACAGTATAGAAATGGTTGCTAAATGTATTGAAAAACAGTTTGATGGTATTGTACAGAGAGCTATTAAATATTTACCTTTCTTCCTAATCATTCTACTCATATGTACAAAGACTAATGCTCATAGTAACTTTATCATAATGACTACAAACTAGAAAACAGCCCACGTGTTTCTCAATAGCAGAATAATAAACACATAGTTGGGTATTCATTATAAGGAATGTATTCTTTACCATGATGAGTAATGGCATGATTGGATATTAAAAATATTATCAAGAGTGAAGTAAGCCAAATGCTAATTGTTTATTTGCATTTACTGAATGTTTACATTGAGTTGAAAATGCAGAAAAAAATAAATCCAATCCATAGATCCAGGAGACATGTGGTTTCCTGTAATCTAACAATGTGGAGGAGATTGCAAAAGAGAAAAAGATGTATTTTTTGAGTGATAGAAATATTCCATTTCATGATATGGTGGTGGATACACATGTGTTTGTGAGTGTGTGTGTGTGAGAGAGAGTGTGTGTGTGAAATTGTTAAGTGTGTGAAACACTTAAGTTTTACATTTGAAATTTTATTATATTTTATGTAATTTATATCCTGAAATTAAGTAAGAAAATGTAGACACTATGATTTTGTACAACTTACAAGCTAATATATACATTAGATATATGTTAACTTAAGTTGCTATATATATATATATATATATACACGCACATATACACACACATAATATATATACACATATGAAAGGGGAAGGGTGATATATATATTAATATATCATATATATGTGATGCTATAAAATTACCATAGAATGAATTTAATAATGAAACTTCTTATAGTTCTGGGGGTGGGATTCAAGATTAAGTGCTGGCAGATCTGATGTTTGTGGAGAAGTCTGCTTTCTGGTTTGGCTTTTTTTTGTCCTTGTATATCAGAGAAGGGGAAGGGAGGAGATAGATAGATAGATATTGCTTTATCCTCATGACAAAATTATCTTTTAACACATCACGCTGGGGTTTAAATTTCAACATATGAATGGGGAGGGATACATTCAGCTCATAACAAGATATATAAAATCATGTGATCTGGCTTTTAAAGAGACTAACAGAAAAAGCATCAGCCAGAGAGACTTAATGGCATGTGTCTCCAAATTCTAATCGCCATCGGATAATATGCTGAGGGTCAGATTGTAAGAGAAAAAACTATAGGGGAGAAGCCACAGCATTAGGAAACTCTGATGATAAATAAAACTGCTGATCAATTCTCATCCACTTGCTTGGAAAGAGAAACTTTATTTTTAGGCTGAAGTATATGCAAATCTCCTTCAGGGCAAGGTCTTTATCTTTGCCACTCTGTAACATGCAAAGGGAGAGTGACATTTTTAAAATTTACTATCTAACTATGCCACCTTACATAAAAAAAATTCTTAAATTGATTGTAAATGTCTTTATTCAGACAATATAGATCAGAATGTGAGATATACATGAATAATTATTTTCCAACATAAAGTTGGTTGACATATGACTGAAAGAATTTACTTGAATGTATGTTCTTTTCAAACATTTTTTAAAGAATACATAACACACACACATACACACATACACACACACACATACATATATATATATCAGCTTAACATGGCATCAATTATCTGTGCTTCATGTTTAGAAAGTTCACGTTACCTAATTACATTGGTCAGCAGTTCAAAGTGAAATTTAGATAAGAACTTTGGCCAGCACTGGGACCAGTCATTAATTTCATAAGAAAACCTTTAAAAAAAATTACACTGTGATTGTTTTCAGAATTGGAAAAACTCATTATGTACTTAATGGGGAAAATTTCTTTTCTTTGATACCTATTTCTTTTTGGTAGGTAAATTATAATTTATAAAGCAGCATTATTAAGCATAGGAAAATATTGCAATTTTGTTTGCCTTGTGAAAATTTCTGTATAGCTGATCTTATGCTCTTTGTATTCAACACTGCATATTTAATGGAATTCATATGTGCTTAGGTTGATTTCTGCTTCTAAGGGGTTGTCCCTGGAGCAGAAGCGGGAAGTCAGGGCTCTTTAATTTGGCGAGCAGTTCCCATGGCAGCCAGAAACAGTATAGCTTGATTAAAAAATGTAGCTGGAGACTCAGATTTTTTTCCCAGTAAGCCAATGTTCAGAGTTGAGTAGAAGGAACATAAACCTAAAATCTATGGATTATGAAATGATGCAAATTTGGAAGTAATTTTTAAAAATTAATGTAGAAATGAAAGTTGGTGTTTTTTTTGTTTGTTTTTTGGTTTTTTTTTTGCCTTTTTAAGGCAAAATGTGAGTAAATGAAGGTGACTTGGAGTCAGATTGTTTGCTTGGTGTCCTGTAAGAAGGTGACTGTCTAAGGTGAGGAGGGGGATAGAACAACTGCATGGAGTCTCAAAGATTAAACCTCTGAGACAGTGCCAATGGGGGAAGGGAATTAGGAGAGCTAGAATGAGAGCTCTGTCTGTCCTTTGGACTTCTGAGGGATAAGTCTATATAGGGAGAGCAAAAATGTTTCACCTACAACACCAGAACCTGTAGATTGGAAAGGCACAAAAACTCAAGATCTTAAAGATTGCTGAAATTTAATAGGCTCCTCTCTAATTATACACAGTAACCGATAGATACTGGGGAGAGAGTAATAGAATCATAGATTTAAAAAGTCTCAATAAATTACAATAGTATGTAAATATTTATTTGGGCTTTTTCTGACCAACAAAGCTTGGGAGTTCTGGAAAATACTAGTAGTATGAACAATATTACTCTGATTCATACCACCTCTCAGGCAATTTTGTAAGCATTTTAGGCATATTAACTCATTTGAATATTGCAAAACCCTGCTATATATATATATATATATATATATATATATATATATATATGTATATGTACTGTTATTATCCTCTTATTACAAGTGACTGAACTATGACATAAAAAGTTTAAGTTACATGCTAACATTCACATAGCTAACAATAGCTTAAAGAAGCACAACATTTTTGGCTTTTGTAAATTCTTTGAAAGAATTGCCTGTTCATAGGGTTCTTTAAGTCTTATACACTTTTTTCTCTCCTCAGCAAGCTCTCATGTTCCCCTTTGGTCTGATAGTCTGAGGGGAGGGAGCACAGAGGCTTGTGGTTGATGTCTTGTTGGTGGGCGTGGTATGGTAATATACATCTGCAGGGGATGTTTCCTCTAACTCATATAGAATGTCATAAACCAGTGTTACTTCAAAATTAATTTAATAAAAAATTCAGTATTTAAATTAAATTACCATTCAGGAAGTTGTATTACCATTATTTTATCTTTTTTTTTTTCCTGGTAGCTGTTGCTTCCTAAATGATTTCAGATTAGTCTATATCTAGATAAGAGCACAGTATAAATATAGCCCTAATTGTTTGGCCTATAGTTCTAAGGTACAGAAGGAACTGGAGGAATACTAGGCTTATTTCTCAGGAAATAACTACTAACAATTATGTCCTATCAGGGTTTTGTTTTTTGATTCATTATTAAGCTAAACAATTAAGAGTAGGGACTCCAGAACCAAGCTATTTAGTTCAAACAATTGTGGGTATACAATTTACAGATATTTAACTTCTCTATGCCATAATATCCCCTATAGTTCCTCAACATACTTACTTCAGGGGAATAGTGTGAGGATTAAGTTAATTAATGCAATTATAACATTTTAAATAGTCTTAACATGCATGTGATAAACATTAAGTATCATCTTTTTTTCTTCCCTCTATTTCTATGAATGGGCTCAATCCTAAGGAGACAATAAACCTTTTTTCAAGTTAAGAATATAATAAAATAAGGCTTTGAAGAATAACCTTTGGAAATTATACTTTCTTATTCACATGTCAGAATTTGTTTAACTTTTCATTTTGTTGGTTTGTTTTATGGCTGTCTAAGTCTTGGAATGTACCTGGCATTTTGTGTGGGCCACTACATGACCTAGTTTTATAATTTCAGTAAAGCATGGCTTTTTTTTATTATTGATTTATTTAAAAGATCTCTAGACCTTGTCCATTAGTCCACTTAGGTTTTATTATTGATTATCTCTTCATTGGCCAGTGGTTCAGTTCTTTTCTTTATTGGATGGGACATCCTTGGGCAAGGTATAGATAGGTGAGAGATAATAGGCATGCATGAGAGCATTTCTCTAGTAAGCAGGAAAGGGGAAGGCTAACATGATACACAGCATTCTAGTCCCTGTTCTGAAACCAGGAGAATAGTGTGTGATCAAATATAAGAGGAGTGCATGTATCTTCTGTAAAAACTGGACCTTAAAGATATTTCTTCTAAAACCTCTATATCAAACTTCTTTTCTTTTTCTAAAATATTTATTTATTTATAAATACAAGAACTGCTGTACAGGCCAGAGGTGGGGGTGGTGTGGGGTGGAGGGTTGAGAGGTTTCACCAGAGACAGAGTAACAGGCAGAACAGGCAGGTTGACTGAAATACACTGCTGAGGGTAGCAGTGAGCTGGACAGGAGAGATCTGCTGTTCGATGTGGCCAGGGATTGAACTGGTGCTGTAGTGTCCACTGCGAACTTTTTAAAGATTTATTTATTTATTCATACAGAATTGGGGTACAGGCTAGAGATGCAGAGGGTGAGAGAATTCACCAGAGACAGAGAGGGGAGCAGAACAGGCAGATCGATGAAGTACACTGCTGAGGGGAGCAGCGGGCGGGTCAGGAGAGGTCTGCCGCGCCATGTGGTCACATCCGGGGCAGGCGGGGATCTAACTCATGCAGAAATGGCTTGAGCTTCTTAGTGCAGTGCTTTAACCCGCTGTGCCACCAGGGAGGGCCGAGAACTTTTTAGTAATGTGTTTTCACCCATTGTGCCAAATTTCTTTATATCCAAATTTCCTATAGTTCCTTTCAAGAAGGGCATCTAGAATTAACCTGATATTCCAGAACTTCTGTTATGAAGATGCAGGTCTTCATGCAAATATCTAGAGTTTGAAAATAAAGAAACACCCATTTTTCACAAGTATCCGTACAGGGGAAATGGAGTTAATAAGGCTCCTTTTTGCCTTCCCACCTCTAGGCTTTATGACTGACACCTGCGGCCTGGCTTTCCTCCCGGGTTTTATTGTCCATGTGTGATAATGCGTTATAGGGAAAGGCGCTTGTGGATGTGAGCTTGGGGCACGGGCACCTATGATTACAGATGCCTGGGCCAAGAACAAGGACCAAAATGAGAGATTTGCAGGGGTTGAGGGCACAGTTGCTCTGCCTCCTTGTCCTACCGGCTAGTCTGCCTTGAGTCCTGTCCTTTGATTCAGCATTAAAGGCATGCTAGAGATACTGAAGCCTCAAAAATTCTCTTTCAGCTTGCCCAAAACAGCAATGATCCTGTCTGGTCTGGGATGGTTGCACAACAGTCTGTTACTATCAGAAAAGAGCATAAGACCAAGTTGACCAAATAACTGCAGGACAGGGGTAATATATCCAGTGGGCTTCTGGCCCCATGCATCTGACAAGATCATTCGGTATTTACAGTTCTGTGCAAATAGCCTCTCTTTAAGTTAGATGGAAATTTTTGTTTGTTTTCAGGTAGGGAATCAACAGTCCTAAAACTGCCATTACCAAAGAAAAAGGAGATCTTTAGCATTCTCTTTAACTGCATAAAGATTTTACCAAAATACCAAAGATTATAACCAGGGTGAGAAAACAATAGTATACTAAGTGACATAACTGGGTTCAAATCTTTATGTAAAGAAAATTGAAACAGTCAAGATTCATTCAGTACATTAGTGGAAATGATTTTTAATAGTAGGGAATTCCCTACTATTAAATAATAGAGAATTAATAAAACAATTAAAAAAATGTGTTTCTAAATGAAATGTAGGCTACACATTTAAGAATATATGTTCAGTGATTATAATCAATTAACACTATCAATATAGGTAATTCATTTTTCAAAAAAAAGCAATATAGCAATTCATTATTGCCAAATTATTTGTTGGTAACTTGTTTAGCAAGTGAATTGGAACAGTTTGTTGTATAATATTTAGACATAACTAAGATAAAATCATAATGGTGTTTGCAGTCCTTGGATTAATTACTGGAAATCTTTCTCTTTCATGCCATGCCCAATATAACAAAGTTCTCGAATCACTACTTTCTAATAATTTTGGAGTGGACCTGAGCACAGGCACCTTACTGGAGAGACAAACATTAACTTTTGCTTTCTTTAGTGCTTTAAAATAATGGACTGTGGTAGGGGACATTGGGTACATTGGTGGTGGGTGTGGTAACAAGAGTTGTGATCCTATATCTCTGAATCACATATAGTATTATGAATTATAAAAAAATCCTTATTTTCTCAGAGCCCAAAAGATGACTGCAATGGGAGGAGACTTTACAAATAAAGCTTATCGGTTTTAGAAATGAATGTAGACACCTTGGAATTCCATTATATCAAAGTTTCTGAGTCATAATTAAGAGTGACAGATAAATATTTTTGTTGTTAAAGGTATGGTGCTTTGTGGGTTAGATTTAAAGTAATCTGGCTACTGTATATTGTCAAATGATTTTTTTTTTATCCTTAAGTTGGTCATCAAACAGTTATATCTTTTTTCTTTTATTTATTTATTTATTTATTTGTGCATACAGAACTGGGGTACAGGTCAGAGGCTCAGGGGCGGTGAGAGGCTTCACCAGAGACAGAGTGGGGAGCAGAACAGGCAGACTGACCAAGTACACTGCTGAGGGAAGCAGCGGGCAGGTCAGGAGAGGTCTGGCTCGCCATGTGGTCTCCTCCAGGGCAGGCGGCAGGCAGGGATCGAACTCATGCGGAAGTGGCTTCAGATTCTCAGTGCTGTGCTTTAACCCGCTGTGCCACCAGGGAGGGCCAAACAGTTATATCTTAATTCTCAATTATCAAACATTCCATCACCTATAATCAAGGATAAAAAATGCCAGTAAGAGTCTATCTTATTTGTGTTAATTAACTCAGAGTCAGGCTTTTGATCATCTAAAATATTTAAGCAATTTAGAAATAAAAATTGTTCAATATACTATTCTGCCTGGAGACATATGCCCCTCTAGTTAAGTTGGTTAATTCCAGGAAAACACATTTCTTGGAAGACATAAATAAATAACCTGTCTATTTCTATAACAGACCATTGCCCTTACAAATAATGAATCACAAAACCATGGTTTAGTATCTCATCTCTGCCTTTGTCAAGCTCTAGCAAAGGACAGGTTCTTTTTCTTAGGGACATACTTTTTTAAAAATTTCTTTCTCTGTTTCCTTTTCCATTATCTGTGTTTTATTTTTTTCTAGTTTTTCTTTTATCTAAAATATGTGAATTAGTTTGCTTTTTAAATTTGTTTAATATAGTTTACATATGACACAGTTTATATAAGAGAAAAAGTTAATGGGGAAAAGTAGGCCCATGGAATATTATCATTTTCAATAAAACTGCATCCAATTGCAATTGGTTGTGGAGAAGTAATTTTAATAAGTGAAAATTAAATGTATAGATGCATATAAATTAGGTACAATTGTGTGTATCAGAAAAGTTGTAAATCTAAAATGATACTGATAACAATTGTTTTAGTAAATTAAAAGCATAAAGTTATATGTATTTACACTTAGAAGCAGTTTAGGCAAATCCTGGAGTGGAATGGTAAAGAATTACCTATTAGTGTGGGCTTTACAAGTAAGTATTTCAGGAATATTCACAAACCACGTGACAGTTATAGTGTATGATATTTTAAAAAAAATTCAAACTTTCCATCTGGATGCTTTTAATCTCATATTTGCAGTGCAACAGTGGGCAAAACTATGAGAAAACAAAAATGACTAAATCTTACAACATCACTGGAGGTTCAGCTTAATCTTTATTTTACTATGTATCAGAGTTTATGAAAGAACAGGAATTTCTGCATAAGTAATCAAGAAAAAATCACACACTTATACAAGCATTGGCTACTTACAGTAGTACTGGGACAATAAGAATTCTAAAATATAATGCCCAAGATTAATAATCTGGGAGTTAAATTTAATTCAAGTACTAGTTGTTTTCCTTCTTCTGTTCCTATCAAGTTTGATAGTTACACAACATCTGCTCTATTTTTTAGCCCTAGCTCTTTCTGTGCATTTGAAACTCTACTCTTAATTTCCTAAGAAATAGGAAATTTTTATGTTCAGAATTTGGGAAAAAATGTGTTAATGTTATTTTACACATCTAAATGTTACTTAAGATTTTTTGGCCTTAAAACTGGTATGACTACATAATATATTACTGTTGACTATGAAGAGAAAAGTGGTTTTAAGAGGATAAAATTAATAAGGACTAAGGAAAAACTAGGCAACAAACAAATTTTCAAATAGAAGTGTCAATTCCATCCACAGTATTAACTACACTATTTTAATTAAAACATAAAAGACAACAAAAAACCAGCACCATACACATATGCACATATAAGGGGATGAACACACTTTTCTTTACTTCTATCTCAGCTTTTTCTCATCCTTTGAGGTCTCTTTACTCACTCATCTCATAGGGGAGAACTCATGTGATGACTTAAGCCTGAACCAAATCAAACTATACATGCCTTCCCTGGTAGTATAGTGGGTTAAAGCACAGCACTAAGAAGCTAACCACAGCCACTTCAGCATGAGTTCCATCACCAAGGAGGTGACCCACATGGCACAGCAGACTGCTCCTGACCCACCTGATGTTCACCTCAGCAGTGTCGTTAGTCAATCTGCCTGTTCTGCTCCCTGCTCTGTCTCTGGTGAATCCTCTCACCACCCCTACACCTCTGGCCTGTTCCCCAGCTCTGTAGGCATAAATAGATATATCTTTAAAAAAGAAATAAACTATACATGCTCATTTCATATTAACTCCATCACAATTCTGTCTTACCCCCTCATTTGTGTTTTTTTTTTAAATGACAGTAATTGACTTCTTTGCCAATATACCAGTCTTTTCTAGCTAGGATTCTCAGTTCTCTGTCCTTTTCTCTCATCTCCAAGAAACAGCTTGCCTTAGTCGAGCAGTATTTTCTTTGGAGGGACGAATCTCCCTAATTCTGCATTATTTTCACATACAACTGCTTTTGAGATGGTTAGGAAGTATGCTCCTTATATCTCCTTAAGGGAGTTTGCTGTGAGGACCAGAGATGCCTTTTTGGCTCAGTGACCACCATTTGGATCCAACATTATTTTCTGGCCAAAATCACATTTTCCTTGGCTGTTCCTAGTACATAACTGAGAGCCAAGAGGTCCTAGTGCCTGCTTATTCCATTATAATAAAGGTTGCTCCAACAGGATTCTTTATCCTGGGGTTTTCCCATTGGCTTGATTGAAACTTTTTCAGATTTGTTTATTTAAATAAAAAAAAATCCTTTTTTTCCTATAGTGTCCAATTTGCTTTTAAGTATATAAAGCTTTCATTTGTGATAGTTATTTATCTATAGACTTTTCATTTTCTATTTAGTTCTGTATAGAATTCCCATTTTGTTTTTTGTGAGATTCACAAAAATTTAAGGTTAGAGGACATCAAGTCCTTCAAGTCTATATACTTGTTTGCATTAGATTATTAGTTTATCAGCTAAATTCCAATACTCATTTTTGGCTAAATTTTCCTATGTCTTACATGACTAAGCTTTTTTTTTCATACTGAATATTAGACATGCTATAATGTTGAGAGTTTGGATTTTGTTGTAAGTCCAGGCTACTTATTGACATTTGTCAGTAGTAAGATGCTAAAAAAAAAAAAAAAAAATCTTGTCAGAAGTTGTGTTAGAAGAATCTACTATCAAAAAATGGGCAGAAGAGCTACAAAGACACTTCTCCAAAGAGGATATGTACATGGCCAAGAAGCATATGAAAAAAATATTCAACTTCATTTATAATAAGGGAAGTGTAAATTAAAACCACAATGAGATACCATCTCACATATTAAAACAACTAGCAACAACAAAATATTGGCAAGTATGTGGAGAAAAAGGTACTCTTCTACACTGCTGGTGGGAATGCAAACTGATACAACCACTATGGAAAGCTGTTTGGAGGTTTCTTAGACTGCTAAAAATGGAGCTTCCATATGAAACAGCTATTCCACTGCTAGATATCTACCCAAAGGACATAATAACCAATTCAAAAGGACACCTTCACCCCATGCTTATTCTGCACTATTTACAATAGGAAAGAAGTGGAATCAACCCAAATGCCCAAAAGTAGATGACTGGATTAAAAAGATGTGGTAATACACACAATGGAATATGACTCAGCAATCAAAAATAAACTCATGCCTTTTGCAGCAACATGGATGGAACTGGAAGGGATCATGCTTAGTGAAATAAGCCAGAAAGAAAAGAAAAATACTGGATGGTTTCACTCATAGCAGGAGTGTAAGGGATCAGGGGAAAAAAGGAGAGAGAGAGAGAGAGAGAGAGACTTGAATGGAAAGGCAATGGGATAAAAACTTAGTGATAAGAGGACACAGGACTATGGCAATGTCACACGATGAGTTGGTGGGGGGAAGCCCATGGAGATTACAACTGAGACGAAAAAAATATACAAAATGAAGAATGATGCAAAAAAAAATAATTGATAATAAAAAGAAAAGAAATCTCAGTCCATTGGCCCTCTCTGGTGGCACAAGGGGTTGAAGCACATTGCTGCAAGCTATATGACCTTCAGTGGCAGTTCGATCCCCTGCCCGGAGGTGACACACATGGCACGACAGAACTGTCTTGACCTGCCTGCTGCTCCCCTCAGCAGTGTACTGTCAATCTGTCTATTCAGCTACTCACTCTGTCTCTGGTGAATCCTCTCACTGTCCCTGCACTTCTGGCTTGTACCCCAGTTCTGTATGCATAAATAAATAAATCTTTTTAAAAAAAAAAAATCTCAGTCCATCTAAGGGAAATCGTATTTCCCAAGCAGTTTTCAACCTCAGGTCAGTCTTTCAACTGGGAGTGTAATTGTAAAAAGCCCACAAATGTTATTTTGCTTTTGCTTGAAGGGCAAGACCGGTGATTTCTGTCTATGATCTGCAGCTCACTGCTCTTGTGGGAGAGAAAATCAAGCTCAATAAGTAGTAGTCAGTAATGATAACAATTTCATGTCATCTCTCACTTTTATGATTTTTCATTCAACTTACAATTTGTGCACAAAAATAATTCTGTCTTTCTAGCTGCATCTTTCCATTGCCTCCTGGGTATTTATTCATCTGTGTATTTATTCACCTATGCCTGAAAATGAGCTATTACTTCTGAATAAGAGTCATGGTAAAGGGATATGACATGAATACTTTTACTTTTCATACAATGATTTAAGTTTCTGGAAGTAAGATTTGTCCCACAAATAATGGGAACTTTAGAGTTAGTGATTTCTAGCTCCACTTTAGAATTACAACACTTCCTTTGAATAATTTAAAGCAAGAGATACTCTTTCTTTTTTTAATTCTTGTAATTCCTGGAAACCTCATGATAGATGGAGCAAGTGGCTTATGCACCTCTTTGTTAGCCTATAGAGGACTGACATTTGCTTGTTGTGGCTTAGCAACTATTTAAGCAGTCAATTGTCATCCTCAGCATGGCAGGCGAGGGATTCTTTTGCAAGAAAAACTGCAGTAAAATTAATGAGATAGAAAAGATATCTATTTTGACTTGTTATGTTATTGGGTCAAATCATCTCTCCCCAAAGAGACATGTTAAAAGTATCATAAAATAAAGATTAACCAGTGCTGTGTTCACCCCATATTAGAAGATCTGTCTCACATTATATTAGCTACTCTTCCTAATTCCAGGGTCAAGGGACAGCACATTGTAGCTTAAAAACAGCCAAACTACATTGTAGTGGTCAACCTGACATGATATATACAGAAATTGGTTTATAATGATTCACACCTAAAATTTATATAATGTAATAATAATGCTGTTTTACTTCAGTTATTTTTAAGTCAATCAAATAACACGAGAACCAATACTACCGTTAGGACTTCCCGCTCTCCCCCAGAATGCTGGCTGTTATATGGTTACCTTATCGTGTAATCAGAATCAGCATATTGTATCACTTACACTATTATTTCTTATCCACTTATTTTATTTTTTAAGATTTATTTTTCTTTATGCATGTAAGAACTGGGATTGAGGCCATAGGCGTGGGAAGGGTTATGTGGGGGTGAAAGTACTCACCAGAGAAGAGTAAGGAGCAGAACAGGCAGATTGACGAAATGAGCAGAACAAGCAGATGGATGAAATACACTGCTGAGAGGAATAGCAGGTGAATCAGGAGAGGTCTGCTATGCCAGGTGGGTCACCTCCGGGGCCCAGGATCAAACTTGCACTGAAGCGGCTGTTGCTGTGGCTAGCTTGCAGTGCTGCATCCTACCCTGTTGTGCCACCAGGGAGGGTCCAATCTTAAATGTCTTTTAAGGATATAAATTTTGTGCATCGTTGTGATTTAGACAGTGAAACATAACTGCATGTGGCTGTATAGGAGGAAAATTTAGAAATAGCGGACAATATAACTTGGGACACTATAAAAATTACCTGTGTATAATAAAATATGGGGATGTGACATTCTCTGTTTTCTTATTGCAATAGTGAATGAAATTTTCTAGCTTTGTAGAAGTTTATATTGATGTTTTCTGCCCAATGCAAAATAAGTCAATTTAAATAAAAAATAGAAAAGGCCCTCCCTTGTGGTGCAGCGGGTTAAAGCACAGCACTGAGAATCTAAAGCCGCTTCCGCATGAGTTCGATTCCCGCCTGCCCCGGAGGTGACCACATGTCGTGGCAGACCTCTCCTGACCCGCCCGCTGCAGTGTACTTCATCAATCTGCCTGTTCTGTTCCCCACTCTGTCTCTGGTGAAGCCTCTCACCGCCCCTGAACCTCTGGCCTGTACCCCAGTTCTGTATGCACAAATAAATCTTTAAAAAAAAATAAAGAGAAAACAAAGGGAACTGACTTAAATAAAGTAAGGAAGTTTCCTTGCTCAATATGATTTTTTCCTCATGTCTTGTTTGAAATGTAATAGAGACACATTCTGGTTTGGAATTAAATCTGGGATCCTAAGTTTTTCTCAAACGGGTATGCACTTTTAATTTAAGATTTTAAGCCTTCGGGTTAGACTGTGCGCAAAATGGTGAAAATGTATTGAAATGATAGAGGGGACCTTTACCTTTGTGGGAACATTTGAGTTACTGCATTATGCAAGGCACCTTTACTTATATTTGATCTTAGCCAAAAGGCCAAGAAGAGATAGGCATCTTTACTTATAAGTAGATCTAGAAGTTCTTCGAGGCACTGCATTCTGGCACACAGGAAAATACTTCATCATGTTCTCCTGAAACAGGCTTCCAAGATGTTCCAACTAAGAAGGACTCACAGCTCCCACAGGAGGGCTTCCTTGTACCCAGGATTCTTTCCAGAACTCCAACTGTCAGGTACGTTACTTTCTCATCGTGAATTTTTAGACAATGATTCTGAACTTGAGAATATCAAGAACTGGAGCTGGGGTGTTAATTCCCTATTCATTTTAAACAATCTCTGAGCACTGTAATGTTGTAACAAAAATGATGATACTGTAGTTTACTTTTATATTGTTTATCATATAGCATTTGGCACTTTATGTGTTTCGTCTCCTTTATCTTTATAATCACCACTGCCTGATGACTTTTTAGTTGAGATTAGGTTGATTCAGTAACCACAGAAAATACAAAGAAACCATGACTTAAATAAGTAAACATTTTTTCCTCACCTAAATGCTCGATAGTAGATGATGGTGGGCATCATTAGTATTTCTCCCTGATATTATCCTTCTTCTCCTCCCAGGTACCTGTAACATTATATCTTCATGTCTGTTGTAGACATGGTCATATGAACTTGACTAACTCAATATGTCCTTTAGGGAAGAAGCCTTGAGTGCTAGTGCACACTGCACTCTGTTCTCTTGTGTTGCCTTTGATAATGGTGCTATAATGTGTAGAAGGTCTTTGATTCAGGTAACATGGAGAAAAATAAAACAAACAATCAAGCAAATAAATGAATAAATAAATGAATAAATGAGTGAATGAATGAATGAATGAATAAGTGAATAAATAAATAAATAAATGCCAACACAAGATGAAAGTAGCATGAGCAGAAAAAGAAGCTTTCTTATTTGAAGTTACTGGACTTGTACTCACTGACAGATGTCAGGAACTGGAGTGATGCTGTGCAGCACAGGGAACTCAAGTTCCATGTAGTTTTAATTGTTGTTCAGTTGTTGTTTTAATAGTTGTAACTTCTATTCCCAAGAAAATCTCATGGTATAGTACAGGTGTTACAGGTCGTGTCTGTATGGCAGCCAATAAAAACAAGGGATTTATTAATAAATTATGCATTGAGTTAAGAGACTCCCTGTTCTTTAAAGATGCTTTCAAATTGTACATATCACTCACTTGTATCTGTGCTAGAACTTATCAATATGGCCACATTTGTAGGAGGGAGAATCTGAGAAATGTGGTAGTGTTTTTTGTTGGCTTGCTTTTTTCTTTTTGATTCCCAAGGGTTCATACACTGAGCTAATACTAGATCAATTACTTCAAAGGAAGGGGTAATTGAGCAGTCCCTACCCAGGTGTTTTCTATAATCATTCCCATTTTATAAACAGGGACCAAGGATAGTTCATTTAGTCAAGATGATTCTTGGTAATTCCTGAATGACAACATAAGTAATATGACTCCAAAGCTTGTGTGTTAATATATCCTACACCTACTGTTAACGTGTAGAAAATAAATTATTTTAAAATCCCATAAAAAGTTTTCTGGAATTCAAATTGATTTGATTTGAACATTTTCTTCCTTTACTCTCATACTTGGAGAGAAGATGTGACTGTAGCTGCCAACCCTGAAATTAACCAGGCCAGTTTTTCATTTTATAGCTTAAGACTAGGAGAAACTCTGTCAGGTCATATACTTCCACCTTGGTTATGCCAATTTTGAAACACTAGTTCGAGCATCAGCCTGTTAGTAATAGATAGGCTTAGTGTTCAGGGATGAGTATGAGCATAAAAGCACAATTTTAAGTCTCAGAGATTATATTTTAAATAACCACTTAAATGTATACACCATTTCAGAGAGATACATTTTAAATAAAAATTCAAGCTGACAATACAATTTGATATTTCTTTCTACTCTTTCAAATAAAGTGTGGTTGATGCTCATAATTCTTTATAACTATCTACCAGCATTTCTTATACTAATTCTACTTCTTTTCTATTTATATGCTACATTTGTCAGTGTTTAGCAGATGTAGTAAGGAACTTTTTCTCACTGCTCAGCAAAATAATCAGGAAAATTTCGGTGAAATATTATATTAATCATATTAAGATATACTGAATGATATTTTAATTGCCGTTTAAATTACTCTGGCTATAATCCATTCCCTGGACTGAGAATTCTGTTGTTGGGCTTAAACCTAGAGTAAATTTTATGCTTTTAAATATGAAGTTATGAAAATCAGGGGCACTATATAAATACAGCTCATTTTCTACTGAGATCCTGACTCTATTATGTTAATATACATACATACATATATATATATTTATATATATACATATATATTATATTACAGAGAGGGCAGGAAAGATATGCAGAGGGAAAATTGATACTTTTTTTTAGCTTCTGAAGTATCTAATGCCATTTCTGTAATTATTTTTACTAATATGACCGTATTTTGATTTTTAGTATAATACAGAGGTTGGTAGGAATTTTGTACCTTTTTAGTATCTTGTCCTTGGTGACCCTTTCTGGACTGGCAGAACAAGAAACTGTTAATTAAATGGTCAGTCACTGTACAGTATTAGTTGATTTATGACATTAGAAGGTACATGAATTCCTCTGCTCAGCCAATTACAAAATGGTTTCCTTTAATCTTCATTTACAGGAATTTCTCTACAGCTTGGTCTAGTATTTATGGCAGGTTGCCTGATATAGCAGCCCTCACAGACCTTTAGTGGTGGGTGTTCTGAGTTGGCACTTTAATATTCCAGAACAGATGTCAATGGGGAAGGCATTTAGGAAGTGGCAGTGAACAAAAGAGCTGTCACACTGAGATTTCTTCTGAGTAGAGTTCAGTGTTCAGTCAGATACTGAAGAGTATAAAACAAATTAAGAATGTGAGTAATTTTTTAGTAGTTTTAATGAATTCCCCTTAAGACATAGTGCTTCACTCAAAATCTAATCTCGGAGTTCAAGCTAAATTCTTACTTTGCATCAAGCATCAAGTATGATTTGATAAAGAACATAGGACATTAAAATAACCACATGCATTCAAACATAAAGTGAACCAATTCTTTAATAAATTGGAGAAATCATGTACATCTTGTCTATTGTTTAATGATGCCAAAAATTAGTGTAACAACTCTTTGCTTGAATATTTTGTTACAGGGCAGGGTGAGGGGCACCCTGAAACTCATAAACCCACCTGCTCTAAATAGGTTCTGCCATCCACTGTATAAGACAAAACATACTTTAGTGCATAAAGGAATTTTAATACAATTAGTGTACAATAAAGAGAAGGAATATAGTCTTCACACAAAACACCCAAAATTGAACCTCCTTGGTTGTGCAGGGTTTAAATCATAGCACTATGAAGCTATTCACAGCCACTGCAGCACAAATTCGATCCCCAGCCAGGAAGGTGACCCACATGGCATAGCAGACCACTCTAGTCTTATCTGCTGCTCCCCTCAGCTGTATATTTCAGTCAATCTGCCTGTTCTGGTCCCCTCTCTGTCTATGGTGAATCCTTTCACCTTCCCACACTGCTGGCCTTAAACACAGTTCCTATATGCATAAATAAATAAATCTTAAAAAAACACCTTCCTTCTTCAGTCTCCTTTCAGCTCTTCCTCCTCCCTGCTCAGCTCCATTCTCCCTTGGATGGGGCAGAAAAGCTGGGACCTCCCAGTTACACTTTTACTCTACTATGCATAATACCTCATTTTATTTACCCCACCATAAAACTCTAGAAGGACATCAAGTATACAAGAGATAATATTCTTTTCTTTTCTCTAATATGAGAATATTTCGGAATCATATTCAATTTTTTAAATTCATGTAAATTCAAGGCCTCCAAAATATATAAACATGATGCTCCTGGGCATGCAAATAAAAGCATGAAGAAAGAAAACTGGTCATGTTTTTTCACTTTCTCTTTTCTTGTTGTCTTCCTCTCCTTCCTGTCCTGCTTTCATTCTTTTTTTCTCTCTGATTAAAACTCCTATCTCACTATACCCATAATAAGAATTAATGATTTGTACATTTGTATTTAGTTTATATTGGATTATATAGCGTTTCACTAATTTTCTGCATTTTAGTACATCATCCTGGACTACATATTATATTAATCCAAATGTATAAAGATGAAGGTAGGAGCTGAATAGCTGAATAGCTTATAATCAATAAAATTTTTAAAAGGTTTATTTATTTATGCATACTGAACTGGGGTACAGGGCAGAGGTACAGTGGGGTAAGAGGATTCACCAGAGACAGAGTGGGGAGCAGAATAGGCAGATCAACAAAGAACGCTGCTGAGGGAAACAGCGGGCAGGTCAACAGAGGTCTGCTGCACCATGTGGTGTTGGATAGCTTGATCCCAGCTCAGTGAGCCCGAGGATCTCCATGTTGCTGCGGCAGGCCTCTGTACTTGGCTACCTCCTCCCACTCTGTACCAGGAAGGACAGTTACCAGAAAAGTTTCACGACCTCTATCTATAGAAGCCACCCGGGGGCCAGTGAGGCACACAGGGTACTGGCTACTGGAGGATTAGAACTTCCTGGAACATGACAACACAATCTATGTGTGCAGTTTAAATTATGCTTTTCTTTGAATTACGCGGCCTCGGACCCATTTTGCGCGGGCTATGACGCAAATAGTAGCCATATAATCTGGGGCATCTCCCCTGTCTGGGGTCTTGCTTGCTCGGCCTGTATGCCTAAAGCTTGACCCCAGCTAGCTGGCTTAATAAACTCCGCTTGCAATTTGCACTACTGGTAGGACTCCTTGTGGTTCCTTGCAGGCGGGGATCGAACTCATGTGGAAGTGGCTTTAGCTTCTTAGTGCTGTACTTTAACCTGCTGCGCCACCAGGGGCAGCCCGTAATCAATAAATTCTTATAATATTTTATCAGGATAATTTTCACCAGTAATGTACAGGTACATATACTACCATCTCTTTTCTTAGGAAAATAACCTTCCTTTTCAACTCGATCTCCCTAGAGCTGCAAATCTTCTCGATCAAACTTGAATCTTACTGTAGTCCCGTGGTAATTTCAGATTCTCTCTTCAGCTCTATTCTCTCCTCAGCCCATTCTGCTATGGTTTATGCCCCACAATACCCTTGGGACAGCTGTGCTTAAGGTCACAATGAAAATTCTTATTGCTAAATCCAGTGTTCATGTATTTATTTATAATTCTCTTATCAGTACATAATTTAATTAACCAGTTTCTCCTTAAAGGAATTTTTGTTTTCATATTCCAGGTCCATTTTATAGGCTGTTGATTTCTCCTACTTTTCCATACACACATAATTTATCAAAGTTTACTTAAATCTCTCATTGGATTGACTAATTCATGTCTTTGTCTCTCAGTATCCTTTGTTAGGCCCAGATTTTAAATTCCACAAGCCATCAGAGAGACATCCAATGCAAAGGCATGAGGGTTTTTATTGGCAAGCTCAAGCCTGGACCCTAGACTCCTTCTGACATAGCGGTGGTGGTCAAGAGCCTAAGCATCCATTACACAAGGATTTTGAAGTTTCCATTATGCTGATTTACAGTATTCAGATTGGTTGAGGGGATTACCTTATGGTGGGCTTCAGCATTCAGATTAGCTGAGGTGATAAGGTCCCATTATGCTCACTCACAGTACTCAGATTGGTTGAGGAAGATCACCTTATGGTGGACTACAATACTTGGATTGGCTGAGGTGATCACCATATGGTGGATTGACACTTGATTAGTCATGGCCAGGTGATCTGACTTTCAGGAGGAGAGGGGTGGGGTGGGGCTGCCTCCCAAAGGTTTCAGGAAACTGAGACCTTAGGCCTGGTCTGGACCTGAAGCCTGTAATGGCAGAGACTTATGTTCTTTCATCTTTCATATATTTATGACTCTCAAGTCTATATGTCTATTCATGCTTTTCCTAGAACACTGGGTTCATCATGCCTGGCTCCCCACTGAAATTGCCATGTTGTAAAAATGACCACTTTGGCAGCATTATGAAGAAACTATGTGAACTGGGATGGTTGGTGTCATGAAAACAATTAAAATGCTGTTTTTAATAATCCAGCATGAGGTATTGACAGTGACTCATAAATTTAAAGCTTGGAAAAAAAGGATGAGAATAGTGCTACCCAAAACAGAGGAGAATGGTCTTGGTAACATGCTGTGTTTGGAGTTCTCCGAAAACAAATTCTGTAGATTACTGAGCAAATGTTGCCTGAGGTGACTAATAGGAAGTGGGGGGAAAGCAATTCAGGGATGAGAAAGAACAAAGGCCCAGGGAAGATGCAGTTTCAAATTTTCTGCAGGGGACTTCAGGAATACTGTGTTTCAGAGGTATCTGAACTTAATAGGCCTTTAAAAGCCTATTTTTACAATTACTGGTAAACACTCCTGCAGGTGAAGGTGGTTGGTGATCTCCCAAGCAAGACAGATTCTTTTCATCTGTGGGCTGAGTGGTTGAAGGACCTCCAAGGCCTTCTGCTCATAACCACAGGTGCTGGCCATTGAGCATCTGCCTTTGTGTGGGTTGTAAACAGAACACTTAGAAGGGATTTGGCCTAGGGACTGCCAGAAGATATGGTGGGGCAGTGGGGTGGTTTGCAGTAGCACAACAGGTTTTGAGGAGAATGTGGGAAATGAAAATTGATAGGTATGAGGTTTAGAAGGGTGAAGAAATGAGCCATCCTGAAGGACTGGAATGGAAGACATAAGGAGATTGTAAAGAGTGATGAAAAAGCCAAAAGAAACAATTATGGAGCTGCTATTTGAGAAACCTGTGGAGAAAGCAGCATCTATTAAGGAGAAGCAGATATATATACAGAGGCCCAGGAGTAGACCCGATGCCAGTGCTGTTTCCATCCTTTAGGGGAAGATGTGTTGTGGAGGGGGCAGCAGTCAAAATGCCACTGCTTCTGAGCATTTGATCAAGGTAAGTAGGGAATTTCCTTTATTGGACTTAGCAACTAATGTATATTCTTGATGCAAAAAAGGAGAAATTTTGGGAATAGGGTGGGGACAGAAACACAATAACCTTTGTTTTAGAAAAAGGATTGAGCACATGTGTGAATATAT
Source organism: Condylura cristata (assembly GCF_000260355.1). NCBI lineage: Eukaryota > Metazoa > Chordata > Mammalia > Eulipotyphla > Talpidae > Condylura > Condylura cristata. The sequence goes on from NW_004567110.1 coordinate 34,016,373, forward strand.
ATATATATATATATATATATATATATATATATATATGTAAAAAGAAACATATCTGATGGAAAGGTTAAAGATTAGAATGATGTTAGGGAATAGCTGTGTTCAATAAAGTTACTGTTTAAAAGGCAGAGACACCTCTAGTATTTCAAACACTAATCAAAGGATCATTACGGAGGGGAACACTACACAAGCAAGCTAAAGTCTGAGGACTGATGGATGAATTAATAATGAAGACATGGGGTAGAGAGAGCTGCTGGACAGATAGGCCCGAGGACGGAAAGCTCTTTCCTCCTGAGATAGGAGAGAAGAAAGGACAGGCATGTGAAGAGATTAACACTGCAGCTGATCTAATAAGAAATTGAGGTAATTATCTCTGATGCGCTGTATATTTTCTCTATGAAGCAGGAGATAAAATTTTGTGAGGAGCATCAACTGGTTTACACATTAGACCACATGTCTTTTCTGTTGAAAGGTTGGGATGTACATTTTTATACTTAGCATTAGAATTTTGTGGAAATCAAAATTTCAAATTAGTCTTTTCAATGACAAAGTGTTCAATATAGGCCACATTCCTGCTGCATATGTTTGTGATGCTGCTGTGGAGCTTCCTTCTCTGCTCAGCAATTGTCTAAGACACTTGAAAATTCAACAGCTGAAATTGGACCAGGAGTTCTGATATGTGTAGTGTTTGGCTTTTCTTTATCACATTAATTTGTAAATAATAATCACTCCTTATGCTTTTCATGTTTTCAAGTTAGTTTTACATGTGAAATCTCCTCATGGCCTTGCAATAAATGGCCAGGTGAGCTGCATCAGACAGGGATTGAATGAGTATTATGCAAAGACAAAAACTAATCAATTAAAGAGAAGCAAGATTAAGCCAACCATCTGAATATAGGATTCATTTGAAAAAAATATTAATAATCTTAAAGGTTCCTTAAGGGAGCACCTTAAATTTATAGCTGAAGGAAATAAAATAGTCAGAAACAAAATGGGAAAGCATTATAGTCAAGAATTTAAGTGTCTTGGGACATAAATAGGTCCAAATAATAAAACATGATTGTGCAGATAAACTATATCTAGTACATGGTAGGAAGTCAGAAAATATCTGTGGTAGGAATAAATAAGTGAAGAGAAGAAGAAACTGAGTCTCAAATAGTAAAGTAATTTTCCTAAAGTTAGAGAACTAATTTATTGGTTGAAGGATAAGAAATTATTTTTCTAGTATGCTTGCCAATTGTCTTTCCATTAAATTAGGCATTGTTTCAAGGGATAATTATGGAGGAAAACAAAAATTACAAATTGAAAATAAGCCAATGCAGTAAGCCACAAAAGAAATAAACTGCATTATCAGGAGTTTATAATGCAGTACTAATGAATTAGCCAGAAACATTGTGGACTGAATCCAGAGAGCTTGAGATGTTTGGATCCTTGATATTTCATTCTTGCCAATCCTTCTGGTTGAGAAGAGTAAAATTCATGTTTTAGAGCAAGGCAGAACTTAACTTCCCCCTTGTCCATTTTATAGCTCAGAATCTGAACACAGTGGAGATGAAGTGTTTTTTCCAAGGCAGCTGAGTTCATTAATGCCAAAGGTTGAATTAAAAGCCAGGTCCTCCAATGATTGTCTCTCCAATTCTTCCAAGAATTCATATTGTAAGATGAAAAACGAAATATTTTTCTCAAACTTCTTATTTAGACTAAAATGTGACAATAAGACAATCAAGGAAGACTTTCCTTACAATATCAGGAATAGTCTTTAGTAATCATTGAGTAAAACTTAAAAGACTTTAATTACCAAGTCATAAAGCTATTTTATAATATAGTACTGAACAAATCAGAACATGCTAAAAAACCAAAAAACAAGAAAAACAACTGCACGTATCTTTTCTCTGTGCCTCCATTTTCTGTTTTTATTTTCTCCTCAGATGCCAACTCTTTTGTACCTTCTGTTATTTCTAATTCTATTTCCTAACTCAAGCAGTATTTTCTATATTTAGTTCTCAATGTAGCTTCACAAGAAAACTTACCCTGGGATTTCTGGATTCATCAATTATTGAATAACCATTTTTTTTTGTCACGCCTTCAGACATTTCTTAGAACTCTTAGGTGATAACTAATGCTAAGGCAAACAGGTGAATCAAAGTAGGCAAAGTTCCTATTTTCATATCACATGCATATGATAAGTTTAATCAGATAACCATGCAGGAAAAAAAATATATATATATTGTCTGTGATAAGTGTTGTGAACAAACTAAATATTTTCCTTTGTGAGAATATGCTCCAAATAGATAATATTCAGACAAGGTATGAAGTTAATGAGATTCTTAGTCAAAAGCTTATCTGAAAGTTTTCAAAATGCAAATTACCAATTGATAGAGGAAATTTTCTGTTCTGCTTCATGGTTATCTTTGTAGCAGAAGGAAGAATCTCTATGGGAAGATAACACAATCTATTCTGAAAGATAAGATAGTAAGGAAGAAGAGGTTCATGAATTTCAGAATTCAACATTTGGAGAAATTGAATGTGCAGTATAGTTGCAATATGGTTCTTGGAACTGTAAATATTATTTCCCCACATATGTGGGGAAAAAACCTGAAAATATGGAAACAAAAACATAATTGGGATCATCATCATTTCTCTCAAATTAGCCATAAAGAGCTCTACGAAATGGGTATTGTAGCCATAGATCTATTTCTTAGAAACAGGTGAAGGACAGCATAATCCTAGATGTCAGGAGCAAGAAATTGACTTTAGACTAGAGCATGATATTACAAAGATACTGGAAAAAATTTTCATGCTAACCTTCTAAGACCCACAAGTCCAGCTCAGTAGTAATGTCAGTAATAACTTCAAGCTCTTACACTGGGGAGTAAGATGTTGACAAAGAATTGGTTGGGTTATTATTAGCTCAACTGTGTCTTGGGTGCCTAAATCATATTTGTCAAGGGAACATTGTGAATTTGCATCTGAGTTTATTCTGGAAAGAGCAGTGTGACAGGTAACTCCAGTCAGTGATCATACTTGTAGGAAGAATTCAAGGAAGGAAAAAGAAATGCTTTCTAGTTGGAGCCATGATTATTAGTCAAAGACCAAGTGTCCAAACAAAGGGAGTTGATGAATGGTAGTGATAAACTGTCATGCAAATTTAGTGACAGAATAGAGATGTCATGATAAGGCTGTGCTGGGATGAGAATTACAATTTCATAGACACAGGGTATTGAGGTTTCTGAGAGCAACCTTAAATTTTTGCAGTAAACCAGGGTTTTATACATAGAAATCATCTGTAACTATATATATATGTATATATACATACACATATATTTATATCACATACATATAATATATACATATACACACATACGTGCACACATATGTTATACACACATATGTGCACACACACGTGTGTGTATATATACACCCATATATATATATATATATACACACATGTATATATACACACACACACACACACATATATATATATATATATATATATATATATAACTGAGTTTTATTCTAATAGTGATAGGGAATTTTAAAGCTAAAGTAGTAGCATATGATTATTGTTCTCTGAATCTTCCTCTGTAAACAGTATACAGAGTTGGACTAGAAAAAAGAAATTGATAGAATAGACTAATTTGAGAAGTCTTAGGGATGAGGTTACAAATATATATGAGAATGTGATTTAAAATACTTTAAAAATTTTTATTAGTCTAGTCTTATTCAAGTTACTGTAAGCTCCTTGAGGAGGATTTGATTCATGTCATATATATTTTATGCCTTCCAATCTTTTACTATAGACGTTAGTATTTTGTGTATTTAATAAATATCTTAACTACGTTTACAAGTAGCATTAGTACAAATCTAATATTCCCTCTCTACACAAAAGAACACTAGTTAAATCTTTAATTTTTAATTTAATTAAGCAATACAGTTTTACAGAATTGTATGTGACTCGGGTCTAGGAACGCACCTCTCAGATAGGTCACCAGTCACTTGAGTACCTAGGAACTGAGAATCCTTCACTACAGCCCACTGGATGCTTCCAAACATTCCTCTCCACACTCCTTAATACTCTTCTGGTAGCCTTAATTTTATCATCAGATTCTAGGGTTTGATGCTAACTTGTTTTTAACTTACCTTTTGCTCAGTTTCTCTATATCTCATATAAAAATGAAACCATGCTTTGCTTGTCTCTCTCCTTCTGATTTAGTACAATTAGCATGATCCATTACAGTTTCAGACATGTTGGAAATGGCCAGAGTTTATTTTTTTCCCCCCAGCCAGTGGTATTACATTGTGTATCACTTTGTCTACACATCTGTCTCTGGGTACTTGGGTTGTTTCCATAACGACACTATCAAAAATAGTACTGCAGGGGACGTGGGTCACATAGACACTTCAAATTAGTGTTTTTCATTATTCTACTAGATACATAGCAGATTAAGCAAACATCTCCCACCTGTGAGAATGGCACATATGAAAAAGTCCAGAATGAACAAATACTGGTGTAGATGTGGAGAAAGAGGAGTCTTCATTTACTGTTGGGAGCGTAGTGTTTCCCACCCATTATGGAAAACAGTAGAGAGGTTTCAAACACATTGTCAACTGTTTAAGTTCATTTTATAAAATTTGTAGTAGCCACTTTCAGACAGGAATTTTCTTTAACTTCTTTCAAACTAAGTAGTAGTAAGTCATTTTCATTTCCAGTTGAGAACAAGAAGGAACCCACAAAATTGTTAATTAGCCAAACCACTTTTCAACTGAAGGTAGCAAAGGCTTTCAAGCCAATTAAAAACAGAATCACCGAACTGTACACTGGCAGATTGTGGCAGTTGGGGCCTTAGTCTGGCTTGACAGATTTGTTTTGTAGTTCTGTTATGGCATTTCAATAGCACACGATGCTTATTAAGAACACACTAGCATATAATCATATTCAAGCCTGAGGAATTGCATATGCCACTATTTCATCATGGACAAGATCATTTGATGCTCCACCATGTAGATATATCTTTTCTTTTTTTCTTTTTTTTTTTTAAGATTTATTTATTTGTACATACAGAACTGGGGTACAGGCCAGAGGCTCAGGGGCGGCGAGAGGCTTCACCAGAGACAGAGTGGGGAACGGAACAGACAGATCTACGAAGCACACTGCTGAGGCAAGCAGCAGTAGGGCCAGGAGAGGTCTGCCGCACCATGTTGTCACCTTCCGGGGCAGGCGGGAATCGAACTCATGCGGAAGTGGCTCTAGCCTCTTAGTGCTGTGCTTTAACCCACTGCGCCACCAGGGAGGGCCGTAGATATATTTCTTAACTCTACTTTTTAGCTTTTAATAATGTTGAGCAGCACCTCTATCTTGACATCCTCTTTCATTTCACTTACAAATTCTTTATTATTTTGCCTGTTTCATCTATAAAATGAAATTATAATGATAAAAATAGCCAGTACTTTTTGCATGTCAGGTACTGTTTCAAGTATCTCACTGGTATTTTCCTGACAACTTTTTGAGCTTGGTATTATTCCCATTTTACAGATGTTTAATAGCATAAGTTAAATTAAGAGTATATTGCTAACACAGTCCCTAATGTTTCAGAATATTTAATTATTTTATTTTATTTATTTTATTTTTTAAAGATTTATTTATTTGTGCATACAGAACTGGGGTACAGGCCAGAGGCTTAGGGGTGGTGAGAGGCTTCACCAGAAACAGAGTGAGGAACAGAACAGGCAGATGGACGAAGTACACTGCTGATGCGAGCAGTGGGCGGGTCAGGAGAGGTCTGCCTCACCATGTGGATCACCTCCGGGGCAGGCGAGAATCGAACTCCTGCAGAAGTGGCTTTAGATTCTCAGTGCTGTGCTTTAACCTGCTGTGCCACCAGGGAGGGCCTCAGAATATTAATTTAATTGGAACATGTGATTCTTTAGTAAAGGAATGAGATGCCATTTATTTCTCCATTCATACTATAGGATTCTGAGTTTTTCTCTGTGCTGTGTGGTTAACTACTAGTTTGTATTCTTATTTCAGTCTCTTTAATATTTCTGAAATTTATTCTTTTGCCTCTTGAAATTTCTTTACCTTTTCAATTTCTGAACAAATCCATTTTTTTTTAAAACTTATTTGTTGTCTCTTCATAGTATACCTAAAATCCTTAACCCTAAACTCTGCATGTGCTGAATCTATTTCAACAACTTCCAAATGAACCCATCCATTTTCCCCAAGTTTTCAATTGTCAAACTTTTCCTTTCTCACTAAACTCATCTAATTGATTTCCACATAATTTTTCTTTAAAAGCTCAAGCTTTGGGGCCTCCCTTGTGTGGTACAAGGGGTTGAAGCACAGCACTATGACGTTATTCACAGCCACTGAAGCAAAAGTTAGATCCCCAGACATAGAGGTGACCCATATGGAACAGCAAACCTCTCCTGACCTGCCTGCTGCTCCCCTCAGCAGTGATCTCAGGATCTATTTCCATCTAATCTGTTCCCTACTTTGTCTCTGATGAATCCTCTCCCTCTCATGCTCACACCTCTGGTTTGTACCTCAGTTCTTGCTTGAGTAAATAAATAAACCTTTAAAAAAAAAAGCCTCCATATATCAGTTATTCAACTTCAAATATTACAGATCTCATTCTTTTTAATTCCAAGTCCTGATTTAATGGTCATAGCCATTTAGTCAACAGCTTCAAGACTTTTCCACCTATGTTTATTCCTCATGAATGCTTGTTAGGATGACTGCTATTCTCATTCCTATATTCTAACTCCCCACAACTGTCAGATAACTTCCTCATATACATTTCTCCTCCTGTTTCTTAATAGACCTCGGAAGACTATAAACCAACAGATTTTGTTTCTCTTGTCTACTTTTTATTTGATCCGGACTCTTAAACCTGGTTGCCTTCAACTTCCCCCATGCATATTTTTTTTTTCTTTTTCATAATTTTTTTTCCTAGTGATAACATTTTTTTATTACAAAAGTTTGTTTTTACATCATTTTGTACATTTTTTTTCCATCTCGATTGTAATCCCTGCGGGTTTCCCATCACCAAATCACCCGTGTGCCATCACCATAATCCCATGCATTTCTCTCCCTTGCTCCCCGTTTTTGATCCCATTCCCCACTCCACCCCCTCAAAATGTCTCTGGTATACGGTTGTTCATTATTTTTGTTATTTTCTCGCCTGGTCCATTATACTCCTGCTATGAGTGAAACCATCCGGTATTTTTCTTTCTCTTTCTGGCTTTCTCACTAAGCATGATCTTTTCCAGCTCCATCCAGGTTGCTGCAAAAGACATGGGTTTCTCTTTTTTGGTTGCTGAGTAATATTCCATTGTATATATGTACCACATCTTTTTTATCCAGTCATCTACTTTTGGGCATTTGGGCTGCTTCCATGTTTTTCCAATTATAAATAAAGCAGCAATAAACACCCCCATGCATATTTTTACAGGAAAAAAAAATCCACTTATTCTCCTATACTCCAGTGAAAGTACATTTCCTTCAAAAAACTTACATTTTTTTTTTCCTTCTTCAATGAAACCCTGCATCTGTTTTATGGATTTATTGTTTTATCTGTTAAAACAAGTGTTACTCCTTTTCTATTTCTAAAAGGCTGGAAGTCTTGATGGCAGATTGTCTCAGTCTGCCTTGAGCCTCTGAATCATGTAGTCTAGCACTGGGAATGTAGGAAACTGCTACATAAGCTTTGTGGAATCACTGAAATAATGGACCAGAACATTTATGATAACTGACATTTTGAGATGCAAGCCACAGTTGGTGAATGCTTTCATTATTTTTTATTGAAAAGTACCTTTTCTGCTGAGATATGGCTGTTTTACAACAGAAATGAATAGCACATCCTAAAACAGTCTTAGTTCAGGGCTATACTTGTGAAGGTATTGGACTTAAGTTTCAGGTTTGGGATGTTGGTATTAGTAATGCTGTTGTCTATTTTTTTTGTTTGTTTTTAAATATTTATTTGTACATACCGAACTGGGGTACAGGTGGTGAGGAGAGGTGAGAGAATTCACCAGAGACAGAACAGGCAGAGTGGGGAGCAGAACAGGCAGATTATCTGAGGGGAGCAGCAGACAGGCTAGGAGAGGTCTGCAGCACCTTATGGATCACTGTTGGGGTGGGCGGGGTTTGATTGAACTCCTGCAAATGGCTATACCGGGCTGCGCCACCAGGGAGGGCCCCTGTTGTCTATTTTTTTTCCTGGCTATTAAGTTCAATCCTTTCTCTAGGATTTCACACTTAAAATGACATTTAATTTATTCAGTCACGTGCAAGATGACTTCATTAAGCTCTCAGTTTGCTGTGTTTAGTTAGTTCTCATTTAAAGCACTGATTTTCAGATGTATGCATCTCTATTTCCCCACATGTATCCATGATGTTTATCATGCAGTTTGATGAAAATAAGAAAGCAAACCCTGAAAGTCCTTGACTACTTTAGAATTCTGATAGCTGAAGTATGAAAGGGCCATAATCACTATTATAGAGCAGAGTCATCCATGGGTTTTTTAGGTTCTGTCATGTGATCTGCAATAGGTATGTGTGGGAGTTACTGAAGTTGAGAGGTTGCATCATGTTGGATGTTTCTATGTTGCAGTTACTTCATTGATTTTAATCATAGTGTTTTCATAGTTTACACAAGGAGAAAATATAGCATCTGGAAAATACTTATTACTGACTCTGACATACTTTATAGATGAAAATTTTGTATTTGATTTTTTAAATGCTATATTACCATTTAATTGTAGTCACTAAATTTAGTTCCAGTACTATTTGCCAATAAATATTTACTGTTATAAGTATCTTTATAAGTCACAGCACTTACATGATTCTAATATATCTGCTAAATCATTTTTTCACTCTCCCATAGAAACAGCTCAATATTAGTCATCTTTAGAGTACTATCATCTTAGCATACTGCTTGGTTGTTGGTAGGTGCTCTATGTTCGTGAAGAAGAAAATGGGTACAAACCTGATAAATAATATGGTAGTCAATCAATGATGGTTATGGGAAAAGAGTTAGGTCAATTTCTTACTTTTGTTGGCATAAAAATCTGTGGATCAAACCTATGTCTGCTTGGTTGTATAAGGGATACTTCAAACTTCCAAGTTCCATGTCGGTGGCTACATTGGCAGAATATTGGCTCTTACTATTTTAAGAGAAAGATCTGATCACTTCTTTATGGTAGCTTTATATATCCTAGCATCTGCTGTCCTTTTTATTAGCTGAATTTTTGGATAATGTTGAAGTGAATGGACTACATCTCAGAATTTGATTCTGATTTTTTTTTTTATTTCCAGAAGCAATAGGTTTTCTTGGTGTCTCTCTGAATTATGAGTTTAATGTTACAAGGAAATAGCCACAATTCTCAAGTTGGAATGAACCATTTTATCTTTTTAAAACTAACTCATGGGCCCTCCCTGGTGGCGCAGCGGGTTAAAGCACTGCACTGAGAAGCTGAAGCCACTTCCGCATGAGTTCAAATCCCGCCTGCCCCGGAGGTGACCACATGGTGCGGCAGACCTCTCCTGTCTCGCCCTCTGCTCCCCTCAGCAGTGTACTTCCTAGATCTGCCTGTTCTGCTCCCCACTCTGTCTCTGGTGAAGCCTCTCACCGCCCCTGAGCCTGTGACCTATACCCCAGTTCTGTATGTACAAATAAATAAATCTTTAAAAAAAAAAAAAAAAACTAACTCATGATCTGTATAAATGAGTCAAAAGGATTACTAAAAATTTTTTTAGTTCTTTGACATGTGAGAGCTAGGATTGGGATCATCACATTTATATTGACCATAATTCATTAGCATATGCTAAGCACAGCAAATAAAAACAAGCCAATTAAAATGAAACAAGATCTTTTAAAATTATATACAGGTTTACATAGTTGGACTGTGAAGAACACTTAGTCATTTTCTAGAGTTTAATTTCTTTGATTTCTACACTGATTATTTTATTCTTCTATGAATGGTTAAATTAAGATACAGAAATTCTTTGTCAGAATTTCCCAGAGAAGCAGAATTAAGAGATAAATTTAGTATAAGAATTGACTCATGATTATGAAAGTAAAGACATCCTGCTATCAGCTGGCTAGATATTGGAATCCCTAGAATGTCAGGAAAGACATAAGCTGAAGGTCTGAGAATCAGAAATGCTGATGGGTGAGTCTTGGCTGAGTGCAGCAGGGAAAGAGGTCAAGCAGCTGGAGAGAACACTTCCTTCTGCCTTTTTGTCCTAGGTAAGGCTCATCCACACTGGCATAGGTGATCTGTTTTACTCAGTCTACTGATTGTAAAATGTTAACCTTGCCTAGAAATCTTCTCCTGGACATACCCAGAAATGTATCTGGGCACCCTGTGACCCATAAAGTTGATATAAGTTTATTCAACACAGCCAAAGGAAAGACATGGTTATATTATAGATACTTCAATTTGTATGGTGTATCTTCATGAGTGCAAATGAGATGCCTTCTATAGGGGATTGGAAAATTTTCTCTAATTGAGATGACTATAATTTGTAACTGGTGTGACGGACACACACACCACAATCTCATGTTTACTTCTTAAAGGTAAACTATATATTTTTACACTTTATTTTAAAAGTGAATTTTTTTTTCCTTTAAAAGCAGGTATGTAAAATGGAAAATCTATAAAATTCTATATAGTGACTAGGAACTTTAAAGTTGAAGTAATTTATATTAAACAAGTATTATATAAGCAGTTTTGTGGGACCTGTCTGTGCTATTAACCATCAATACTAATGCTGTGACACGCCTAGCTTTTAGAGTATAACAGATTCATCAAATGTTTGGCATGCCAAAGAAAATACATAATTTAATTTCCCTTTCAAGCAGACTTTTTGAGCCATCACAAGACACAGCAATATTGTCACTATATTAAAAGCTCTGTGGTGGTGGTAAATTATTTTGAAGTACTGATTGTGTTACTGTGCCAATTTCATTTTATTAATTTGCCTGCTGTATATGAAAGATCATTATATTTCTGCTCCATGGCCCATGGAAATTCTCTAGTGTTCCCTGAATATGCAGACTGTTTTTCCATACTTATTCACCTCCACTCCCTTAATGTCCTACTGGTATATGTTGCTAAAGACTGTGGTATGAAGTGAAGCAGTAAGGTATTAAGCAAATGTCTTTCATGCTTAGAGAAACCCAGATATATCAGAGGCTCTAATCTCTTCATATCTCTTCCAGATTTCAAATTTTTCTTTAAAACTCTGTCAGGGAAGAAAAGTTCAACAGATTTATATTACTCAAAGTTATACATGTGGTTTATATGAAGAATTACAGACTTGGCAAATGATTCCCAAATTGTGTCAGCATCTCACATGTTGGATAATTCATGCCTTGAAGAGAGAAATACTCCTATAGATATTCACACTACTTAAGTAGCCAGTTATATCTCTACTCACATCCCAGCTGCTGTAGTCTCAAGTCTTGAATGATTAACTGGTGGAATATTTGTTAAAAAAAAAACTTGAACGGCCCTCCCTGGTGGTGCAGCGGGTTAAAGCACAGCACTGAGAAGCTAAAACCACTTCCACATGAGTTCGATTCCCGCCTGCTCCAGAGGTGACCACAAGGCACAGCAGACCTCTCCTGACCCACCCGCTGCTCCCCTCAGCTGTGTACTTCATCAATCGGCCTGTTCTGCTCTCCACTGTCTCTGGTGAATCCTCTCAACATCCCTGAACCTTTGGCCTATACTCCAGTTCTAAAGAAATTTAAAGAAAATAGCTAAGACTATAACAAAACAAACAAACAAACAAAAAAACCTTGGATAAGAATATAGCTAAGACTAAAACAACAACAACAAAAAACTTGAATAAAAATGTTAAGATATTGTAATTAGAAATTCTAAAGCCTATTTCCCACTTGTTCAATGATAGTTTGAATAGTTTTATGCTCCCCCTTCACCTCCACCATTGCCACCTCACATACTTGGTAATATTTAATTTGTAACAGTAAACTTCACAATTTGTGGTATTAAATTCTGTGAAAATTTAAAGAGTTGTTTATTTATGCATACAGGACTGGGGTACAAGCCAGAGGTACAGGGGTGATGAGAGGATTCACCAGAGACAGAGTGGGGAGCAAAACAAGCAGATCTACTGAAATACACAGCTGAATGGAGCAGCAGGCGAGACAAGTCTGCTGCCTTTTGTGGATCACCTCCCTGGCTAAGGATCAAACTCAAGATGCAATGGCTGGTGATAGCTTGATAGTTCTGAGACTTATTGTGCCACCAGGGAAGCCCAAGTTCTGTGGATCTTGATATATATTGCAGACTCATGAACCTACCACCATAGCAATGATACAAAATCGTTCCTTCATTTTTAAAACCCCCTTGTGCTGCTGCTTTGTAATTAATTAATCCTTCCGCAGGCTTTCTACAACACACTGATCTCAATCCCAGCTTTTGCTTAATAGAGAATGGTTAACATATAGTCACAAAACATGTACGAGCAGATTTTTTTATGAACCTGTTTCATTTCTCTTTGCTTAATATCTAGGACAGGATTTCCCTAGGCCAAAAGGTGAGGGAAACTTTAATTTTACAGGGAATTGCTGAATTGTTTTCTAAATGCCATACTTATCTGGTGTTCCCACTAATAATGGATGAGAATTGCCATTTCATATACTTTACAACCTTTGCCATTATTACTACTTAAATATTTTTAAAGCTATTATGTTATAGTATAATTTTGATTTAATTTGCATTTTCCTAATCATTAGGTTCCTGAACATCTTTTCATATGTCATGCATATGCATAATATGAAGAACCTGTTCAAATATTTTGAACAACTTTTCAGTTTCTTGTTTTTGGTATCTCATCTAAACTTTTGCTTGACCCAGTGTAACAACAATTTTCTCCTATAATTTCTTAGTTTTATTTTTTCATATTACATATCTACAATCCACTTTTCAGTTATTTTTTCTCTATGTTTAGGGTAATTTTCTTCCCTGAAAATACCCAATTGTCATTACTTTATTTGTTGAAAGGCCCATCTATTTTGAACTGCATTTGCATCTTTGTCAGTATTTGCCTCTATGTGTATGGTTCTTTCTTGACTTCTATTCTGCTCCATGGTTCTGTTTTTCTGTCATTTAGACGACACCAAATTGTATGGATTGTCTTAATTTTATGGTAAATCTTGAAATTGGATAGTGTGATTTCTCTAAATTTGGCATTTAAAGTTGTCTATATAAATTTTAGCAGATTATGGTTGTTAGTGGTTTTGGAATGGCACGGCCTTGAATATACAGATTAATTTGAGGAGGTTGACATCTTAAAAATAATTGGATCTTCAATCTATAAACACCATGTATCTGATTATTTAGATTTTCTTTTATTTCTTTATCAATGTTTTATGACTTAGTCTAGACACCCTAAAAATACTTGGAAATAGTTATAAGTAAATGGATATTTTGTATATGCTATTAGTTATGGTACTTTTGTTAAGTGTCATTTATAATTCTTCATTTATAATTCTTCATATATATATAGTTGATTTTGGTATGATTGGTATTCTGCAATCTTTATTAAACTCCAGTGTTTCATGATGGCTTCTTTGAGATCTGCTATATGGATTTTCTGTATTG
>NW_004567110.1:34030177-34036138 GCF_000260355.1 Condylura cristata
TAAGTGGTAGGAGAAATATTCTTACTTTGTACAAAACATAAAGGGATAAATTTACAATCATTGAGTATGATGTTAACTGTAGCATTTTTGTTTATCTTTCACCAAGTTTAGGAATTTGTTAATATTCTTTGTTAGGGGGTTCTCACTGTGAATGACTGTCAAATATTTTAAATTATTTTTCTAGATATTACTTAAAAGATTTTTTCTTACACTGAATTTAAATTGACTTTTTCACAATGTTGAATCAGTCTTGCGCTCTTAGGACAAACATCTCTGGTTTGTGACACATTTGTTCATTTGGAGACTTTCATCTACATTCCTGAGGGCATTGGTATATTGTTATGTTTTATGAAATGGGTTAATAGATATTTTAAGTTGGTTATAAAAATGTAATTGAGTCTTAAGTGAAAAAAGACTGTTGTCCATATCAAATTGTTACTTTTTGACAAATATGTAAAGTCAAGGTTCCCAGAGCAGGGAAATGGATCCGCTAACTGAAAGTAAGAGAAAATACTCTTTTCTAAAAATTTATTTATTTATGCATACAGATATGGAGTACAGGCCAGAGGTATAGGTGCAGTGAGAGGATTCACCAGAGACAGAGTGGGGAGCAGAACGGGCAGATCAATGAAGGGAAGCAGCGGGTGAGACAGCAAAAGTCTGCCACACCATGTGGGTCACCTCCCTGGGCGGGAGTGAAGCTAGCTTCTTAGTGCTGTGCTTCAATCCATTGTGCCACCTGGGAGGGCCCCGATCTATTATGAGATTGTAGTGCAACTTTTGGACAGAATTGTAGCTAGCTTTGACAGGGTTGTAGTTACTTTATAACTTATTTCCAAAAAACAAAACAAAACAAAATGAATCAAAACCACTTTTGTGATGGTTGCAGGTTTTCGTCATCTCCATGTCGATCTTTCCACAGAGTTGCTTGTGACTTGACAACTCAGTTACCCTAATGCAATCCAAGAAAGACATAGGGTGTGAGAGGGTGAGATGGCTACAAAAGTGAAATAAGTGTCTTCAACTTACCAGAAGCAACATAGTCACTTCCCCAATATTCAGTTGCTCACACAAACTAACTTTGCCACAGAATAAGAGTGCCCCACCGGTTGTATAAATACCAGCAGGTCATCGGGGCCAATTTGGAAGTTTTAATTTAGTACAGTGTCCTTGTATACTTACATTATTTTCTGTATGAAATTAACCTTTGAAGAATACTCTTTAGCGTTTTAGGGACTGATGGGTGACTACTTTTTGAGATTGATCTGGGACTGTGAGTCTTAGTTTTTGCTTGTTTTGAAAAATTTACTTACTAATGATATTACTTATTAATATTTACTTACTAATATTAGTTATTCATTGAGTAATTGCAGATGTTATCTTCAGTGAATGACAGGGAAGAAAGAATTCACCAGTTTTACTATACAGGAGAGGAAAGTACAGCAAAAGAAATGTGGGGCTGTATCCCCAAATCACAAAACAAAAGCTTGTTCAGATCCCGGTGGGACTTTACCAATAAAAAGTAGTCAATAACATTTTCAAGATTTCAGATTGCAAGGTCAGTGATATGAATCCCATAGATACTGAAACGGTTCAGACTACTGAACACTCGATTTTATGTTCTCGCTCTAATAACACTTAGGGGAAATCATTTGCTTCATTTCTCCTTGTTGAAAAGAAACGAGGCCCCTTAGATAAATGAGTAAATTCCCAGTCATGTCTTGACTTTTCCTCCTTAGATTTATCATGTGAAGCTTTTGCAATCAATGGAGAGAGCTTTGATACTGTTTGTTGTTTGCTAGATGGTTTTGGTCTAGGGCTCTGTTTTTAAAGCTAGAAATTGTATTAAAAAGTAAATTTACATTTTTTAAAAAAAAAGATTTATTTATTTATTCATACAGAAGAGGCCAGAGGTGTGGAGGGTGAGAGGATTCACCAGGACAGAGTGGGGAGCAGAACAGGCAGATCAACAAAGCACACTGCTGAGGGGAGCAGCGGGCGGGTCAGGAGAGGTCATGTCGATCTCCTCGTACAGG
This sequence comes from Condylura cristata, assembly GCF_000260355.1. Lineage (NCBI taxonomy): Eukaryota > Metazoa > Chordata > Mammalia > Eulipotyphla > Talpidae > Condylura > Condylura cristata. Next base: position 34,032,214 of record NW_004567110.1, read on the forward strand.
TGGGGGTTGAACTCATGCAGAAGTGGCTTAAGCTTCTTAGTGCAGTGCTTTAACCTGCTGCGCCACCAGGGAGGGCCGCAAATTTGCATGTTTTAATGGCACAAGTAATAGCATGATTAGAGAAGAAAATTATATAGATAAGTAAAATTTGAAAAACACATTTTATCTAATTTCATCACTAAGCCAATTACACAGCTAACTTTAGACGAATATATTCATTTAGTTAACAAATCTGAAATCATATACATAAAATCATTATTTTGATATATGAATATGCCAACATTGAGTCAATAAATGCAGAATTGTTAAACATTTAGATATTTCTGTAAATATTAAAAAAAACTGAAATGTATATTCTAGAATAGCTAATGTATTTCTAGTAAATTCTTAACTATTTTTTTTCTTGTAAATTTTAGAAATAACATTAATGTCAACTGTATATCTTGTCAACATTTAGTATTTTATCCAAAAGGTATATGGTATTTTCATTAGAAACTTCCAAATTGTTGACAAGTAGTGAAATCTTTAAAGTATCTGTTGGTATTTTACAATATTGATTTTGCATATGACCTGTTTATAATTTACCCTGTTCTATTTTTTGTCCTCAGATATGAAGAACTAAAATAATCATGATGTATCTTCATAATGGGTCCATTCACACATATATAATATTTTTACTAGGAGTAAATATCTAGATACTGACCAACCAACAAAATAATTGAAATGTTTCTGTAACTTGCAGTCTCTCTATAGAATCATTGTCTCATCCCATTTGCTTGCTTCCTCCACAGTTGAAAATTACTCCTGAGTTTATACTTATTCTATTCTATGAAGGAGTATAGTACATAAATGTTATGTCCAAACATGACATTCAGTTTTTAGAAAAAGCTATTGCCCAAGCCCGTTTTCCAACGCTTCATTTTTGTCGAGCAACATATAAACACTGACATGAAACTAATATTTTATTGTAAACATATAAATCAGTTTATAGTCAGCTCTCTAAGTACATTTAGATGGTTTCTAGTTTTGAGCTTTTTAAATAGTTATGCATATGAATAGCTTCATCTGTAATTGTTTAAGGTATTTTCTGGAATATATAGCTAAAAGTGGTATTGCTGAGTCATTGTATATATAATTTACATATATATATATACACACACACATATACATATATGTCCAACTCTGTAAGAAAGTGTTAATTGTCTTTCAAAGTGACTGTGTTAATTTATACTTTTAGTGGAAATATATAACAGCTCAAATTTGATGCAATTCCTTAGTATTTACTAGTTGAATGGCTATGAAATCTGTACTGTGATCTTTGTTACATTGAATTTGCATTTATTGGATATACAAACTTATTTTTGTGAAATGTATTCACATCTTTTTTTAGCAGTTCCCTATTTTGTCTTTTATACACATTTGATTATGAACTTGATTTATCTGTATAGTAACAACTTGGAGTTTCTTTTATATAGTGTTTACTAATGAATAGAAATTCTTTACAAAAATGTAGTTGAACTGATTGTTTTGTTTTGATTGACACTTCTGTGGCTCATGGAAGAAGCCCTTTCTTCCACTAATATCTCTGTAAAGTTCCATGCTCCTGGGATCAGTATTGGTAGGGAAATCGGGTCTTGAGGCAAATCTTGCCCTTTCAGTGATAACCAGTTTGTCTCCCTACTGCTCCTTTTTCCAATTTCAGTTCTGACTCTTGGTTTTGCCTGCTGTGTCTTTCTTTGGTAGAAATTCAGGCCTTGGTTAAGTTTTCCATTACAATTTGGGGTCTCCCACAGAGACCTGTGAAAGCAGGTGAAAAATCCTAAATAAATAATTAGTAAATAGAATGTAACAATGTAAATAGAAAACAACAAAGCAATTATGCCTCAAACTGTGAGGCTTAAGGTAAATGGAGCCTTTGTCAGATGAAACATTGTTAGTGGGTTCCTCTTGCTGATATACAAGAATTTAGCTTAAAACTCTTACCTTCCACATTATATAACAGCTAATTTAAAAAAAACTAGTGACTTATAGATTTGATATTAATATGTAACATTTTAACAATTTAACTTTATATTTAGAAACATTTTCTTTTTACATTTCAGAACCCAGCAAATCCTTACATATATTTCATACTCATGTGAATTACAATTAAAATATAAATATAGACATATTTGTCTCAGCATGAAGGGGAGGAGCTATGTTTTTAAAATATACAGACTGATTTTCAACTATATTAACATAAAATATTGGGAAATGCCATCTTAGTTAACACATACGGGGTCTCCTTTAATTTTTCTCTCCTTTTCTATAAGTCTTTTGTTTACACTGTCACAGATATGTTTATCTTTTCAAGGAGCTTTAAAATTATCAAGATCCCCCCAAAATCCCACCGGGATCTTAATTCAAATTGCATCAAATTTATACATCAATTTAAAATTAAATGGTAGCTTTACAATCTGGAATGTCTTTGTCCAAGAACATCTCCTCTTTAATTCACACTTTCTTTAATGTCTCTCTGTAAAATTTTCCTCAGAAATTTCCTCCAAATGTCCTATGAAGTTATGCTTATTCATTTAACAATTATGTTCATGTTTTAAACATTTCAGCAGTTATTTCATAAGATATGAGCTTATGGTCATTGTAAGTCATTAAACAGTGCAAACATAGGAACTAGAAAGTAAAGTTCTCTATGGACTAATCAATGCAAAGGAAAATTGGTAGCAATTCCATGCACATTTAAAGATTTTTCCTGTGTGTATATGACTAGTTCTGATATTTGTCAAATTTACTGTTTCGAACATAAAGGGATTGTACTACATTCAGGAGCTACATTCAGGAGCCTGAAAGTAAATCCTGGAGATTGTTTCATAACAATTCATCCAGTTTCCAGTTACTGCATAGACTGCTGACATATGAGCATATAATAATTTTTTAAAGGCATTCTACAGTAGGCCATGTAGTTAGTTTGTTCTTATTGCAGAAAACAACTTGTGTGCTTCTACAAGTATTTCTCTCATAAGATTTTTAGGAAAATTACTGATCATGGTACAAAATTTATAGTTAAATTTTAAATAACCGATTTAAACTCAATCATATTTTGACACCACCACTAATCATAGCTCATTAACTATGAAAATTTGATAATTTCTTACTTTAATTTTAATGATAAGCTTTTTCCATATTTTGGCTATGTATGTCTTTTTTGTTTGCAATCTGTTCATACTCTTTACCATTTGTAACTAATATACTTTCTTACCATGTACTAAAACACTTATTTTCAGGTGATCTTGGTTTATAGTACAGTATGTGATTCCAAGATAGAGAAATTCACATCTCTTCAGATGTATCCTACTACACCACACAAGCCACAGGCACCTAGAAACCTCTGATTTGTCCTCATCCCCTTTGGTAAGCATCTTCCCTTTCCTCCTCTTTTGGCCTCAGTTTTGTAGTCAGATTTCAAGGGTTTGGTTGGGATTAGTCTGACCTTCTGCCTGTTTCTTTATATTCCACATATGAATAAAATCGTCTGATGTTGAATTTGCCACTTACTACCCTTTATATTTGACAATTACCATCTGAAATGATTAGTAATATATAGGCTGCATAAAAATGAGATAGCTCTGCTTACGAGTCATCAGTATCTATGTCAAAAGTCTGTTTTTAACAAGATGATACTTATAGATGATGTAGTATGCAGATGTAGACACAGCAGCTGTGAAACATCACTTTGCATTTAGATCAGTGACTCAATTGTTCTAAATTAAGTTCATTCAGTTTTAATAATCTTTTCCCTCAAACTGGTCTCTCTGTTCTCTCAGTGAATGGCACCATCATTGATCCTATTCTACAGATTGTCCTGATGTTCCTTACAAACACTATAGATTTAAATTACCTTTATATATAGTAATGTAATATATATATA
>NW_004567110.1:34036238-34178246 GCF_000260355.1 Condylura cristata
TGTGTGTGTGTGTGTGTGTTTGTATGCATTCTATAATATACAAGATATATCTTGGGTAAATATTATGGGTTTTTTTGAGTAGATTCAGTAAAATCAAGTTAGTAAAATCCATGGTTGACCTCTAAGAACTCAGTAAATACAAACTCCTTATATTCTGGATTACATCTTCATATTTTTTTTATTTTCTTTCCCATGAGAATCTTTGAATTTGGTGAACTATTTAATTTTAATGTAAGAGTAATCATAGTGATTTATTTCTCTGTGCCAGATGATTTACCCTGGGATATCAGATTGGGTCATATTCTTCCCTCTCTATTGTTTGACATATCAGTACATACTGGTGTTTACATTTTCTCCATATTTATTTTAACTTTGAGAGATGACACCATATTCTCTTCCAGAGTTTGAACTCTGACATTAGTTTGATCATGTGCTATTTTTGTTAGAAGTCTTTAAGCAAAGGAATTTGTTGATCAGATTCAAATACATTTCTTTGGAGAATTTATTCTTATGTCACATTCTTTTTTTTTGATAATGACATTCTTGACAATATTTTGGCTTTCCAAATTTTTTCACTATAAGTTTTACCTACATATTCTTATCACATGAACTAAAGTTTATAGGAAAATTAGAAACTGAGTTATCATGATCAAATAGAAGATTAAGAAAAACCTGATTTTTCTTTATCTTACAAATACTCTAGAAATGAAAATAATTTCTATGACTACTTGGCCAGCCAGATTTTGTTCATGCTATAGCAATTGATAATATAGTTACAGAGAAAAAATAAAATCAAACCCTGTAATTATACAAGCTAAGCTTCTATAAATTTTACCAATAATGGTTACTTTAATTCTCTCTAAATTGTTTTATAAAGTATCATCAGGCAAAACCTTGTTTCTAAATTATAATGTAACTTATTCAAGTTATAGGACATCATTTATCAAATTCTCCTTACTAATGTTCAGTGATAACAAGACCTGGGTTTGACTGACTCTCATGTACTCAGCAACCACTTAAAATAGAACAATACTTCCACATTTCCTGTGTTAATATTGCTGTCTTTACTTCTTGCACTGAACTTAAATTTCAGATAATCGTCTTTTCTTTACTACTTTCTGAACAGTAAAGTCTATTTAGAGTCATAGTAGCCTAAACCTGGTTAGAAATTATATTTTGAACTGTGATCTTACTCAAAGGTGTCAATTTTCTTGTTAACAGTTCTGGAAAATCTGGCCTGCCTACTTAGAGCACTTGCTGAACAAGACTAGATACAGCAGCTACAGTGAATCAAACTAATGTTAATCCTGATTTCCAGATATTAACTATTGGAGAAAAAAAAAGCCTGTTTGGGGAAAAAAAAAACAAAAAACATGATAGATTCTGTTATTAAATACTTCAAGTTAAAAAAAATAATGGTAGTAAATGTGGTGTACTAAAATAATGTAGAATAGCAACCAATATCTGCAGTCCTGAATTACAGCAAGAATAGACTTGTAGTCACATACTTAGCTATTAGCTATATTAACTATTCCCAGTCTTACTTCCCTCATATAAGTAGAAGTAGCATTTATACAGTTACATATGAGGCTCTGCTTTATATCTTTTTTTGATGATCCTTACAGAATTGTTACCACCCTAAAATTGAAACTACGTTTCTTCTTACCTTACTCTTTTCCTGTCTTATGGGTGACATCAAAGGAAATTTTCTACTTTATTGGCATGATTTCTGACTTCTGATTTGCTGTATTTACTACATTTCTAATTTCTGATATATACGTTGTCAACAGAAGCAACAGCAGTAGATATAGAATAACAATTTTTCATAAATTAGAGACTAATCAAATAGCACTTAACTCAGGAACCCAGCTAGACCTTCTGGGTTCAGTAGTGAGCAGTTCCAGATTCAAGTCCTTCCCCCAAAGCTGAGTTTTACCTAAATTCAAGAGTTACATAAACAAGTTGAAAGTGGTTGCAAACCATAAATTGCCATTAAGGGATTTCTGCTGTAGAAAAAGTAGATGCAGAGAAATGGAATCTGGGTGAATTTGATACTAATGGCTTCAAATGGGTTCCTTTCAACCTGAAAATGTGCAGGATGATGAAGAAGCAGTAAAGTATATGTAATGTGATTCTTCACAATATGCTTGTAAAAAGTTAATTATATTTGTTGTCAGATTGAGAAAAATTGTCTGCAGCTATATATTCCAGTAGATTTTGGATAAAGGAAATATATATGTTATTGGATGGAAAATTAATAACAGTTGACTCCAAATAGTTACTAAGTTTAAATTGTTCAGAGCTTGCCTTGAATAAAAATAATGTATCTAACTTTATATTCATGTCATGTGCCTATTATGTACATGATATGAATTAATTTTTTTATTCACAGAAACCTACAAATCACTTTTCTTTGTATGACACTCATATGCTTGATTATTGTTATAACTCAATATTAAAAATTCACATATAAAAAATAACTTCATAACCTCTTTCACCAACAATTCAACATGAAACTTTTCATAGAAGTCTAAAATCTTAACTTTAAAATGTACAGCTTTATAGTGTAAAGATAAAACTAACTTGCTAAAAATCAAATGTTCACTTAAGAAATTTCTTGAGGTTAATGCTTCAAATCTGGGTATACTGCTACTTAAAAGCTGTGGATAAATTTTGTATAATTAATATTTTTCAAGTGATAGAAGGTCCATTTGATCATTTGTTTTTTCTTTTCAGAAATCAAAATATGTTACAAAATCTTTCTACAAATGATCTGGTTTTATAGTTTTGACTTTGTGGTTTAAATTTTTATAAAGCACAAAAATAATTTTATTGAGGTATGACAGACTATTCTTCTAAGTGGTTAAATTCTGGGTCACTTTATCCTTTGAATAGTTTTAGATTGTGTGTGTGCATGCACACGTTCATGCACATGTATGGGTGACAGCGAACTCTACCAATGAGCATGTAAATCCTGATTCTACCAGTTTGTTTTGTCTTCTGACTTCTATTTTACTATTGAAAAATTTCTTTTTGAAGAAACTTTGGTTTTCTCAAGTTTTTTTCTTGTCATTGTTCTGGTGTTTCCTTTTTTATTAGGACTTATGCTAACATCAAAGATTTAAGTCTTAACAATGGTTATTTTCAGCTACTGTCTACTGTTCTCTCCAATCTCCTCCAGAATACCTATGTGTGCTAGTTTGGTCCTATTTCTATTTCTGTTACATTCCAGTAAGTTTCTCATATGTAGTTCGGGCTTAGCACTTACTTCTCTTTAAATGTGTCAAATTTGACTTTGTCATTGAGTTTCTCTATAACTCCTAATTTTCACTTCCAAACATGCTACTGCTATCTTCTTCTCTTATAAGTGCTTTTCTATGACTGTTAAAAATACCTCTATTTGATATTTTTAGCTAAAGAAATTCTTAGGATGTGCCTGATGACTTACATTCATAGTGAATTGTTTACTTGTATCTTAAATTTGAGCACATCTTCAGTTTTTATTTTTAATGACATGAAAACTGGTTTGGGGGAAAGAATTCCCAGAATCTGTTGGGTACTAGAAGCTGCTGTTACTCTACGCAGATTCCCCTACAGTTTCAGCATGTCCACCTCCCATCTCTCTGGGCTTGTCACTGGTTCTTCTTAAGGTGACATCCTTTGGGCTACTTGAACTGTTCCATGTATTGTTCAGGATGAGGGTTTGTGTCCCACCTTAGTGCTTGGTGGCCTATGATTGACTGGTACAAAAGTAGAACAGCTCACCGCATTTGCTTTGAGATAGGATAAACTGAAAAAACATAATTTATACTCAAGTTGATATTTGTGTAGGAGCAGGTTGAAACAAGGTTTTAGCTTGAGGGTCTTTTTTTTTTTTTTTTTTTTTTCCTTCTCTGCACTGACCTACTTTCCTGACTGCTTCATTGCAGGGTCCCTTGCTAAGTGAAAGATTTAAGTCAGCTTTTTCTTGAATTTCTCCCTAGTGACCCAGTGATTTGAGCTAGATGGGATAATGTAAATTCAACACAAACTTGTAAGTGTATTAGGCAAGTTTGAGATAGGTTATAAAGAACAACCTCATTCATTTCAACTCAAAACAATACTGAGAAAGGGTGACTTCTTAACTCTCTTTCTAGTTTAAAGATTTTCCTTAAAACTTTATTTATGTATATAGGGACTGGGGTATAGGCTAGAGGTGAGAGGATTCACTAGAGAGGCAGTGGGGAGGAAAACAGCCAGATAACTAAAAAACACTGCTAAGGGGAGCAGTGGGTAAGAGAGGAGAGGTCTGCCACACCTTGTGGGTTACCTCCCTTTGCCTGGCCAGGGATTGAAATCATATCGCAGTGGTTGCCAATAGCTTGATATTGCTGTGTAGTTGAAAGCTCTTTCTATCTAACTGTCTATCAAGAAAAATTGATGTTCTAGGATCTTGAAATCAAGGGAGCCTCACTTTTAAAACCCTTCTTGCTGTGTCTCAATCCAAACCATCTATTTCTGCAAGCCCATTATTCCAAGTTTGATTACTAAAATTGGCAATTCTTTTGAATTGTTACAACCAAAAACTCTTATTTATGTATGTAGATATGTATATATTCGTGTGTATTAATATCATACAATGATTACACTAAATATATTTAACAAAGGTTTTTTTGATTGACATATTATTGATAATGTAGATTGTGTAAGAGCTATATTCTGGAAGCTACTAGAAAATAGTTGGAAATATGGAGGTGAGGTCGTATATCATTGTAATCATCTCACTATCAAAAACTAAGATTGAAGATGTAAAGTATTGAGATAAAATGCATAATGAAAGAACTTTTCATTGAACTTTATTCCTTCTCCCAGAATATTCTTGTGCCATCTTGACATTAGATGTAATGTTTCACTAATATGTACTCTCTCTATTGGTGATTCTCTAAAGTTTTTTCAGTTTTATTGTTTCATAGAACCAGCTCTTAGATTCATTGACTTCTGTTATCCTTTTAGTCTATTTCATTTACTTCTACTTTAATATTTCCTTTCTTCTAGTAACTTGGACTTCAGTTTTTGTTTCTCTAGTAACTTGAGATAAGGTGAATCAGTCTTATGTTGTTTCTGCTGTTTCTTGGAATTATAACAAGCCATTAACTCTTTCTCCACTTGCTTCATTTCTGTGTGACTGCCAATGTAAGCCTTGCAGACTACCAGAGGCAGGAAAAGTAGAAACGTTCTCTGGGAGGCGGCTACAAGTTAGAGTGTCAAGTGGGATCTCCTGCTAGGAGATAAAGGTGAACTCAAGCCAGGTGGATGAAGACAAACCCACTGGCCTCCTATTTCAGAGAATAATTGAGCAGGTCCCTTATGTGTTTCAAATTGGATGCCTACTCCTCAGCCCTCAGGCTGATGTTTTCAGATAAGCTTCAGTCTTTTTTTTTTTTTTAAACAAATTCTGGATGCTTTTTAGGTACGTTCCTCTGATGGGAAGGTCATGCTTGTCCCTTAAGTACAAACTTGTGGTTGCTACCAGCTGTGGGCTTGTTGTTACTATCCCACTGAGGGGGCGGTAACCGCTATGTTCGCCCTGAAGTAGGAGACTTAGAGCCGCAAGAAGGTGAAATAGTAGTCTGGAGTCTGTTTATTAGGACTACTCATGAATATATATAGGGTCTGACATGCCTCCAACGTGGAGAAAAACAGGAAATGTACCCGGTGCATGTTTGTATAGGGCCTGCTAGTTTCTTGCAGTTTCTGCTAAAAACAAGGTAGTGGGCTTCAGGACAGAGTGCACTGTGCTCTGCTGGCTTGTTCGTTGGCCTTACTGGGGAGTGTGCTCACCCATGCACAATATCAGCCAGGGTGGACAGGTACACTTGAGAGCCTGTGGAGTTAGCCACATGGACCTTTTTGGCATTTTGGTATGTGAATATAACTCTATTGGGTCACAGTTAGATGTGCTGTTCTTAAAGTGTGGAGTTCAGGCTACTACCTCCATATTGTTTCTATACCAGGTGTTGGGGTTTATGAAGGCCTGAGTCTCAGCCTCTGTATCTATTTCATGTCATTTCTTATTTTTTTTTTGTTGTTGTTGACTGTAGGAGTCACTCAACTAGTTACCCCCCCCCCAGAATTAGTTATATATATAATTGTATATTGTATTTAAGGAAGATGAACTCATGGTTTTACTATGTCACCACTTTGAACTAAACCCTCATTTGCTTTTTTGGAGCTTGTGACACTGAAATATACTTTCTCTTACATTATTTTTGTTTCATTTTTTAAGTTCTGTGACAGCAGAAACTTATCTATTTTATCACTTTTTTTTTCTCCCATAGATGCTTAATTTTTGTAGAACAAATAGATGAATGAATGCATAAAAACATCTTTGGTATTGAAGTGATTTGTAGATGGCATACTAGGAAAATCCTGAACGGGAATACTTGAAGTTCTTTTCTATCAACTCATTTTATATTTTATCTGTTACTTTTATCCTTACAGTTAGAAACCGAGCTGCAAATGGCAAAGTTCCAGTGAGAACAGTCACAGGAAAAATAATTTACCAAGAAACAAATTCTGGTTCTACCATGTATTTGATTTGTGATTTTTCTTTTTGTCCAGTTTTTTTTTTTAAAGATTTATTTATTCATACAGAACTGGGGTATATAGGCCAGGGATGCGGAGGGTGAGAGGATTCACCAGGGACAGAGTGGGGAGCAGAAAAGGCAGATGCATGAAGTACACTGCTGAGGGGAGCAGCCAGCGGGTCAGGAGAGGTCTGCCACGCCATGTGGTCACCTCCGGGGCAGGCGGGGATCGAACTCATGAGGAAGTGGCTTAAGCTTCTTAGTGCAGTGTTTTAACGTGCTGCGCCACCAGGAGGGCCCCTTTGTCCAGTTTTTAATCTACAAAATAGAAAGTAAATTAACTTCTACTAAAAGATAGTGAACATTAAATGGGAAATTGTACAAGAGGACTAAAATCATCTTGGGAACTCTGCTACTGTTATTACCTGTTACTGTTACTACTATTATGACCATTATTAATTTGACAAAATAAAACCTGGGCACAACCTTCCTAGTAAGGGATTCTAAGGAATAGATAAATATAAGTAAACATACAAGTAAATTAAAAAAAAAATCTATGATTAAAACTAAATAATTGAACAACCACATAGTGAATTTTTTATAAAAATTAAGAATTTTCACCAAACCAGAAGTCATTTCTAAGACATTCAAGGACAGGTTGCCTACTTGCCCTCAGAGACTTATTTTTGCAAAAACAGTTCTCCATTTCTTGGATGGAAACTGTGATGCTTTCAACCCTGAAATTCCTCTGCCAGATTATGCTGGCCTTTCCCTATGGTCTTCAGCTGCCCACTGGAGGGTAGAATTTATAAGAAGGAGGAAAATGTCTTGGTTCTAAAAAATCTTGGCCTTATAGTTAAAACTTGAAGTTCATTGAAAGGTTGGCATCATTATTTATACCAATTCTGTTTTTTTTTTTTAATGCAATTCTATTTCTTTGAATGTCAGCTTTCTTTTTGTAACTCTAACTGACCTTAAGGCTGAGAGATCTGGCAGCAGCCTATTGGCTTCATGGTCCTTGTTCTCTCCCTCTCTTCAGGGAAAGCAAAACAGGAAGCAGCATTGTGGTAACCATCCTTCCTCCTAATGTTCCACGATTCTTCTCAGCTCATGAGTTGTGGAGCTGGGGAAGTCACGGTGCTGAGTGGTCTCTTCCAGGAGCTGGAAGACATCACTATTGAGAGGTTTCAGGGTTTGAAACTCAGTAGTGCTTCTTACCCTGTTCATCTGAGGATTCTTGAAAAAGGTTAGGGAGTGAAAATGTAGGAGAGAATGGCATTCCAAAAAGGGCTTCTGGAGAGAGAAATGTAGATTAAAGATGGGCTAATAAGCACAGACAAGATAGCCCTAAATGAATTTTAATTTTGAAAGTACAATATAGATACAGGAATGTAGCTGAACAAGCTGACATGGTAAGGATACATCACAAAATGAGTGCTGAGAAAACCACGTTTTTGTCAGACCAGCCTTCGCTATCCATCCATGCATCTTGTCCATGTCATAGTGGACCTCTTCTTTTTTCAGTCTTTATATAGAAAGTTCTCTAATGGTCATTTGTAGCACTGTTGGAACCATTTTAGCACAACTCCATCAAATTGAAAACACTTGTTGAAGGCAATAGTATGTATTGTGTTAGTAATTAGATACGGGTTTTGGCTTTCCAGAAGTACCATATATTATGGGCAAGTTATATATCAAAGTATAAAAATTTTTAAAGTAGATTAATAATATAAAGGAATAGAGCCACTGGATTGATGGAATACTAACACTTTTCAACCTCTTTGGTGATTTATAAGACACCATTTACTGTGTGATATGGAGATAAGAATATAGTCACTCATGTTGGGTGCTTGTTGTGCACTTACCCAGATGCTCCTCTAGTGCTTAGCACATTGCCTGGATCAGAGTTAACAATCAAAACTGGCATTTAGTTTCTGTTTTCATTGTTACTTTGGTGGTGGTTCTTTTGTGCAGAGATGAGCAGATTTGGAGGCCTCCTCCTTCCTGCAGCCTCTTTTATGTAATTTAATTATAGCCCTTATCACACCACTGTCATCTGTTACCACTGGCGGAATGTATGCTCCTCAAGGGAAGGGGCCATATTAGGTTCATTTTTAATATCCAAAGTTTAGAGTAGAGCTTGGTACACAATAAGAGTTTAATACATGTTAAATGAATGTTATTAGTTTCTGTAATTGTGTCCTGCTTTTAGAGAGCAGACCCCATTGGCATAGATTGCAATATGTCTCCAAATCTTACTGGCATAGTTGTTTTGCTGTCATCTGTGGCAGTGTTTCAAAGATTCAGATGTGTTTTCACACTTCATTTCACCCTGTGAACAATCTATCCTTTATTAGCTTACCATAAAGAAATAACTTTGGAATGCAGCTGTTCTCCATTAGTCTCCTATATTCCAATCACTGAAGCTAGTGACTGTGAGTATTGTCCTTCCTTCAAAGGCAGACAAATCTCTGCAGCTTGTGTTAGTAGTGGGAGAGTGTGTGGGGGGAGGTGAGGGTGGGCTGGAATGCCAGAGAAGGGGAGACATGAGCAGGACAATCCAGTTACGATTCTAGGGACTCATTGAAGCCTCATGATTCTTTCAACAAGAAAGCCAGGCATCACGTTCATGCCGCAGGGCATATTTACCATGTGAAGACACTCTGGGACTCAGTGGTCATATTGGAGAAGTTGACTGCTCATCTCTCTTGGTAGTATGAGAAAATAATAATTGTAAAAATGTCTGGATTATATGAAGCAGTACACATTACAATGCAATAACACTTGTAATCAGTTTACCTCACTCTAGTCTTGAAGGAAGTGTTGCCACTTGCAAGACTTTAAATTTTTGAGTTATCTGGAGCTCATCTTTTACCTAGACTATTTTGCTGATGCATTAGTGAGGTTCTGCCAGACAGTGTGGTGCTGTCCTGGCTGTGGAGGTGTGTCTTTGAGTCCATGCTGCCGCAGGCGCAGTGGAACACCTGATAAGCAGAGTGGTTGGTGATAGGTGGCAGAGTTTTCTGGATGTCACACTTCACAGTGGTGTGGGGGAGAGTTAAAGAAGGGTTTCCTCCCTTTAAGTTCCACTATCTGAGGGATCTTGAAATGGCCATTTATACCCCAATATGTCCCACAACTTTCTGTAGTACTGAGATTGGAGATCAAAGTTCTGGAAGCCAGTTTAAGGGAAAGAGCTATTCCTGATACTAAACCCCACCCCTTTTTATTCCTGACTCAGTTGTTTGTGTCTGGATGATTTTCTACTTAAATGGATGGTTATATCCCAGAATTCCTTCTATGAGTTGCCTTATCTATCCTTGCTAAAAATTTTGGAAAAAGACTTTGATGGCACAGTACTAGCCATTTTACTGAAAGGGGATGAGGAGAAAACAAGACAGGATGACTAGAAAGGAAGCTAAGTGGCAGGGTATATGAGTCCTCATTTAAAGATTGCAGATGCAAGGACTGGGGCTGTGTCTTTGCACAGCCTCGTCCTCTCACTGGAGCCACTATACTGGTCCAATAGTTGATCAAAATCACATATGGATCTAACCAATTAACATTTTTTGGGAGCGATTTATTAACCAGGTTCTATGCCAAATAAGCAAAACACCACGTACAGTGAAGTATGAGTATCTGACTATGAGCAGCATACTCAGCTGGCAACCTTTTTCACATGTTAGACTTTCATAAGGTCTGTTGTACCAACTCACCAAATGTACTTTAAATTCAAACTTGGCTTTACAAAGTTATGACTGATAGATTTACAAACATCTAGAAATTTAGATAAGTTTCTCACTTTTAAAATTATACTTTTAGGTAATGATACTCATTTATTAAAAGAAATAGGAAAAGTTTTAGAGAGAAGACTGTTTTGGAGCTTTTGAGCAGTTCTTCATTCTTGAGAATCTACAGTGCACCTTGCCTGACTATGTGCATAGAGAAGATCAAGCAGTGGTTGGTTATGGCTAATTATCTTTATTAAAGGTTGTTAATCTTGAGTCAAATTTCATGAGTTGTGAAGTTAATGATAAAGCTAATATTTTTGTCAACTCATAGTGCACCAACTTAATACTGTGATCTTCATATTAACAATATCGCTTATCTTCTGACACACATGTATTAATCTTTTCTACTTGCTTTCACTGCAAAGTAAAAAATGAACTTTCTATTTTGTGTTTTACTTATTGGAACTTGAACTGGCTAATAAAATGTAGACCAATGTAAAATTACTTATGGACATTCTGCTGTTGATGGTATCCTGATGCTTAAAACAGATAGAAACCTATGTATCTCATTATTATTGGAAGAAAAGTGTTTTCTTGGGATTATGTCATTTTACTCAGAATGTTTAGAGGGCATTAGTATTCCAAACTCGCATGTGTTGCTATGTTGAACAGCTGCACCTGGCAAAATTGCTGTTTTGGTTACATTGCCCATTTTGATGAGCCTGCAAAAAAAAAAGGAAGGAAAAAAAAAAAAGCCAAGTAGAGTACAAACTCTTATACAAAGTGTACTTCAGAATTATCAGTTTGACTTTGCAGTCTTTGGCTCCAGAGGAAAACAGTGGTAACCCAAAGTAATTGAAAATATAGATACACTTAAAATTGCTGAATGATGTATCAATTGACTGAAAAAGTTATAAACCACAACATTAAAAGGAAAAATTTTCAGTAAAGTTCATTTAAGTCACATAGAAAATACAAGTTTGCTTATTGTTATCCAATCTGGAATCTACTGGGGACTGATTACTTCTTTGAAACAAGTCTTTTAGATTCCAGACATCATGCATTCCTTCTGAGCAGCTAATTAGCTGCTCCTGAGGCACAGTGACAGTAACTGGAGAAGTAAAGTTGTTTCAGCATTGAAAGATGTCATATTTAGATAACTGTAGTTTGTTATAAGCATTAAGATCACTCAAGATGAATACAACTTGGCACACGACAGAGTTGGCCATCTTTTTATCCAGAGTTGTAAAGCTAGACCCTGAAATGAAGTGTCATGACTTTTCTAAAATGGGCTCTATATAAAAATATGTAAGCTTTCTTAAAAGCTACCTTCAATATTAGAGAAATAGTTAATAGAAGAAAGGACATTGTCCCACATTTGAAAAGTACTTTTAAATATCACTAAAATATATAGATAGCTGACCACTTAGCAAGATTTTTCTACTTCAGTTTATGAATGTTGCTGTAGTAAAAGCAAATGGTTTAAGGATGCTTCAGTATTTGTATATTCAACTTCAAAAGATTTCAAGAAGGATAATATACCTTCATGCATTTAAATTATGCATTATATCATACAAACTGGGAACATTCTGAAGAGATATTAAGTGAACTTACAACTTTAGCTCATGGATAATGAGGTCATTGAAAAGAGAAGAGAAATTGAACAAATTATCCTGAGAGTTGAAGTGATGTGGATTGTGTGTGTGTGTGTGTGTGTGTGTGTGTGTGTGTGTGTGAGTGAGTGATTCACTTATATTTCAATGTTTTTCAGGCTTAACAGAAAGACTATATCAGATGCTTAAGAATCCATACACTGATTATAGGAATATGATGTACAAAACTGAAACAAACTCAATCTGAAGCTATTTTTCATATCTGGTAGACTACTATGGTTAATCATGAATATTATTACTTAAACATAGGTGCTTTTGACTATATTCATGTGTTATTGTAAAGTTAGTGTTATTGTAAATAGCACTACAGCAGTACTTAACAGTATAATCTAATATATTATTTTAGAAGCATATTATACAAGATTAGGAACTATTTTTGGTAGGACGGTAGGAATTGTGGAGATAGTAATGCTGAACAAAGATAAGTTCATTCCTAAATATGCTGTCTTAAATATTAATAGAACTTCTAACACACTGCAAGATATAACATAGTATGTAGTGCGGATGAAGCCCAGAAGAAGGGCAAATTTAAAAAAAAATTCAGAATACTTTATCATCTTAACTTCTTTTGAGAATAATTACCATTTCCTGTGATACAATATTAAAAATGTTTTTGAGAAAAGAAAATGTCCCCAGTTACCTTCACTTACAGTGATGATGGCTGACTTTACTGAAGATCCTTTTAACTACCACGTCTGCTTTTCATTTTATGTGTTTAATCAGGTGGGCTGTACACTTGCTGAAAGTAACTATTTCATAAATTAACTTAAGTAAATATGAACCATATATGTATATATAGGTTTTTACCAATCATAAATGTATAGTTATCAAATTAGTTCACTGTATTCCTGATCTTTTTTTTTAAAAAAATTATGCATTTGAGAGGTAGGGGGAGAAAAAGGTTTCACCAGAGACAGAGTGGGAAGCAGAACAGGCAGAATGATGAAGTACACTGCTGAGGGGAGCAGTGGGCAAGACAGGAAGAGGTTTGCTATGCCAGATGGGTCCTCTCCCTGGCTGGGGATGGTTTCATAGAGCTGTAATTTAACCCCTTGTGCCATTAGGGAGGGTCTTGTATTCTTGATTTTTGTTCTCAGTATTATTCAGCTTTTTTTGTTTGTTTGTTTCACCCACAGCCTCCTGAAACAAGTTTGAACAACCCTTTTTTCTTAAAATTTTTAAAATGTGGGCCAAATAGATACCACACATGACTGAGTGCTATATGGTATGTGTCCAAGCTCTCCATTTGCTCTTATTTGGACAAAAAGAATACATCCGATGAAAAATGTACAAAAGCACACTTGAGGAGGAGCAAGCACACACAGCCAATTTAAGTAGATACAATACTAACAGCTGTAGTTTAATTTCAGGGTTGCAATACAATCCTTAGTTTAATTGTCTTGATGTTTTAATAAAAGTTGGAGTTGTTTTCCCAACTGTATAATAAGGCTGGTCTTATTAAGTCATCAGTATTACTGGTTATGTTGGCACAAAATGGTTTATCTGGTCAAAGATTGATGATTTATTATCATTACTTTATATACTGTTGCGAACTAGTCAACTTAGTGTGTATAGCGTGGTAGTTTTTACTTCTGTTTATAAAATTACATATTTTAGGGCAGGACAAGGCTCATAACTGGAAAATTGTTCTCTCTCTCTCTCTGTGTGTGTGTGTGTGTATGAATGCAAGTTAGACTATGTTTTTATCAACAAGAATGTTGAAATCATTTAAATTGCTGGTTAGTATGCTAGGAAACACTCTTAACACCTTTTTTAGATTTATGTGTCATGTTTTCAAATTTTCTCTTTAATGATCAAAGATCATAAAATGAAAAAATAATGACCAAAACTTATCTTCAGCTATATCATGAGAGATATATCTACTTGAGATAGAAAATGATACTATTTGGAAATGAGAATCTATACAAATGAATGAAGAAGTCATGAATGGTAAAACTTATCCAAATATAAGTGCATTTTCTTTCATTTTAATATGTTTATAAATTACTTGACTATAATAACAATGTAATGTGAAGTTTATAAGACAAAATAAAAATGTATGACAACAATACAGGAGAGCAAGAACATGTAAGTATAATAGGATAAAAATTTGTACTTAATCTATAAAAGTAGGCTAAGTTAAGTGAACACTAAAATATTAGAGAGGTATAACTTATAAGACTTTAGTGAATTCTTAATGATCTTAAAAAAAAAAATACTTAATCTAAACAAAGGGATAAAAGGAAAATGGAATTCAGAAAAGATAGAAAGTCAGAAAACTGAAAGATAATTAGAAAAGAACAGATAGTTTTAAGTATGGCAATATTGTATTAATTGTAAATTATTGAACATACCCATATATGAATGATTGAAAATACCCATTTAAAGGGAGAAAAAAAAACAGCCTCAGATAAAAAAGCAGCACTCAATTATCAATCATAATTTGTCATTATTTATTGTTTCCCTATAAGTATCATAGCATTGCCAAATAGAAACATTTTACATTATTCACCAGCCAAAATATTTTCACTTTTTACTGAATTGATGCAGTATATGGTAAGAATATATTGAACAGACTTTGATCTAGTTTTTGTCTTTTACTTAGCATTTAACCAGAAAGTATAGTATTTTTATGCTACATTTATTTTTCATAGATGAAAAATGAAGTTAACAGAATGAAGTTGTTGCAAATGACAAGGGTTTATTTTATTTTTTTATAATTGAGTTGCCATCCATTGGGCATACATCACAAATCTTCTTTACCTTTTCATATGTCTTTGGGCATTTATGTTGTTTCCCTAACTTGGCCATTTTAAGGTGGTATTAACTGAATATAGGAATGAATAGTATACATCTATGCACTTTGAGAACCTTTTGGCAAGACAGGGTTATCTCTTTGGGAGCCTTCTTGAGATTCCCATCATATCTTATTTGTTTTCTCTTTGAGCATCTTTTGCACCACATCTTTTCTAACCTACTCAGCTCTCACATCCCTTATTCATTCGCCACTGGTCTTTTCCCTTATTCTATATCTGTGCAGAAGGCCACCCATCCATCAAAAATTAGAATGTTGTTTGCAACATCCATGTTGCTCAGCGACCAAATGCTGCTAAAGATCAGCACCACTGGCCATAGCAGCAAATCACAAAAGGCATGGGATCTAGCTAATTGTGGTAGAAAATGGCCAGATTAAAAATAGGTAACATTTAATCAAATAATTTTATAATCAATAAAAATGCAAGGGTCACAAACGTTTATATGTAGCAAATCATTTTTGAATCCAAAAACTATCACTAGAGCTATAAATAACTGCACCAGTGATTAATGATGATCGTATAATAAATCCTGGACTTGTCATGGGCTTTGACATTTGGAACTACTGAATAATTTATGGACTGTGTGGAACTTAACAATAAATAAGACACAGTCCCTAACTACATTGTAAAAGTAAATGAACAAGAAAGAAATTGGTATCTGTAATTTTAATCATTTTAATTCACTGTCAGGGTAATATATTTTGCTTAAGAATCATAATGATTGCGTGTTTTTTTAAATGAACACTTAAAAACAGACATAACAGGAGAATAATAAGTCTGTTAAAATTTCAGAAATGAGTATGAATGGAAACAGCATTGTGACATATTTCCATCCTCTGGGCTCTTCTCTGTTTATGGGATCTCTCCTTCTCTATATAGTACTTTCTCATCATTTCTTAGGTACAGTAGGTTTCACTCATTCCAGATTTCTTTAGTGATCATTGGTTTTCTCTTCATTCAATAGGTGCTACATTTTCATTTTTCACCTCATTATTAAAAATCTATACTAACCGGCCCTCCCTGGTGGCGCAGCGGGTTAAAGCACTGCACTGAGAATCTAAAGCCACTTCCTCATGAGTTCGATTCCTGTCAGCCCCGGAGGTGACCACATGGCGTGGCAGACCTCTCCTGACCCGCCCGCTGCTCCCATCAGCAGTGTACTTCATCGATCTGCCTGTTCTGCTCCCCACTCTGTCTCTGGTGAAGCCTCTCGCCGCCCCTGAGCCTCTGGCCTATACCCCAGTTCTGTATGCACAAATAAATAAATCTTAAAAAAAAAAAAAATCTATACTAACCAATGTGATTCTATGTTTCTTTTTCTTTTATTTTTTAAAAGATTTATTTATTAATGCTTACAGAACTGGGGTATAGGCCAGAGATGCAGGGGGACAGTGAAAGGATTCACCAGAGACAGAGTAGAGAGCAAAATAGGCAGATTGACAAAGTACACTGCTAAGGGGAGGAGTGGGCGAAACCGAGGAGGTCTGTCTGGCCATGTGGCTCACCTCGTTAGCCGGGAATCAAGCTCATGCTGAAGTGGCTCACGCTAGCTTCTAGCTTTGTAGTGCTGTGCTTTAATCCAGTGCACTACCAGGGAGGGCCTGATATTCCACATTTCTTAAAGGGACAGAGAAATGGGACTGATATTTTTTTCCAGTCACCATGTGTCCATTAGGCAACTTTAATAAAAATACTAATTTTGTATCATTCTGATAATAATCATATGAGGTTTGTAAAAATGAGTAAGAACTGCGACCCTCCCTGGTGGTGCAATGGGTTGGGATGCAGCACTGCAAGCTGGCCACAGCCACTTAAGTACAAGTTCGATCCCCAGCCCAGGAGGTGATTCACATGGTGCGGCAGACCTCTCCTGACCCACCCGCCCGCTGCTCCCCTCAACAGTGTACCTTGTCGATTTGCCTGTTCTTCTTCCCACTCTGTCTATGGTTTGTACCCCAGTTCTGTATGAATACATAAATAAATCATTTTAAAAAATGAGTAAGAACTAATTCTCTAAGAAAGAGAATTATGAAGTAAATTTCTAAATTTATTCAGTAATTTATTCTCCAGCAAGATAGTATGGGATGAGTGTTTAAACTAAGAACTTTGTAAATAAAACAAACTGGGTCTTGATTTTACCAGTCATAAGTTAAACTTCTTTTGGGTGCCATTTGAACAGTGTCAACCTCTGTTTCTGAAGGAGATTAAAAGATTTAGGCATGCAAAATTCTCATGTAGGAAAAACCACTTACACTTATTTCATACTTAGTATCTTGTCTTTCATTCCCGAACCATATTAATCGAGTCAGATATTATGCCAAATAACATTTCTCATGCCATCTACAGTCATAGATGGCAGGATAGGTGTTCTTACCTCTCCTGTTTCCATAGGTTGGTGATACTACATGTCTCTTGGACTTAACTGTTCTGAAGTTCTTAGGATTTATGTCAGAAATGGATTAGAAGCCTATCCCTGGCTACTCTAAGTGGGAACATGTGTACTTTTTGGTGGCTTATTAACTTTGGTCACCTTATATAAGCAGTTAGAGATCTAGATCTTAGCAATAAGACAGGCTGTGAAAGTGGCCCAAATCTACACCCATGTGCACCCTTTCTTTGGTGGAATATCTACATTCAAAAGTCATACTTAGGAGCTGGTAAACATACGAGAGTGTTAGCTACTCTGTTCTTAGGAATTTCTAGTTCCTGTTTTTTTTTTTTTTCTTTTTTATTTTTCTAAAGATTTACTTATTAAGCATATAGAACTGGGGTACAGGTCAGTGGTGCAGGGGCAGTGAGAGGATTCACCAGAGGCATAGTGGGTAGTAGAATAGGCAGATCTACAGAGGACAATGCTGAGGGGAGCACTGGGCACGACAGTGGTCTGCCGGGCCATGTGGGTCACCTCCCTGGTCTGGGATGGAACTCGTGTTGAAGTGGCTGCTGTGAGCTTCCTGATGTTGTACTTTAACCCAATGTGCCACCAGGGAGACTCTCAGGTTCTTGTGTTTGTGTGTGTGTGTTCCTGCAGAATTGTACTATTAACCATAATAATAAGTCAATATTCCACTGGATTTATTCTAACAAAATATAACAAAATAAAATACTGATCTTTAAGTGGAAGCTGTCAGTCATTAAAAAAATCATATTTCTTCAGATTTTTGGGAAATGATAGGATGGGAAAAGAAAGGCAACAATTAATTTGTTGTCAGCTTAATGAAAACCAAACTGCCAAGTTCCACTGCAGCTTTTGCGATGGCTCCCTCACTGCCTCACTCGTAGGGAAAAATCTCCTTCTAGTTTTGTTCATTTCTGTTCATTCTTAGGTAGCATGTTGAAACCCTTTGCTTTCACTTCAGTGGTTTGTTCGCAGCTATTCAGAGGCAGGGATTCCACAGGTAAATTCATCAGCGTCCACACCACCCCAGGTCCTCTCCCTCTGCTGCCTTCTTGTATGAGGTCATTGATTCCACCTAATGTCTCCTGTGGTTGCACCTTTCCTTCTCCTGCCCAGTGGAGTTTTCCTCCCTGTGTGTCATTCCAGAGTTTCATAAGGCAGTGGCTTTATGTGTCTTCGTCACGAATTTACCCCTAGGACTAGAAAAGTACCTAGTGCTTAGGCGACACTCAAAAAGTATAGTTGAATAAATTAATAAGTTGCCTTTTCTCCCATTTCCCTAGACTTACCTTATATTGTGACTGATGTAAAAGGTTAGCAGGTAATAAACTCTGAAAGCATGACTACAGGAAAAGAATATTCCTCTGATGAACAGATCAACTTTTTCTTTAACTTTCTACTTTCATTTGGAATTGGTATGGAGTAATGTATCTCTTGGGTGAAATGAAAGTTTGGTAAATGCAAGAACAACAGCATTTGCTTCTAGATAAAACTGCAATAAGATTTACTCATTCTTTTATCTAACATATATTGATTACTAAAACACTGACAAAGGGAATCTATATAAAATAAAAATCCACTACTATCCTTTGAGTATAAATTCAATAAAGGACCTAATAATCATCTATTCCTAACAGTAGTGAGCATATGTAAAATGACATTGAGAAGGATAACAGATGCAATTATGGATCAAGAAACAGGATCAGAAAAAGGAGCCTAAGTTGCACAAGGAAATCATAGAAGTGCAATTTGAAGTCAGTTTTCTTAGTTCTTGTAGCTGTAATTTTTCCACTTATGAGTTTTTCAAACCTTTACTAACCTTTAATATTCAATTGTCGATTAGAATTATATAGCTTGGTTATGGTTTTAAATATAAAAATTAGACACTATTCATTCAATTAATAATTTTGTGTGTGTAAATTGTTTTCAGTATATTGCACAAGAATCTATTTCTCTCGAACTGATGGATAATTTGAATTGTAGGTCAGTTTTACATTGAATTGGTTTCTAGTCTTACATTTTATTTCCACTAACATAGGAAATCCCCATTTAACATTATACATGTGCAGGTAGCGATACTTAAAGACTCTTAAATAGCACTGATATTGAGAGAGGTGAAACAGAAACTTTGGAGAGTTGCCCTATGGGATTTTTATCCCAGTAATTCATCTAATAAAAATAAATAAGTATATCACTTGCAAAAGTTGGAAAGTTGAATTTTCTAGCCAAGTTGATAACATATTGTGAATATGTTCCTAATCTCCTTTGATAACACTAAGTATTTTCTACATTATGGTATGTTTCAAAATATACTCTGAAGCAGTTTGCAGTTAATTTCTGTTTAATAGGTAAAGAAAATTTATGGGAAAGAAGCAAATTTTGGCATTTGACTCACTTGCCCCATAGTTAGCTTGTGTTTAAAATCCTGATGTTCTCAAAATATTTAACCTTGTGATATTTTAGCCTTGAAGAAATAGATTCAGACTACTTACGATTCTCACCATATCACTGAGCTCTGCCAATTGTACAAGTGCTTGATAACATGAGATGTGAGTTTGAAGAAAAACTTTTTATCTCATTTCACATTTTATAAAGTCTTAGGAGCACCTTTCCCCTTGAGAGCTAGCATGTCTGATGTAACAAAATAAGTCATATGTACCTATTGCCCATTTATGTGCCCAGCAAGCTGAAAAAGATTCTCAGTGAGCACAGTCAGATCATTTTCACTTATTTCCTTCAATACTAAATCAGCTCACATGGTACATTGTTGACAAGCAATTGTTAACCACAATGAATAAATCAGTGAGTGAACTGGCCTTTGAAGAATCTCCCTTATTTGTGTAGAATGCTATCCTTGCTCCTATGTAATGAATGCCCTTTCAGAAGGGAACTAATTTTCCACTACGTCATGTTGCACAGAATTAAATTATGAAAAACACACAATGTAATATATTAACAGTGATTAAACAGAGCAAGACATCCATTTTTATACATGAAGTGTTCATTTCCTGTGTACAATGTATTGGGTCCTAAGAAGTGGAATTACTGGTCTCTTGCACTACACATGTACCAGTATCTCAGCATTCTCAGCTTATGAGTTATTCCATCACATTTAAGGAGGTAGAGTTCTCTCATACAGCTCTGTTGTAAGATGAAGAAAAATTGCCAGAGGTACATTGTGCATTCTCTTCATGAGTATTGTCAGACAAATACTTAGAGGCTTAATATGCTTTTCTGCCATAGTATGAATTGTCCCTACTTTCGTTATGAGGAATATATAATCTTGAATATCTCTGGAGTTTCCATCTATCTTCACTTTAGTGCCATATGGCACTGTTGTCCAAGTGGTCTAAGTGCTGAGGATACAAAAATAAACAGGATAAAAATGTTCCCTGTGCTGTCAACTTATTAGTGTTTCTAGATGGTTCTCTAAAATGTGCCACAGATTTGATTTTTTTTCCCCCATTGATGCAATTACTATCTTAGGTAATTTGGATTGTGGTAAAACCTCTTAGTCTCTTGCTTCTGCTCTCACACAACATTGTAGTCTAAATAGAACAGACTAGGTAATCGTTTAAAATTAGAAACTCAGTTATTTCACTTCACTATTTCTAACCTTCTAATGATGTTATATTGTGATTAGATTTAAATGTAAATGCTTTGCACAAGAATTCAAACTTCTTTGTATACCACTCCTGTCTCACCTCATCTCCTAATTTTTTTTCTTTTTATCACAATAAAAGTAGTTGCATGAACTTTATTCCATTTCAAAGCCTTTTTTTAAAAAAAGATTTATTTATTTATGCATACAGAACTGGGATACAGGCCAGAGGCTCAGGGGTGGTGAGAGGCTTCACCAAAGACAGAGTAGGGAGCAGAACAGGCAGATCAACGAAGTACACTGCTGAGGGGAGCAGCGGACGGGTCAGGAGAGGTCTGCCACACCAGGTGGTCTCCTCTTGTGGTCTCCTCTTGTGGTCTCCTCCTGTGGTCTCCTACGGGGCAGGCGGGAATCGAACTCATGTGGAAGTGGCTTTAGCTTCTCAGTGCTGTGCTTTAACTCGCTGCGCCACCAGGGAGGGCCCACCATTTCAAAGCCTTTACATCTACATTTCCTTGTCTCTTGAGTGGACTTCTCTCAATGTTCTCACTTAACTGTTTTTGTTGTTCCACATTCCAATTTAGATGCAATCATTGCATTGAATTCTATGACTATTCCATTAGACAAGACTGTTGAATCCAGTAGTCCTAAGTACACAATTTCAGTGTATGCTCCATGACTAACTTGTAAATAACAAATGAAGAAAGTGATGTCCAACTGTGGTAAGAATAGAGCAAACAGAAAAACTTGGGAAGAAATATAAGCTTCTAGGAGATTTAATAGCTAAATTCAAGTCTTGGCTAAGACCTGAAGGATGAGAAAGGACCAGAGAAGAGTCTTCTAGTTTGATAAAGAGTAAATGTGAAAGCCTTGAAGTTAGAAATATTTTGTTTGTATATTTTAGTGTCAGTGTGGCAGAAGGACAATGGCATAGGCCACTGCAGTGGTGACTGAGATGGGGATCTGTGTGGAATCAGGTAGAGACTTAGACTATGATAAGGTATTGAATTACAAGTGTGATGAGAAAGTAAATCGCAGATTTGTAAGCAGAGGAATAACATGACTTGATTCATCAGCTCATCTCTGATTGATCTTAAAAAAAAAAAAAAGAAAAGAAAAAATTGGCCCTCCTTGGTGGCGCAGCGGGTTAAAGCACAGCATTGAGAATCTAAAGCCGCTTCCCTTCCACATGAGTTCGATTCCTGCCTGCCCCGGAGGTGACCACATGGCGTGGCAGGCCTCTCCTGACCCGCCCTCTGCTCCCCTCAGCAGTGTACTTCTTCGATCTGCCTGTTCAGTTCCCCACTCTGTCTCTGGTGAAGCCTCTCACCGCCCCTGAGCCTCTGGCCTGTACCCCAGTTCTGTATGCACAAATAAATAAATCTTTAAAAAATAAAATTGCATAGAACAAGAAGGAAGCACTACTCCAATATACACTAAAGTAGATCAATTGAGAAGCATTAATTCCTTGCTTACTCTATTCAATTATTTTTCTCACTGCTTTATTGAACTTAGACCTTACAAATTTACTTACTGTCGTATAGACTTTCATTTTATCCTTCTACATGAATGTATCCTGTTATATATTTATACACATATATTTATATAATGCAATTTTGAGCCATAATATTTGCAGGTTTCCCCCCAAATACACACAAAAATCCTTTATTTATTGCAAGTCTTGCCAAGTTTCTGATCCTGTACGTATAACTTTTTTTTATAGAAAAGTTTGTGAAACTGAAATGAGTTCTGTTGTTTAGTTAATAGGACTGTCCTAATGTCAATTTCCTGATTTTTACTGGTGTACTGCAGCTCTATAATTTAACATTCCAGGTGGCTGGGGCAAGGCTACCTGTAAACTGTAGTATTTTTGCAGCATTTTGTTCAAGTGGATAAAAGTCAAAACAAAACAACACCACAATAAAAACAAGGTCATAGTCCTCCTGGCCATAGGAGGCCATTTTGTAGATGTTACCTGCTCTCCATTCCCCACTGCCCCCCAACTTAGTGTTCCTGGAGACAGTGACTCTGTAGCACTATTGCCTGGTACATTAAGGTACACACAAAAAAGTTTCTGTTTTATTTGCTTACCTAGTCATTGACTAGATAGCAAAGCACTATTTTAAGTTAATCTGACTCAGGGAAGGAATGTTTGAAGGTGATGGCAAAATTTTTGGGGCCCACAGTTGGGCTTCTTGGGCTGTGGCCATGAGCACATTGCAAATTCTGATTACATTTTCCTAATCAGATCCGACTCCATAATTAGTGTTATACCTATTTGCAGGTATTATAAAATTTCTGCCTTTTTAGAAGTAACTCACTGAAAAATGGAACTATTGATTTAAGTTATAAATTGGAGGTATATCTAAAGTTATCAGTTTGCCAGGAAAAATCCTGGTTTACATCTTCTGTTCTCCTGAGTTGTTAAAATACTGCACCTTTTTCCAAAACTTTTTCATTTGTATGATGTATGACTAACATAATAGTAACGAGAAATGTTAAATCGAAAAAGATAAGTACATGAATTATATGAGTTAGTTGTCCATACATGCATGTATACATGCCTGTATACAAAACGTGTGTGTATATATACAAATAACTGCATTATGCAATAGTGGTTATTTTTATTTTTATTTGTAAATATTTATTTATGCATATAGAACTGGGGTACAGGCCAGAGGTGCAAGGGTGGTGAGAGGATTCACCAGAGACAGAGTAAGGAGCAGAATAGGCAGACTGGTGAAATACACTGCTGAGGGGAGCAGCGGGTGGGTCAGGAGAGGTCTGCGTACCATGTGGGTCACCTCTGGGGCTGGTGGGGCAGGCGGGGATCGAACTCTTGCTGAAGTGGCTTTAGCTTCCTAGTGTTGTGCTTTAACCCGCTGCGCCACCAGGGAGGGCCCAATAGTGGTTATTTTTATAGCTTACCACAGGAGCACAGAGGTGAGGTGGGGATTGATCAGGTTGACCTTTTTGTGCTTCAAGTGCGGTGGCAGGTCTAACTGCAAAGAATCTATAGCAACTCTTGGTAGCTTTTAGACTTGGGATAGGCGGTGATAAGGTGCTGAATTACAAGTGTGATGAAAAAGTAAATCGCAGATCTGTAAGCAGACTAATAACATGACTTGATTCATCATCTCTCAGGATATGACACTTGACACCATTCCAAATGGCTATGCATTTTCTGTGTTAACTTTCTATTAGCCCAATGACACTAGGTACTAGATATAGCTTGCCTGCTGCCATTTACTCTTCCTGGTCATGAGCCTGTCAGTAAATATTTATCGTTGCCCTCTTGGCTCAGAAACATTTTTCCCCAAATTATTCCTGGCACTTAGCACCCACTAGTTAGACTTATTGTGTTCATGTAGACACCAGCTTGCCATCTATACATCAATCCATTCTATTGTTTCTGTTATGATATCACTCATGTGAAGTAGAGATATGTGCATACTTGTATTTGCCTTTTGAGCCTTATTATATAAATATTAACCTGAGCATGGACTTCTTTACATTTCACTGACCTCAATAATTTTTCTTTATAGCTACCAGGAATTGAATTTTAACTTCTAATGAAGTGCATGTTGACAGCAGAATTTTAACTTTTTTTCTATGAAGTTAGAAGACAGGTCAGTGACACTGTTTACTTAAGAGGATTTCAAGGATTCTTAAATCTCTTTTAACCTCCAATGGTTGAACCACTTCTCTAGACTTTGCACTGTCATGGTTTCCTGTTCCATTAAAATACAATAAAAATATCATGAATGACTTACTGCATCCAGCAATTTCTAGGTGTTTTCGTCTTGATCTATGTGGCCTGCTTTAGTAATGCTCTGGAGAGATTTTTCAAAAAAATAATGTCAGACTACTCTTGCGGAAAACTGACTTTTCCCCATAGTAAAGCTGGAAGGCGAAGAGAAAAAATTATATTGCTCTTGTGTATAATATGAAAAAAAATCTAGGAATAAAAAGATCTTGCCAAGGGTCCATGTTTTGGGCTGCCTAAAAAATAGCAAAATAAAATGTATAAAATGTATAAAAAGAATATTCATGTCTCATGAATATTCTTCTTGTCTTTCCTCATCACAATTGTCATTTTCCCTTTAGCAAGCTTCACATCCCAGACACCGCAACCCCACCAGCATGGAGCTAGGAGAAAGGGGATTTCACATCTGGTCCATGAAGGAATAGATGATCTGAAGCTCTTCTTTATTTTACATTTTATGCAACTGATATCCAAACTAGAATAAATATTAAAGAGGATATATACTCTTAGTGAAATTGATACTAAATGAGTAATCATTATTGGTGGTCTTAGGAAAAATTACTCTTTTCCTCACCTGGAACTTTTTGCAAAAACATGCTTGCTTTCAAATTCTAGAAAATGTATGTTCTCCCTATTGATGTAGTTTGGAAAAAGTACTGAGCTTTTTCAGTATTTTTTAATTTTAGTTTTCCTGTTCTAAATTGGGAGCAGTCACAGGATACACGGTAGTACTCTATAGCTTTATTATTTGAAATAGAAGAGTTAATCATTAAGTGTAATATTCTGTCTAATGAAATGCATATTATGGCGAAAAGTGAAAGTTGTGTTTGTGGGGGGAGTGTTCATCTTTGTTATCACAGTCACCATATTCAAAGACACTATGGAGTAAGGGAAAACGAAAAGGGCCTTCAAAAAATAAGCTGACAGACCAGGATGAGATGAAGCCCAAAGGAGGAATAAAGGTGAAAGTGACCAAGGCAAAAGTCTGGTTTGGGTGTGGTATGGTAATGCTAAAAATAAATTGATAGTTTGCTCTTGTTATATATTCTTTAAGGAAATGAAAATAACCTCGATAGTGGTTATGTATCAGTAAGACAATCATAGAATGATAACGACTTTTAATATTCGATGTGCCTAATTGACCCTACATCATTTTTCAGTGGAGTTGAATTTTGACACTTACATTAGGAGAGTGTCAACTCCAGATCCCAGTGATTTAGCACAGCCAAGATCTGTTTATCACTTTGGTTCCAGCTGAGTCCACATGAACAGGAAAGGTATTTCTACCTTGATTTCGAGGCAGGCAGAAGAGAAGGGTTAGGAGCTGGGTCAGGGATCTCTCACTTTCACCACCATTTTCTCCATAAAGTGGCTCCACCTAATTTCAGGAAGCTAAGGATGGCTCATTTAGTCAAGTAAAAGGACTGATAGTGGTCTGCCACAGCTATTTATACAACATTAAGCACAGAAAAGTAATTATTCTCGATGACATACTGGGCTGAGGTTATCACAGAAGTCTTGGCATCTAGTTATCACTGCTCTTTACACAAGATGTTTAAATGATTTTTTTTTTCTAATTCAGTTTTCATTTACTTGAATTTGAAACACAGGAGGATATGTGTTTGAATTTCCCTTTGGAGAATCCTGCTCTCAGTTTCACCTGAAATACCATTGCTTTGGCAACAATGCAATTCAACTTGATCTAGATGTAATGTAATTTTTTTTTTACTATGAAAAGTGGCTTTCACATAATTACCTTACTATAAAAACAGACTTTGTCATGAGTTGAGAATTAATTCTCAGATACACTAACTTTAATAAGAACCTTATTCCAGATCTTTCCTCAATATTTACACGACCACTGAAATCTATTTTCTTTAAAAAAAAAAAAAAGTGTAGATCCCCCTGTGTGATAATTTTCAATGTACTAATGCTCAAGTTCCGTTCTTTTTCTCATCTTAATTTTAAACCTGTTTTCATGAAACTCTACTTGCAAATTATGTTTATATTACTCTACTTATTGTGTTAAGGATTTGTACCCACCCGCTAATCTTTTTCTAAAGTTTTAGGTAAATATTTTGCCCCAAAAGTTTGCCTCCTTCCTGTCTTGATGTTCCATGACTCAAACTGTGCTCTAGAAACCATTATTACTAGCCCCACTATAGTTAATTACAGTGTTTCATAACTCCGTGCCTTATCTTTGGTCTTTTCACTTGCTCATCTTTCTATCAAATCTTAACTCATTCTTTAAGTCTCATTTAAAGGAAAATCTTCCATCCTCTTTCTTTCTTTCACCATGGGTTATGTTCTTCTCTTCTGTGATTTTAAAATGTTCACTTAAAAAAAAAATGACCAAAGCCTATTCCTATTACAGTCTTTCAGATCTTTTTCAGCCATAGATGTACTTTTTGAGGATAAGAAATGTACATTGATTACCTTTTTTTCTATTTTCAGTACTTAGCACAGTGCATGACATATATAGTCAATGCTTATAATAAATTAATATTACAGGTGGAATTTTTTCAAACTTTCAAGAATTAGGGGAAATTTAGGGAAAGATATGGGATTGTTTTGACTTTCTAATAGGATAACTGTGCAACTTGGGGTTATATATGCACCTACACTTAAAAGAGTGGAATGAGGAAAGTTGTTGCTATTCATAAACATCACCAATAAATCTCTGAAGAAATATCCATATTCCCTTGACCCACTAACACAGGATTTCTAGAAGTGACGCTCACACATTTTTTTAATGTGCATGTACTAATGAACAATGTACTAAAATAAGTCCCTGCTACAGAACTAGATGTTTAAGCTAACATTAAATAAGTAAAATGTCAGGAATCAAGGAAATAGCATTGCCAGTAATACAAAGCATTTTTCTTGAGAGATAGTGTTCTCTTACAGAAGGGCTGAAGTAAACTAACTGACCACTTTACAGAGGGACCAATATATTGATAGGAGATTGAATAAACTGACAAAGTTTCATTCCTCAGGCTACTTGCAGACTCAGTTTGAGAATAACCGTGATGATGAGAAATTAGCCTGGACAGGCCAACTAATAGGGAGTTCCTTCCCTCACTTCATAAACAAGAAATTTGGAGTCTGGTAATTAGTGAAACATGAAGATAGATTTAGGTCACCTTCCATCCTAGGAACATCAGACAGTTGCTTATTAACAGAATCCCAAGTATATAATTATTTACCAAAACTCCAGAGGCCTGCCTGCCTCTGTGAAGTAAAGCCCTTATGCCCTAACCATGTTGTTAGATTCTGCAGAAAGTGGAGGGGGATATGATTGTGGAAACTTTTACCTACCTACCTTCTAGCATTTTGCCTTGAAATGTTTATTCCAGGATCACATGGTTCATTTAAATTAGACTTCTTGGATATTATAAAAATTAAACCTATAGCCATCCCTGGTGGCAGAATGGGTTAAAGTACAGCACTGCAAGCTAGCTGTAATATCTTCAGTGCAAGTTCTATCCCTGGTCCTGGAGGTTTCCCATGTGGCTCAGCAGACCTTTTCGGTCTTGCTTCTGCTCCCCTCAGCAGTGTACTTCATCAATAAGTGCTTTCCACTCTGTCTCTGGTCAATCCTTTCACCACCCTTGCTCTTCTGGCCTGTATCCCAATTCTGTATGCATAAATGAATAAATCAAAAAAAAAAAAAAGCCTTGCAGAAGCCTGATTTTGCAATACTCCCTGCGATTCACTATGACACCTTGGACAGTTCATCTCTTTCTGGGTTCAGGAAATTTAGAGGAGTGGCTGCCATATTGCTATACTGTCCATTTCCTAGCCTCCTTCCTGCTGCCTGTTTTTCATCACTGTCCACCCCTGCCCCTGTGACTCGTGGCGAATTATCAAAATGTTTCTTTTCAAGGAAGAAACTAAATTCAAAGTGTGATTTTTTTTTTTAAATGGGGCTTTACAGATACATGACTATGAGAAAATGGGTTGAAATGAGCAGTAATGGAACAGATCTAATGCAGATGTTTTAATCAGATATGTTATTGGCACATTCTGACAATAAGAGACTGGATGAAAGATGAAAACTTGGGGCTGAAGGTTGAAACTTAATCTAGGTATCTACCTAAATATGATGATTGAAGTTACATAATTGAATGTTCATAAAAAAGTGAGATGCTTGGACACACTAACACAAGAAATAGGAGCAGGCAGAACAGATAGCAAGCTCTTTAGGGTCAAATCTCTAATACACTATAGAATGATGAGAACAAAAAGGGAAAGTAATTTGGTAATTTGGATTAAAGGACTTTGAAAGATTGAATATTGCAAGAGGAATACTGGATAGAAATAGAAAATGCCAGCTAAAAGTGATGGGAGTAAGGTCTGGAGATGTCAACAGTGATGAGTTCCAGAGCACTGACACAGGAATTAGGTAGTGAGTGAAGAATGTAAAATGATAAACATAAGAATTATGATGTGCCACTATGAAGAAAACAAAGGGGGTTCTATTTTGATGTTTTATGGCTTCTTAAATTATGTGGCAAGCCCTTCTGTGGAAAGGGACTTGGGATTGGAAGAATCACTTTGAAATAGATAAACCAAAGTCATATTTCAATGGAAACTGGTATAATGGAGGACCCATAAATGCCTTTTTTTCTGGTAAAGTATGACTCAAAAAGTTGTGATTTTTTTTTTCTTTGTTAAATTTCCATCTTAAAATTAACATTTTGAAATTCTCATTGTGTACTGAGAACTGCATTTAATTTGCAAGCTATTTTTGTTGCATTATAAACTTTTAGATACATTGTTCTTCATTAAATCCATAATCTAAACTTGTAACATACATTACCTTCCTTGCTAATAAGCAATGAGACAGTTTGTTATAAATCTAGTGCTACTGACATCAATCATCTCAGCACTATTATAATTAAATATGTCTTGTGCCACGATTGAATTGGAATAGAATTGCAAAAGCCACTATTGAGTTAGAAAACACTGGTTCCTGTCCCTTCATTATGTAAATCTAGCTTTCAAGAAGATATCAGATCAGCATGAACTGTCAGGCCACCTGCAATTCCCTGCCATAAAGTTTATCTCCTCCACTAGCACTCTTTCCCTGCTGGAGCTATAATTTCCTTAGGGGGAAATTTATTATCACATAAAAGAAACTATCCATGTTTTCTTACTGAAATATTTTCAGAAGAATTGAAAAAATATTTTTATTTCAGTCTTTTTATAGTATTTTTGTTGCTAGCATTCACAAATATTAATTGAACACCTACTGTATTAAAATATATGGTACAATATGACGTAAGATAATTTATAATGATGTGAGCATTCTGATGCAATGCATCTATTTTGGGCTTCAAAATAATTTTATGACAATGTATGATAGTTCAGTAAATTGAGATTCATTCATGTTAATTTTTATACTTCATATTGTATACTTTTGTGATGCCAGTGTGGTTTTTGGAAAGAATGCAGCTAAAGTTTCATGGAGAAAAACCTAATGATCATAGTTGATTGAGAATTTAATAATAACGTACATTATAAAACCTTAAGCATATTATTTGAATCATTACAGTTTTTCAAAGACAGAATTACTCCACTTTTGTTGAATAAATATTGCTGCATAGTGGCAGTTTTATTCTGAAATCACTCAGCTGCTAATGGCAAGCAAACTTTTTGGTTCTTTTTTCTGCTATGCTGTGATGGAACTATGACTTTCATATACCATGAGAATCTACAAGATGAAACAGCTCTGTTTAGCATGTTTCTTCTGTAGATAGTAAAGATATGTACATGGAGTGATTTTGACTTGATAGGGTTGTAGGCCAAAGATCACTAAAAAGAATAATTCTATGGTTTAGATGAGAAATGATGAGAAACTGGAATGCTGTTGTTGAAGGAGTGATGAAAAAAGCAAAGATTCAAAAGATGTACAAGATAAAGGTTTGGGCTGATTTGATATTTGCTGTTTCCAGCCTGTTTTTTCCTTCTCAGGAATCTAAATCATGTTCTATGGCTTTTTTTTGGGGTGGGGGGGTGAGGGGTGGGCATCCTTACTGTTTACTTCACAAAATTTAACCCAAAAAGTATAGGACTAGCTCTAAACCTTTAGTGTTTGCTCTGTATTTAGAGCATTCTTGTATTTAATACTTGTAATAACAGAAAATATTCATTGAGGTTCCCTTTGTGTGAATCAGTAGAAGCTATTATTACCTGCTTTACAGAATTTAAAGCAAGGTATGGAAAGGTAGACACAGTAAGTGTGAAGGGGCATGGCTCATTAGTAGGAAACAGAAATCAGCTTGGATAGATGGAATCTCAAGTTTCAACTTTTAAACACTGTGCCTGTTGCTTCAACTCAGCAAAAGTGGACAAATTATTCTGTAGTTTGGCACATAATACCCATACTCTGAATGTTTGTGGAATAGTCTAGATGTTTCTCTTAGATTCCTGAACAGAGACTGACATATCAGGCATGTCATGCTAACAATCTTTCTATGTTTTCATCTTTACTGGTGTTTGGAAGCATTGTCAGACTTCTTTTTGACCTTTCCCATTATTAACAGTATCTATGTAAGGATATTTTTAAAACTGACCCATGAAGAAAATAATTTGAGTCACAAATCTGTTTCGGCACCATCATTTCACATCTGCTCAGGTACCATCTGTTAAATGTGCATTGCTAGCTTGCATTAATTTTGCTTTTTAATTTCTCGTGTTTACAATTTTTCAGTTTTGTTCCATGTCCTATGTAGTTTTCTTAAAAATTAGCAAAGAAAGTAAAGGTGATACATAATTTAGAGCAAAGCAAAAGGCGATTTGTTTGAATGATTGAGTATAATTGTTTGAATATTTGAAATGGAGGATTTTAAAATTTTACTTGTTAAATACTTTTCTAATTTAATAGCTATTTATTCCTGCTGTTCTTGGGGCTCACTACAACAAAAAGGGATTGAAATAAGGGAATTACTACAGATGTAAGTAAAGGTGGGATTCACAATACACTTGAATCTTATCTACATAAATTCTAACAAGTGCAGAATTCAGTGGTTATGAAATTGTTTAGTACCTTTGTCAGTATTGCATTTTTTTTTTACTTTTTAAGTAGGCATTTTTTTTTAAACCTAGAAGTTCTGATTACTAAAGCTCAAGTGAGGGTTTAATATTTCAGATGATGTATATATAATACCTTATATAATTGTAGCCTTATTGCAATATCTTAAATTTAAATTGCCTGTAACCTGTAACTTTCAATGAATACTCTTGCTACATTTCCCATTTTGATCCTGTTAAAACAGCTTACTCATTACCAGAAGTTTTCCCAAGCATCAGCATGTTAGCATTTTTCTTTGTGTCACCATCTTTCCTTTAACAAATTTATTGCTAACCACTTTATGTGCATACCCAAATTAAGTCAAGTTCAGTACTTTGTTAAGAAACCATCAAATAATTGCCCAAAGCAATGAGGCTAGGTATGATTTGCTTCTTGCCAAATAATTCAAAAATGTTAATGATTTAAGACCTAGCTATTGGGAGAGGCTGTCTTAATGAATGAGTGTATTATTTTAAGGAGATTTAGTAATTATGCATTCTCTAATATAGATTTCCACTAAATTTTATTTTGAAATTAAAAGATTGATAATAAAACCTTTCATTTACTTCCACCACAATAGATTTAATGAATAAATTGGTTGGATTCTAGCCACACACTACCTTCATTTAGCAACAAATGGCATACTATAGTAGAAAATGTTAAAATTTCATTTAAAAAGAAAGCACAGGCATGACTGCATCAGAAATATGTTAATCACTTATGACAGAAACAGAAAGTAGGATATGCCTGATTTGTGTCACTTTTGTATCATTTGGTCCTTCTCTTTGGAATGTTTTTCTGTTTTACATATTGATAGTTGAATTATATTTGCCTGTTCCTATGAGTTGTCATCCATGTCCTTAAGGTAAAAGGATATAATAAGCAAGGTGAAAAATAAGGTCATCAACATTTTAATTGGTGGATATGACACATTAGGTGAGAAACTTGCCATTTTGAGAAAACTGACCTAAACTTAATTGCAGATTACATATAGACATTGAAATGCTAGCATTTATTTTTGGACAAATTTCAAATGATAAATATTCATTCTGCTTTGTTATTCTACAAAAAAATTAGGAGAGAAATTTAGTGAAGAATACACTGCAGCTTTTGTGACACATATAATCAAAGCTCGATGTGTAATGTGAGACTTAAGATCTGGGGTTGAATTTTGGTTTGGCTACTTTGTTGGTAATCACTAATCACTAAGGTTAGTATAGGATGTACTTTTTATGATGATTCTCAAAGTCATACATTTTACCCTCATTTAGTCAATATGTTTGAAACACAAAATTGGGAAGAACCATGCCCAAATTTTCACAGCTACAAAGGATACAATGCTTTTTTGAGATTTATTTATGCATACAGAACAGGGATACAAGACAGAGGTGCAGGGTTGGTGAGAGGATTCATCAGAGACAGTGGAGAGCAGGAAGGCAGATTGATGAAATACACTGCTGAGGGGAACAGCGGGAGGGTCAGTAAAGGTCTGCCTCGTCATGTGGGTCACTTCAGGGGCTGGGAATAGAACTCACAATAAAGAGGCTGCAGCTAGCTTACAGTGCTGAGTCCCCTAACTGTTGCGCCACCAGGGAGGGCCCAGATGCAATACTTTTTAAAAATCCTGTGAAGCTTTATGGCTTTATCATTAAGACAAAACATCACTTGTGCAGAACAAAGAATAGTCTTAGTTTTGTTCAGATAAGATCACACATATTACTTTTAAGATATTGTGGCATCTAAGAATTTCAGTTTCTACTTCTGCAGAGAAAAAAAAATCAATAAACAGTAATTTAATATAAATTCTCATTAAATGTTACTTTATATTTAATATAGGAACTAACAGATATTTTACTATGTCTAAATTACTAGTGCCTGTGTTTCATTTTAATGAGTAAAGTGTCATAGCATTTTGTCAAAGTACCGCATTTTAAAATTGCTTGATAATACTTAAATTCAGAATGTTTTTATTAATTCGCGTACTATACAGTGATGTTTTAAAATGAGTCACTTACTTCTAATTTTAAGGTTTTCTGAGAGTAGTAATAGAAACAGTACAGTTACTCCATTAATGGAAATCAAAAGCAGATTGGGTAAATATCCACATCTGCAATTACAGATATTCCTTGCATTTCATTTTTTTTTATTTTCATAGATAATACACGAGAGGCTTTATTTTGATATTACTGTCCAGAGATAAGGAATACTGCATATGGTCCTTCCAAATTACAAAGAGAAAGATTCTTCAGTAGGCCTTTGGGGATGGTGTTTGATTGATCAACCCAATTTCATCTTAAAGCACTTGTGTGGGGGAGGTGACTTGTGATGGTTAAAATAACACTTTGTTCATGTGGGAATTTCATGTGACAAATGACTTCATGGAACTCTGTTATAAGTTGTAAAAAAATTGGTTAAATCAGAAAATATTTTGCCATAGCAAAGCAATTCTTTGAAGTAGAAAAGACTATATAGGGAAAGAAGAGATGTTGGAAATCTAGTTTTGAATCATCATTGTTGTGTATAAGTGACAGCTTTTGTTTCCTTTTCTCAAAATTAGATTTAGTGAGTTTTGTGACTTGTGGCAAGAAGTAACCTGTATAAACTCCTTACTCAAGGACTAACAAGCAATTAACAAATACAGATAATACTTGATATTTAGCAAAGTCAAAACACATTTATATATCACTGATGCTTTATCATCAGGAGAACTTGTGTGCCATTCTTTTTATGCTATTTAAAACTTGGTCCTGAGGGAGAATATGGCTAAAAGGACACCTCCCTCCACCCCCACCTATGATTATTGCTGCTCTGTTTACAATAGGGGAAGATTTGGAATCAACCCAAATGCCCAAAAAGTAGATGATTGGATTAAGAAGTGGTATATATACACAATGGAATATTACTCAGCAGTCAAAAAATAAACTCATGCCATTTGGACAACATGGATGGAGCTAGAAAAGATCATCCTTGGTGAAATAAGCCAGAAAGAAAAATAAAAGATGGTTTTACTCATAGCAGAAGTGTAAGAGATCAGGAAATATATATAAAATTGTAATAAAGTAAAAATGAACATGAGATAACTATAAATCATGGAGACATTCTGTGGGGGAGGAGAGGAAAACAGGATCAAAACTGGGGTGGGAAGAACATATGGGATTATGGTGATGGCACATGGGTGAAGTAGTAGTGGGAAGTCCATGGTGATTACAACTTAGATGAAAACATATAAAATGAAGAATAATATTCACATTATGCTTCATTTATATATATATATCTAAATATTTCATATATATGTACATACACACACACACACACACACACACACTGCACTTTCAGAACTAAGGCTTCAAAATAAAAATAAAGAGCTATTTAGCTATTTACCAGTAGTATCACAAGAACTCCAGGCTAATTAGACTAAAAAAAAAAAAAAAAAAAGGACCCATTATTTCCTTATACTTGTGACTTTTTGTTTTCCAAGTTTAATACCAACCTTTGAAAAGTCCTATTGGGAGACAGCTTTGGTACACTATCTTGTATTTTTCTTTATCCATTTGACAATCATTCTTATTTTTGGAACTATTTGCTAGCTTTATTGCTTTTGGGTGTTTTTACTCATTTATTTATATTATACATATTGATTTAAATGTATTCACTGAATTTTTGTTTCCTGTTTATTTTTAATTAGTAGATTAAGCTCATTTTTGTTCACTGGTGTAAGTATATGAAACTAAGAATTTCCCCAGTCGTTATTTTATATACAGCCAGTCCAGCTAGGTAATTAGTTTGAGGGATAATTTTCACATTTGGACTATATTTCTGCTCATATCCAAGAGATGTTACAAGAGTTTACCCTGGAATTATATTTATATATAGGTATAAGGACCTTTTTGGGTTCTTTTGGCTTCTTCCTATCTTATTAGAGAGCACATATTTAAAATTAAATTCTACATTTTGAAATATATTGAAGTAATTTTTGCATATTTAATTACAATCAGTTTTTCAATTTTCCTTAGGGATTGAAAAGTATACACATACCTTATATTAACTTCAGGAAATAATAAAAATTTATAACATAGTATATACATAATTATGTACTATATATACATGATTATGCATACACACATATGCAAAGTACATATGTATATGTTTTTCAAATATCCTTATCTCCATTCTCAAGCTGATGATGTTACTTAGGACTTTCTATTCTTCACTTGCCTTTTGTTAACTAAATCCATCATAGGTTGAATAGATTAGATAAAATATATTTGTGACCTCGATTTCAGTTTAATTATAATTTCTGTAGCTTTCAGAAAGGTTTACATTATTTTATTCATAATCAAATTTCAAATAAATTCATTCTTAATTGTTTGCTTATCCATTTGCTTTCTATTACAACTCATATTTTGTATCTTATCTATGCCTGTATCTATGTCTGCATCCAAGTCTATCAATCTATCTACCCATCCATCCATCCCTTTAACTATATCTTTCTCCCTGTCCTCATTTTTTTTTATTCTTCCTACTTTCTAGTCACTAATTAGTTGCCACTATATTTTTGTATAAAATCTTCTTGAAATCATTTATAATTACAACTTATAAAAGTAACATTGATCTACACCATTTTAGGGGATTAGGGATGAGGAGACCACCTTTTCATATGTATGTTAACACATCATGCCATGAAATTTGTTACTCAAAAGTCCTGGACAGCATCTGGTGGTCAGCCAAATCCTTTCATTTCATATTGCTGTAATATGATACTTAATAAAGTAATAACCCTCATGTTAAAGACAAAGAAAATCCTCAAAATGTCCATCTGATAATTATAACAAAATTTCAGTGACAGGAACAATTTCAGAATTATGTTACCTCCAAAAAATATATGAACTGATCCAAAAAATTACATAAAAAGGAACTCAGCCCTTCAGGTAGAATTTGATGGAGTTTTCAGAAAAATTGATTTGGTCTGTGGTTTTGAAAATGTTTTACTGCATCAGTTCTAACTCTGATAGTATATCAGTGGATTGTTTGATCAAGAAAATAAACTTGTAGAGTTTCAACAACAAAATAGAAAACCAATGTTTTTTCCCACTATAAAGTGTAGTGCCTCTTATGGAAGTATGTTATGTGAATTATGAATTCCCTAATGAAAAGAGTATATCTGTTTGTGTTAAATATGGCAACTAGTGGTTTCCATTCATCAAAGTCATTCATCCTTAATAGAAGATTTTTATGAGATTTAGGATTTTAGATTCAGATTATTACATGATATCTAAAAAAAGTGTATATTCTAATTAAAAAATTAAACATACTACATGGGTCTCAAATGAATTTTAATTGTTTAAATTGTTTATATTTAACTCAATAAATCACCACAATGCTGACATTCTGACATTGAATTTTCACTATTTTTAGATGGCTATTTCTATTTTTTGGCACATTATTAAATGATTTAAGTTTATTGAATTTTTCTAGGTTTTTATTTTGAACTTATAACAGTGAACTTAATGTAGTATATACATATTGATTCTCACTGATGAACATCTGGAACATAGAATATTATAATCTAATGTTAAGTCAAAAGTACTATTAAAGCATGAAAAGACATGGAGTAATATTACATATGTATTCATAAGTAAAAAGAAGTTTACTTGAAAAGTTATACATTGTATGTATCCAACTCTGACACTCATTCCAGAAAAGGCAAAACTATAGACACATTAAAAAGAACAATGGAGAGATGAATAGGTAGGTCACAGGGTTTTTAGGTTAGGAAAAGTACCCTGTATGTAATTATGATAGAGATACATCATTACATTTCTCTAAGCCCATTAAGTTTCCTAAATCAAAAGTTAATATGCATGTAAATTGTGGACTTCGGTGATTATGATAGGTCAGTATGGGTTAACCCATTTTGGTGGAGATAGTTGGTAATGGGAGAAGCTCAGCAGTGTAGAGCTATGTGAATAATGTGTACTTTTCTCTCAATTTTTCTGTTAATCTTATATTGCTCTCTAAAAATAAAAATTAAAAAAACTAAAAAAAATCACAAAATTTATACATTGAATATTTAGATAAAAAAGTGATTTGGGTAACTGAAAATTCTTCATTTTCCCTAGATGCTGTATTTCAGATTCCAAACTTCAATTAGTCTGTATTGCTAATCCTCAGCATTGATTCATCTGCATTGAAGATTCCATAGTCATTAGCTGTAGATTACATATAGTTTGTCCAGCTATCCCAGGAAAATCCACCTCTAAACTGTTTATTCATCTACATGGAGAGGTCAATTAAATTCATTACTAGTTGAAGCATAAGCAGCACTAAATTG
This sequence comes from Condylura cristata, assembly GCF_000260355.1. Taxonomy (NCBI): domain Eukaryota; kingdom Metazoa; phylum Chordata; class Mammalia; order Eulipotyphla; family Talpidae; genus Condylura; species Condylura cristata. The sequence goes on from NW_004567110.1 coordinate 34,074,196, forward strand.
AGATACTGTTGCCAGAAATATGTCACTGGACAGAATAAAGGAAAAACTACTTCCTAAATTTTGGAGTCATTTCTCTAGTGATCTTTTTTATTACTAATTAAAATTTCTGGACTGCTTGTCAACAAGTTTTAATTGTCAATTTCCTTAGTTGACAGTCTTTTTTCAGCTCCAGTTGTATTTCTATTATATTACCATTACCATCACACATTTTGTTTACTTTTAGATTTCCTGTTTTTAATTATATTACTGTAACAAAACATAATTTATAAAATTTTGGTTTTTTTATAGTAAATTATTGTCACTATTATGTTTTTCCTCTGTATCTTCAGAAAATTATTTCCTGTTATTGTGCCTTGGAATTATTTATGAACCTCATGATAATTTATTTTTCCTTAATTTATCTATCTTTAAATGGCCCATAAAATTCTATTACCCTTAATCTTGTGTACTGTAGTATTTAAAGAAAATATTTATTTGACATCATCTGTATGATCACATGCAAGTTCATTAAGTCAACAAATATTATTTGAGAGCTAAAAATTAAAATTGATTACAATTAAGTAGCTTATTTTATCCTAGCTTAACAACATTGTTGCTTTATGAAAATGTTAATTATAAATTTTTTAAGGATTTAGTTATGTATACAGAATTGGGGTACAGACCAGAGATGCAGGGGGTAAGAGGATTCACTAGAGACAGAGTGGGGACCAGAACAGGCAGAGGTACTAAGACACTACTGAGGGGAGTAGTGGGTGGATTGGGAGAGGTCTGCCATGCGATGTGGGTCAGCTCCCTGACTGGGATTGAACTCATGCAGCAGTGGCAGCAATAACTTCATAGTGCTGTGCTTTAACCTGTTGCTCTACCAGGGAGGGCCCTATTGTAAAATAATTTTTAAAAAATCATATATCAGTTTGCAACCCCCAAGAGAATGTCAGAAAAATAATAAATTGGTAAGGAATTCCTAAAACTTTCTCATACTCATAGTCCTTCTCTGAATCAGCGTCATTTGAATCTACTTTTCTCTATATATTTTCCTAATCTATGCTCTAAACAAAGTTGATCATGCAGCATTTATTTAAAATGAGTCACCATTGTGTCATGAAATATTTTCCCAAGCAACTGATACCTATTTTACAAATATTAATGCTAATGCTTTCCTGAACTTACCAGAACTGTTGTGGATTTTTTTCTGACAATTACATACACATATATGCATACTTCCTCAACAAATACTCTCAAATGATTGGAACTAAAAAGTGGAGTTAGAATGACTCTAAGACTAACCACCAGGTTTACACACAAGCGATTTGCAAAGAGATTGACGGTGTCAAAGATAGCAGGATGGATTTTGATTTTAGGGATGGTTTTCAAACCTGTGCCACTTGGAATAAATTTGTAATACTTTATGTATTGATTAAAAAAAAAAAAACACCCAACCCGAATTACATAACTAGCTCTGCACATTCAAGACATGTTTGCAAGTTTTAAAAAAGATTTATTTATTTATGCATACAGAATTGGGGTACAGACCAGAGGTACAGGGGTGTAAGAGGATTCACCAAAACAGAGTGGGAAGCAAAACAGACTGACTAAAGAAGTACACGGCTGAGGGGAGCACTTCATTAGTTAGGGTCAGCTTCTCATTGTACCCTAATGTTGGATGTGACTTCCCTACTCTCAAGCCTCTTTCATTTTATTACAATTGAATTTTGTACATTTCTATTCTTCAAATTTAAACTATAATGTCCATTGAAAACACATTAAAATAGAAATACATATTTTTAAGATAAAAAAGAAAAATAATGTAAAAGAGTGAAAAATCACTGCTTATATATGCAGTTTTAAAAAATCTGTAGTAGATTTGAAATCATGGAATAAAATTATTTTATGACTAGTTTTATGCCACATTACTATGTACACACTTTGAGTTATCCTCAGTGAAAGTATCAGTTACTTCACAAGTTGAAACATTTAAATATGCTCAATGCCTTGTAATTCATATATTAATTTGCTTGAAAGTTAACAATCATTCCACATATTTTGTGAGTGGTGTGTGTGTGTGTGTGTTTGTGTATGTGTGGAATGTTTTCTGTTTTCCACTGGTTGGTATCATACAATGCATGTTAAGCAATAACCCACATGAAAAACACATCTAATTAGAAATAAAATTTTCATTTCAGCATCTTCACACTGGAGACTGTTGTCACTATGCCAGTATCACAGGGCAGGCTGATAGAAGAACTGGGTAAGTTTGATGCAATACCGTGATTCAGAAGAAAGTGATTTCTTTATAAAGCAGTCTTTTTTGTACATATGTGGTTTTTCATCTACAGTTCTTGGATTTCTTGATTTCAGTGTTAAAAGTGTCCTTGTCATGTGACTGAGGTGACTTTTTGGAAGTACCGTAGTAATTAGAGTGAGGAGTGGTTGCCAGGGAAACACTCATGTGATTGGGGTGTTGAAACTTGTACCCTTACCTGGGGCTTTAAGCCTAACTATCAATGCAAACTGATTTAATCAATTGTGCATATTTAAAGGAGTTTTCACTAAAATCCAAGGAAGAGGTTTGGAGGGCTTCCAGGTAGGTGAGTCTATGGCGCTTTAGATGAATGTGCCTAGACAGATCATGAATGCTCTGCCTTTCCCCATTATTTGTCCTGTGCCTCTTTTGTTAGGTGACTATTGATTTGTATCCTTCAGTATCCTTTCAATACACTGGCTATCTGTTGATTTAAAAGATTCTCCTAAGTTCTTTGTGACATTCTAGCAAATTAATTGTATCTCAGGACAGGATCCTGAAAACTTTGGATTTATGGCCAGTTTGTCAGAAGCATAGATGACAACCTGGTCCTGTAGCGGGCACCTGAAACCTCAGGAAATGTCACAGCAGCATTCAATCCATAGTAGTCAGAAGCACAGATTTTGGACTCCGAACATAGAACTTAGTCTTTTGTTCAGAATCCCCAGTATCTTGTCTGGGGCTTGATAATGGTACCTGAGGTGTCAGGTGACTATGTTTGTGTAGTGGGGTGGGGAGTGTGAGCATGTGAGTCTGGAAGGCCAGGTTCTTAATCTGTTGACTCTGATGTTGTCTCTCTACATAATTGAGTTGCTTCTCAGACAGCCTGCTGGTGTCATCAAGAGCTATGTTTGTTTTATTTAGATGTTACCAAAAAGAATATCTAATTTTGTTCATGGCAATATGAATAGATCCTTAATAGAATTTCTTAGTAGCTGGTTTAAGGGATATGTTTCTTTGTAAAAGTTGATTCAGAGTTAATAGGAACCTGCATTTGACATTAAAGAGACATGGGTTCTGTAGACAATTGACTTTGGGATTCTCAGCTACTCCTCTGTATATCTGAATAAAAATCTCCCTATCTGCAAGGTAGAAATAATGATTATTTCCAAGTTCATTCTAGAATGAAAGCTCGATAGCAGTTTGTTTTTGTGTTCTGATTAATCAAGGACTTTGATGAACCCTCTGAGGGTCATGAATTCAAGAAAGAATTTTGAGAGCTGGAGGAATTGTGGTTAGTAAAGTATCTTTCAAGTGGATACTTTAACAAGATGCCCACTAGCCTGATTTACTTGGGCTTTCTCTGGTTCTTACACTGAACATCATGTATCCCAAGAAACTTATCAATATTTGGGAATTTGGAGCTGCTGTTCACTCTATTAGTTCAGTACAGACAGGAAATACTGTCTAGTCAAGAAAGAAGATGCAGAAACAGATAAGTTATCACCCAATAAGAAAGTGTGTTAAGAGAAGTTTGAGTGGCAGGCTGTGGAAGAACAGTGGAGGGGTGAAAAATACCAATGGGGCCCCAGGTTGATTGAGAGGACTTGATATAAAGGGTGATCTTGGGCTGCATCTTGAAAGTTGAATAGTAACAGACACTGGTCATTAGGTAGGGATAGTTTATCTCCAGAAAGCAGATATGTTGGAGAATTTTTGCCTATAATACCATGTCTAACTATTTATAAAAGATCAAAGGGCACATAAGAATTATCTTATGGGCTGAAATATGACACTACCCACCCCCCCCCCAAAAAAAAGCTAAAAGAAAGTGAAGAAATGTAATGTTTGCATTCTCAAGCATGTCTGCAAAGTTCATTTTTAGGGAAAATCTAACTACATTATTTTCTCTGAACACCTAGTTGAATTGAAACAGTAGTGAAATTCAAATACTATTACTACAACTATATTAAAAATGTAACTTTTCTATCTCAAGAATTTCCATTATGGCTGAAATCAGCAGCATTGATAAACTCTTAACATTTTGCTAGTTTTCTTGTATAATGGAGAGAGTAACATTTCAGGTTTTAAATATAAAAGGAAAAGGAATAGAGGAAGTCGATGGCTGTCTTGAATTGACAGACAAAATTGAAAATGTAGAGAGAACTCTAAGGAAAATTCAAATGTGCATTCTTCTTTTTTGGAGCTCCGTGCAATTGTTTTCAGCAGATTCTTAGCTCTGGTCCCCTTTTGGGCTCATTTGTCTTTTGAACGGGTTTTAATGAGTGACCTACTTTGCAATACTTCTAATTAAAAAAAATGTGTTTGCTGATGCCTTTTCCATATATCCCACGTTGTTAATATCAGATTGAAGCAGAAACCTGAGGGAGTGTATGTGACCCAGAGAACTTGTAAATCAAATTTATTCACAAATGATGGGCTTCAGTGTCCAATTTGGTTGCTCCAATTGACTTTGCAAATAAAGGGAAAGAGTAAAGGTCAGAATATGCCTAGGAACCTGAGGGGAAAAATATGTTTGTATCAGTTTTCCCTTCCATTCTGAATGAAGTGTGTGTGTGTGTGTGTGTGTGTGTGTGTGTGTGTGTGTGTGTGTGTGTGTGTGTAGGAGGTGAGCATTAGGAACTTAATTTGAATGAGGTTAACTCTGATGATTGTTTTTTCAGATTTTGGTTTATCTGAATAATGAGTTAGCACTGAACCTTCCATTATTTATTTATTTGCATTTTGAAGTCTCATGGGTTTTTACTTTATGATAAAGTGGTAGGACATAATTTGAAACAAAGGAAGCAAACATAGTTTTTTTGCTCTTTAGTTTTAACTATGTAACTCCTGCCTTCCTCAAAATACATCTGAATAAAAATGTTGAAGCCCTTTAAGATAATAAAAATATTCAACATTCAAATTATTTTATTGTGTAAAGAAATGTAATATAACTACCTTGCCTTCTTAAGTCCCTTTCCTTTTTTTTTTTTGGTGTAAGCTGTCTGAAATGGGAATATTATTTGCATTATTGCCATCTATCCCCAAAGGGTTGGCTTAAATTCTCTGTCTGTGGTAGAGCTGACCAAAAGAAGAACTCATGTAAAAGACTTTGTGTGGCTTAAAAAAAAAAAAAAAAAAAGATAAAAATCCAGATGATTCAAACTAAGAAGTGAGGTGTAGCAAGGAAGTGTTTAGTAAATGCATTTCAAAATTTGGGGACCTGGGATCAGAGAATTCATTAATGAGAGATGATAGGAAAGAAATGTAGTGAACTCTGAGGTCTATTTCCCCTTCCTACTCTCACATTTAAAAATTAAATGTGAACCTTTAATTTGCTGTAAGGTTACAGAGTGTAAATAGTTATGAAGTATGCAAATCTCAATAACTTAGTTTCAAAAGACATAAAAGATGCTGAGAAGCAAACTGGCTTCCTGTAGAGCCTGTAGTGTCAGGGGTTATCTGAGCAAGGTGAAATGAACCCTAAATGATAAAACTAAAGAACTGAGATAGTAGTCTAAATCTTCCATAAAGCAATCACCAAGGTGGACTTAAAAGTACATTTTCAGTAAAAATGTGAAAAAAATGGACTATTTCATAGTTAGGAGAAAATATATCTTATAATTCCTCATTTAATATTCTATGTCAATAAAATGACTCAGCAGCTAGTTGGAAAAGGCAAAACAAACATTTACATTTATTTTTCCTTAAGAACTTGGGATCCAAGTTTATAATTTTCACTGAAATCCTCTATTGAACACATTCCCCCAAAATGGCATCTTTTCAACACTTTGTATAAATTGAAATATTGACATAATTGATAACATTGATAGGAAGGTGTGAGAGCAAGCTAAATATAAAGTATGACTAGGCAGAGTCATTGAGAGTGGCATCCTTTTATTGAACTTACAATCAAAAGGCTTGGACCCCAGTCCACAAAGCTTTTCCAGCTGAATCTCTGAAGAGTAGCAGTAAATAAAGGTAGATGTGAGAGTAAATGCTTTTTAATTCTTAGAAATAAACAAATTTTATGGTTTAGAATCTAAATGAGCATATCTTTATTATTTTTTTTAAAAAAATATTTATTTATTTATGCATACATAGCTGGGGTACAGGCCAGAGGTGCAGAATCGGTGAGAGGATTCACCAGAGACAGAGTGGGGAGCAGAACAGGCAAATCGACAAAGTACACTGCTGAGGGGAGCAGCAGGCAGGTCAGGAAAGGTCTGCTCTGCCATGTGGATCACCTCCCAGGTGGGGATTAAACTCTTGCTGAAGTGGCTTTAGCTTCTCAGTGTTGTGCTTTAACCTATTATGCCACCAGGGAGGCATAATATCTTATATGAAAGTATTTGAAACAGGATTCTGATCCTCCTGCTGGAGAATAATTCAAGTTCAAAAGCAAAAAGCAAACCATATAAGCATCATAGGTGTCAAAGCAAGATCAGAGTAGGACACGGGGCTTTAAGGCCTACATGTACATTTGCCAGAGTCTTCATGTTCCATGTTCTGCCTGTTCATGATCTTTCCTATTTGCCTTATAACAATAGCCTCCACTTCTAGATTAAAACCTTAATTACATTAATTCCATAATTGACATAATAAAAATGGATTTCATTAATCTTTATCTATGAAAGAGGAAGGTCAAATTAAAATGACAGTAAAGCACAACTATTGCAGCTTTGCTCAGGGTGGGATGGAGAAGCAGGAAGAGCACATAGACTTTGGTTTATCTTCACCAGGTTCTCGTTCTTGCTGCTCAGTTTCTTGTCTCAGTCTTGCCCTCCACTGGATTGTGTAGTGAAAGCAAGATAGATTATTGCCATAGCCTACTGACTGATAAAACAGATTAGGCTGCCAGAAAAGTTTGGAATATTTATACAGGTAAGAGGAAGCAAGCGAGACAAAAAAGTGTCAAGATGAGTTGGCATTCCAAATAAGAGTTATAAGAATAAGGAAGAACTACACCACACTAGGTGTGTATTTTAGTAAACACTTGTCCCTCATTCAAACTCTGGACTGAGGAATGGAGGTTGGAGCAGTTGTGCAGTTTTCCTCTAACCCCTAGGAATTCATTGGTACCGAATTTTTAGAACTGAAATTAAATGGAAAATAAGCCTTAAGTTTTAGGCCTTCTTTTGATCTCTTTGCACACTGGCATGTTCTGATTCATCACAATTCACCTTCACAAGCAATGTCTTTGCCAGGATTCCTAACCACGAGGAATCCTCAAAATGTCAAATATTTCCATTGTTCTTTTCTTTTTTGCATTCACTATATACATGTCAAGAATTAGGTGCATAAAATTCCACATATAGTTGTAATTCCAGGTGTTACTATGGTATAAGTCAACTCTAGCATAAGCTACAAGTGATTTGTCACTTGTTTCTTCAAAGCATGTAAGCTCATATGAAATGAGACTATAAAGAATATATGTATATTTTAAAGATTTATTTAAAATATTCAGGTCTAATTTCTAGGTCCATGCTCTTCACACACTGTTGTAGGTCTGAGTTATAACTGAGATAGCTAGAGATAACACAAAGCCTAATTTCTTGAATATCACTTAAGTGAACACTATTTCTCTGCTATATTATGCTGATCTATTTTTGGGTCACTGACCTTCCAAAGAGACTGACAAATAAATACATAAACAAACTTGATAATAAAAAAAATAAGTTTATTACTTAATGCAGTAAGGGAAGCCATTACCTTTACAGCTTTAGCAGTTGAATAACAGGGGAAGTTAAAGTGTCTGTTAAATTTCACTTGAGATAGGTCTCTCAAAGAAGTCAGATTTGCTTTGACTTGGCAATTTATGTTCTGGAGTAGGCACATAGTAGAGAAAAGCTAATTATTTGAGCCCAGTGCAGCTATTTAATGTTTTGAAAAGTGGCTATTTGTGTGATTAAAGCCAATGCAATCCATTCTTTGCATAAATGAATTTTCAGGAAATTCTGAAATGTCAAGTTTAATAGAAATTTTACCTTCTTGGGCAAAAATTTCCCAAAAAATGTAGTTAAGGTAGACTGGCAAACAGTTAGCTGAGTGAATATAGATTACTTCCACAATGACATAATTTCTTACTTTGTTTCATTTCTTATTCTTAATACAAAAAAAACATACAAACAAACCTATCTTGCTACTAAGAAATACAATAGAGTTAATGCACCTTTGGTTCAATATCTGGCTCAAAATGGAACTCAATATTTATTTTTGAATGAATTGAAGAACCAGAAAGTTAATTCAAATTGATAGAGCAGGGATTTCTAGAATGGATTCCCAGGAATATTGTTTCCCATGAGATAATTCTGAACAAAAGATTCACTTAATCGAAAAGATGTAGGAAGTACTGCATTCTATCCTCTCCTATTAATGAGTCATAGTATCTATAAGATTGGAGAGGTTGACACTAATGCCCTGCAGTGAAATGAATCACAGGCCTTTTTAGAGTTTTATGGAATGAGGAGGCCAGTGACAGTGAAAAGTACACAGCGGCTTAAAAGCATTAAAATTTAAAAATCATGTGGGGGCAAAACATAAGTGGAGCAACTGGAGGGAAACAACAGGGGGCACTAGAAGAGATGAAGGAATCTGTGAAGTGATTCAGTCCCAGCACTAATAAAAATGTAAGATTCAAACTACAGTAATTTCTTCACTTACCATCTATAGGAACCTGGACATTGGGAGTTTAAACAAAAAAAATAAGTAACTTAACCAGGTCTTTGAAAAATGTTATTGGTTCAACTAAGGCTAATCCCCCCCCCCCCTTCTAGTGATATATGAAATGACATTGAATGAACGAATTGCTGACATTAATCAAAGAACTGCTATAATGTGTTAAGTGACTATCTTTGTTAATCCTGCTTTTGGAACTTACTTGAACAGTAAATGAAAAGAGTATATATTTTGTCTATACCAGGACACTTTGGAGCAGAGTGGTTCTGCCCAGTTATACTGGGGCAATAATCATAAAACCACAATGTATGATCACCCTACATGTTTCCTTATACTGTACATATGGGATATGAATAAATTTCTTATCCTGAACATCAAGTCCTCTTAATTTACCTGATTCTCAGTAATTTTAGGATGTTTAAGTGTCCATGTGTCTATAGGCAAAGAGAAAGAAGGTACTGGGTGTGGTTTCTTAGAAACTGTAATTTATTATCTTCATAGAAGTTCATAGATTTTTTTTTCTATTTTTTTTCATGAACTAATGGCAACCCATGAATACTGACAACTGCATTAGGTACAGTTAGGAAAGTTAAGAGATTTGAATCTTTATTGACATTAATCTTCTTTGGAGTCTCATTAGCTTTTAAGATAAAGGTCATCAACTTAAAAAGAATCACCGACAAATAGGCAAGGAAATATGAGCTGTATGAAGTAGAGGAATAGGAAGTTGGGGAGACAAGGATTTTATCTGTAAGATCAATACATCTATCTCCAGATGACTGGATTGCTGTCATCCAGGCATGTAGCATAATGACTTGTGGATATTCTAAATTTTCAGGAAACAGGACTATGTTCATTCTCTTGTAATTGATCATTTAAAATTTTTTTGACTTAATTTTAATGCCAGCAAACATATCACATTGTAAATAAATAGCTTGGCCTTGTAGAATTCTAGAGGTTCAAAGTCTTATGTAAAGATGTATTTTTAAACAGGTTAATACATGATCATAATTAAGTTTTTGATGTTATTCATGTGAAGAGAGGTGATGGTTACTAATTAAATTTAATGTGCTAGTCATTTTTAATATGTACATATGTCACCTTGCAATTTTTGTAGGTTTAAAAGTATACAAGTTTATTATATATCAATTATATCTCAATAAGACTGGGGAATATATCCCATTAAAAATAAATCAAATTATTCTTGATTTACCATCACAATTCACATACAGGAAAATGTTGTCAAACTTCTGCATCTGCTACTCCAGTGGATGGAGGTATAGTAGGGATTAAGTGAATATTATTATTCACTAAAAGTCAAAAAAAAGTATTGAAATGGTTAATGATATGGACTGGCAATTTTTGAAAAGTTGATCTTATATTTTACTTTTTTATTACAAGTACATGCATCAATATTTTGTTTATATATGAAGAATGGTGTTTAAAAAACTAGTGTCTTCTAGTAACACCAACTTGAAAGCTGACTTTAAATCATAATACCAGTGCAAACTAAGATAATAATCTTAATAATATTTTGTGGTTACATCTTGACCAGTGTCAAGATTGCAATATATGTATGTATGTATGAAATGTTGGCAAACTTAGGTAATAACAAAAATTATGAATAACCCATGGTCCAAGTTCTTTAAGTTGAATTTTGTTATTATTATTATTATTTTTTGCTTGAATTCATAGAACTGGTAAGCTCACAGTTCTGAGTGAGTGCATGCATGCTGTATATAATTTTAGAGTTGATTTGATTGAGACAAGGAATTCTGAAAAATGTTACCATAATTCAGTATTATCACATCTCAATGGTTTGTTCACAATAATCTTTGAACATTGTACTGTTACTTGACCTACTTGCATCGACTCATTTTTTTGTCCCTATAAACTCTCCCACCCATCAGCCACCCTCCCTCCATTGTTCCCAAGGAAGAGGGAGGACCTAGAGAGTAATGAGAAAACCAGCAGAAAGCAGGAGGTAGCTGACAAAATCACAAATGTTTTGGGGAAAGTGTTTCTGCTTTCCCTTTTTTTTTTTTTAATAATATATAATTGTCTTGTAATCAGCCCTTAACAAAAGAATGGAAGTGAGGGTATGCAATCTGGGTCCCAAGGAGATATTTTGAAAATGCCTTACATTTTCTTTTTTCAGTAGGGGTTCTTTGCCTTTGAGACTAATTCACTTAATGTTATTGATGGGGGCAGAGTGATAATATTTATTGTAGACTCATGTATTTATCTTTCAATAAGAAAGTTCTCTAAAAGAAATACAACCAAGCTAAACGATACAGCCACCTACGGAAATTAAGAATAATGGCTTGAGTTCCGTGAACAGGATGCTGTGGTATATGGAGGTTTTCCTCTTACATAAAAAGTTTTAATTCACAAGATAAAATAGCATTAGTGATTATTTTCTCACTAAGTAGAATAGCAACTTTCCTGAACTTTAATTACTAAACTGTCTGATTACAGCTGCACATTACTCTTTTGAAATGCGATATTTCCTCAAGTGCTGTGTTATGTGCCTCTGAGTCTCACCGGACGTCACCACTGCATGGATGGGGATTTTTCACACATGGCTGGGCCCGCCTTAGGGACTGGAGGAGGCTTCCTTGACCAATGTGGTAAAAGGCAGCCAGTCTGGTAAAAGGTGAATCAGTAGTGCTGCCAAAGGTGAAAGGCAAAGGGATGGTCCTTGGTGTTTCCTAAGTGAGCATCTTTAACCAATAGACACTCACAGCCCCAAGATATTTCCATTGGAGAAAATTCTAAGCACTTCACCAGGTTGCTTTTAGTTTGCCTCATATTACTTTCCTGAGCCCCTTTCTTACCAAGCATATATTTTGCTGTTTCAGTAATGTTTCAATATATTCTGTTGTCTAACAATCTTTTGCCTCTTTAATAGTCATTCTATTTTTATAATGTGCTTTCGAAATATTTTATCATAATATATTTTATAATTTAATTCACATTTAATAATTTTGAATTATTTTATCCTTTGGAATGAATTGTATTCATCATTTATTCAGTTCATTTGTAATAACTTTAAAAATGTAAAGAATTAGCTTTCACTTACTCTAATTTCTTACATTTTAAATCTCTATTAGTTTTATCTCTTATTAATTGTTTTATTTCTATTTTTTAAAAAAGATTTATTTATTTATTCATACAGAACTGGGGTACAGGCCAGAGATGCAGAGGGTGCGAGGATTCACAAGAGACAGAGTGGGGAGCAGAACAGGCAGATCGAGGAAATACACTGCTGAGGGGAGCAGCAGGCAGGTCAGGAGAGGTCTGCCACGCCATGTGGATCTCCTCTGGGGAGGCGGGGATTGAACTCATGCAGAAGCGGCTTAAGCTTCTTAGTGCTGTGCTTTAACCCGCTGAGCCACCAGGGAGGGCCCTATTTCCATTTATTTTTAACTTCAATATTAACTTATTAAACTTTTGATTTTATTTTTCTGTGTAAGTTGTAATATCATACAATCATTTAATGCTTTTAGTCTTAAAAAGAAATGTACTTTTGTCATACTTTCTTGTCCCAGCCAGTGCAAAGCTGCTTCAGTTGCTATGTGGTATTACTGACTTCGGTAGGATTTAACATGAGAAGTAGGCAGGTTTGGAGGGCTCCAGTAGAGCTACAGTGTAATGAACTCCAAACTAATCATCTTACCAGGGCAGAAGGACTTTCTATGCATGTGAAAGTCATACAGATACATAGTAAATTATTTTGAAGGTGTTTTTTGTTCATAACTGAGTAAAATCTTAGATACATTTGAAGAGCTATGATCAATGTAACCATGCTATCTTTCAATTTACTTAGATGTTCTGAATTTTTTGGAGGCAGGCAAAAAGGGTAGCATTTATTCCATTTTCTCCTACCTTCCTTTCCCCCATATTTTTCAAAAAAGTTAGATAATTTTCTATCCAAAAGTATCATATATTTTTATTAGTTTTTTTCCTTAAGCATTTTATATTTTTGTCATTATAATAAATACATATCTTATTGAAGTTTGTTTCCAATATGAAAAATTTAATTAACTATTTAAAATTGATCTTACATACTACCACCTTGATAATGTTTATCTCAATTCTAAGAGTTTGTTAGGCTTTCCATATGTGTAATCATATCATTTGAAAAATAATTAGAACTCTGTTTATTCCACTTCCAATATTTTTCTTAAATTATTGTGCCAGCTAATAAAACAGTCTGTGAAATGGTCAATAACTGATAATATTAGCATCATCTTTATTTTTAATGGGAATCATAGTAATATTTCACTGATGAGAACAATTTTGTTATTGATATGTTTTTAGAATGCAAAGGACTAACTGCTTTCTTCCTAGTTTCCTAAGATTTATTTGAGGAAGAATGGTTGTGAGTGGTATATATTGTTCATCACTAGAGCTTTTTTTGTTACTCTTTCCATTAGTCTATATAAATTGCTAATAATAATGTATACATTTCTTAATTTGCAGAGTTGAACTACTTTTATTACTCAGAAAGTTTAACTGCTTGAACTTGAAATTTTTTATCACTATAATTTTAGTCAATATTTAATTTTTAAAAGTTTAATGCAATTTCTCTTGAATATTCTTTCCTTTATCTTGAACAATAAAAGAATGTGAAATTTCTTAAAATCTCATCTCTTGTCTTCAAAGGAAGCAATTTTTAAAATAGTTTATTTTTACATCATTTTGTGCATTTTTCCATCTCAGTTGTAATCCCTGTGGGATTCCCATCACCAAATCACCCATGTGCCATCACTATAGTCCAGTGCACTTCCCTCACCCCACCATTTTTGATCCCATTCCTCACTCCACCCCCCATAAAATGTCTCTGGTATATGGCTGTTCATTATTCTTATTATTTTCTTGCCTAGTCCATTATACTCCTGCTATGAGTGAAACCATCTAGTATTTTTTCTTTTTCTTTCTGGCTTATCTCACTAAGCATGATCTTTTCCAGCTCCATCCATGTTGCTGCAAAAGACATGTTTCTTTTTTGGTGGTGGGTAATATTCCATTGTATATATGTACCGCATCTTTTTAAACCAGTCATCTACTTTGGGGCATTTGGGCTGCTTCCATGTTTTTCCAATTGAAAATAAAGCAGCAGTAAACATGAGGGTGCAGATATCTTTTTGAATTAGTGTTTTTGTGTCTTTTGGGTAGATACCTAGGAGTGGGATTGCTGGGTCATATGGAAGCTCCATATTTAGCAGTTTGAAGAACCTCCAAACAGTTTTCCATAGTGATTGTACTTGTTTGCATTCCCACCAGCAGTGCAAGAAAATTCCTTTTTCTCCACATCCTCGCCAACATTTGTTGTTGCTAGATATGCCATTTTCACTGGGGTGAGGTGGTATCTCATTGTGGTTTTAATTTGCATCTCCCTTATTACAAGTGATGTTGAAGATTTTTTCATGCTTGTTGGCCATCTGCATTTCCTCTTTGGAGAAGTATCTTTTTAGCTCTTCTGCCCATTTTTTGATGGGGGTTGTTTATTTTTGTTGAGTTTCATCAGTTCTTTGTATATTTTTGTGATTAATCCTTTATTGCTAATTTTGTGTGAGAAAATATTTTCCCACTCAGTGGAATGCCTGTTTGTTTTTGTAATGTCTCTTATGTCTCTTTTGCTGTACAGAAGCTCGCTCTCTCTCTCTCTCTCTTTTTTTTTTTTAAGATTATTTATTCATATAGAACTGGGGTACAGGCCAGAGATGCGGAGGGTGAGAGGATTCACCAGAGTGGGGAGCAGAACAGGCAGATTGAGGAAATACACTGCTGACGGGGGCAGTGGGCGGGTCAGGAGAGGCCTGCCACGCCATGTGGATCTCCTCCGGGGCAGGCGGGAATCGAACTCATGTGGAAGTGGCTTAAGCTTTTGAGTGCTGTGCTTTAACCTCCGTGCCACCAGGGAGGGCCCTGTACAGAAGCTCTTTAACTTGATGTAGTGCCATCTATTTATCCTTCCCTTCACTATCATTGCATTGGGTGCTGTATCTTCAAAGATGTCACTGAAGTGTATGTCTTGTAGTGTTTCACCCATCTTTGCTTCCAGGTATTTTATGGTTTCCGTTCTTATGTCTAGGTCTTTAATCCACTTCAAGTTGATTTTTGCTCATGGTGCGAGGTAGAGACCTAGTTTCATTTTTTTGCATGTAGCTTCCCAGTTTTCCCAGCACCATTTGTTCCATTGTATCTTCTTTGCTCAAAGGAAGTAATTTTTAGTAACTTGAAGCACCACAATTATATATTTATTCAGATATATCTAAATTACTCTACATATCTTTAATAGAAAATTTGATTTTTCTCCCTTTACTTCCTTAATATGCTTTCTTTTCAAGTATGATCTGTTTGAATTTAGGCCTTTTGTTTGTTTCTTTAATGCGGATTGGTGATTTCTGTAAATATGTATAATACTATTTCATATTTTATTTTTAACTTTATTATCTCTTCTCAGAACTCTAGCTTGTCTTACTACTTTTAGGTCTTTATTTTTGTTCATTATAAATAATTTTTGCAATCCTCTCTTCATTTTGGTTTCATCTTCTATATAATCCACCTGTTCAATTTCTAATACGTTAATTTCATTTTTTATTCCTGTCATACTACTTTCCATTTATAATACTTACATTTTACGATGCTTAACTAAATGAAAATAAGTTTTTTTTACATTTCCAAATTCAGTTTTTTTCCAATCTGACTCCGAACGTCTTGTTTATGATGGCTCATCTTACTGTCTATGTAAGACTATGCACTATGAGCTCATACTCCCTCAGCGTTCACAGAAAACTTTACAGTGCTTACATTAAACAGATTTTTTTTTATTATCCTCTTCCAAGTGCCTAGGTGAAAATCTTATTTCAGGTCCACTTTAAACAAAGATTTGGCTTAGATTATTTGTGACCGATGACTAATTTGAATTCTATCCTTTTTTGTTTATGTTGCAGCTTTAACAGATGGCTCACAAGGCCACTGTCCTAATACTTGCTTGGCTGGCGCTAAATAAAGCTAAGAGGGATTGGCCCAAGGGACTTTATTTTTTAAGAACAAAGTTTGGAAGTGAAAAATATGTTTTACTTTTATTCCATTCCTTTTCCCATTGCTTAATCACATGGCTGCACTTAACTGTAAGGAAGGCCTTTGAAGTTGAGCTGTGTGCCCAGGGTGTTGAGGGAATATGAGTTTTGGTTAATAAGAGTCTTTGTAATGTAACTAATCATCAACCTATACTAAATTTCACTCTTGAATAATTCTAAATAATCTGAAAGTTTGTGTTTGTATGGAATGACTCTAGTTTTCATATTTGTTTCATAGAATTGGACTTTGTTATTTTGTCATCTTTCACAGAAGAGTAGTCTAAGAACTCTGGACAATAATTCACATTTTACCTACTGTGGGATTATTGGGAGATTCTTCACATTGTTATGCCTTTTCTGTGACACTCCATGTGAAAATTTCTCTCAGATTTGAGCCACAAAAAAAGATAAATTTCTCTTAAGCATGTGGTTTAACTTTACTTCACATATTTTGTACATCTTAGCACTGTCTTTTTGTAAAGTTCCAGAGTTTTATATTTATAATTTTCACCTTTTTTCTAATGTGCGCTTGCATTCATAGTCATGTACTGGCTTTATTCTTTATGTTCAAATTTACCTGTACCTTTCAGTGTAGCATATTATTTATAATCATAACTTATACTCTTAGGCCAATAATTTCTTCCAGTGTTACTTTGTCACAATTGAAATACAGATTTTGAACTAGAGTACAATATTGGAGGATGGAGAATTTTACAAGATGTCATGATAGAGGGAAATGATAATGCGAACTGGGTAGTGTAAGTAGAAGTAGGAAGGAGATGATTCATTTCAGCATTGTTAAAGTTTGAGTATAATACATAGAATCCACAAAAGAACACACATATTTTGATCTCATCTGAACATAGGAGTAAATAAATGATATAATAGGGAATATCACTAGAAAAGTCACTCTTGTATGATGAAGGCATAGTGAATTCAAACATGCTAACATATTTTTTCTACTTCTTTGATCTAGGGCATATGTTTTTATAACTTTTGTTATTAGAATGCATCTTAATTAATAACATTGTAAAATCACAATTGCTTAAGGAGTAGTTTTGGTTTGTCAGTCCTGATGTATTAAACTTTGTTGTCTTATTTCCCATTTGCAGTTCCTTAATGTTTCAGGTAATAAACTATGTAATAGGCACATGTGAAAGAACACAAATCCTGCTCATTATCTTCAAAACATCTTATTTAAAGACATCTTCTAGTAAGTTCAAGGAAGTATCAGCAATTAACTTTGCAGAAATTTGTCAATAGCTTGGGAAACACTTTCTGAGACAACCTGAAGGACTCAAAAGTTGCTTTACCAATACATTTGATAGTATGGAAAATGACATATGAGTGAACAACCATTGTAACTGCATAAACAATGGTTCAGAAATGTTTAACTAAAGAAGTTTCCTAGCTTACATATCAACATTGATACATAATCAGTTATAAATAGATCTAAACTACATATTAGTAAACCACATATTAGTAACTATACTAAATATTAAGAAAACTTAGGTATAGTTATTTGGGAGACTTTTTTCATTAGCAATAGACAAAATAGTTGGAAATTTTAAGACACTTTTGAATTCAAAGAAATATGAGTGCAGAACTCAGGAGAGAAGCTTGATCTAGTCTTACGATTGGAGAGTAATTTCAGATAGTGACATCTCGGAGGAAACTAAGGATCCAGACAGAATGTAGTCTTGAGAAACAGAAATGTAAGGGATGGATGGGGGAAAGGGACACATAAAAGGAGAACATAAGCAGACAATGATTGAAGTCAAAATAATCTTGAAAAAGAGGGAGTAATAAAGTGTAAATATTCCTAAAAGGTAAAAAAAAAATTCGAAGTAAAACAGTATTCTCAGTCATGATTCTCTTAGTGGTGCGCCCCATAAAGAATTTTCAAATTACTTATAGGAATGAATTTTTATACTATCCCTTTTAGTGTCTTTTATTTAAATACACTTCAGTAATTTTTAGCTCAAGCATATTTTTCCACTGTAAGCTATTTCATATTGCCATTAAACTTTTACATAATAAAAATTTATGTTAATTGGCTATTAACATGAATATAAAAACTAAAAGAACTATATATGGAATTGCTCATTGATTTGAGCATTAAAGTAACCCAGGATGATTGTGAGTCTTGAGATGACTTGAGAATTGATAAAGATGAGTTAAGTTCTTAAGTAAAAGAACTGAGCATTCTTCTGGAATTTGTAGTGAAGAAGGTACTGATCCAAATTCTAGACTCTGGTTATATGGTTGAGTATAATCTTTAATAATTCTCCAAATTTATTAATGAAGCAACCTCTGTGTGTGTGTATGTGTGTGTGTATGCAGAGACCAATGTTTTATGTGCCCCAGATTTTGTGAATTATTGCTATTTATTAAAAACATGACGACATGTGGATGTACAAACATCTCACCATAAGTTTATAATGTAGGCTACTTATAGGTATTTCCCTTTACTTATCTGTTCACTGAAGCTGCTTTTCAAATTCTCTATTATATTAGGTTATTTGAATAAAATTACCAGTATGATGTGAAATTATTTTATATAAATGAGAATGAGGATTCATTTGTTCCTATCTATAATTATTTACATCAAAATTATTTAGCAAATTGATTTTAACCAACAACCAATATATTCATTCCCAGAATGAATGTGTGTGTGTGCGCATGTATAAACTGCTACATCCATATGTAATTCTGCAAATCAATATTAGCTCTATTGAATAACTCCCATCACTTAAAAGAGATACATTTATCTGTGGTTTTGATGACCCATGCATTATTTTCCTTTACTGGCAGGGGCTATAAAAACTTGAATTTATTTAGATTTCTTTATTCCTTTGAGATGTCCATATTCAAATAGCTGCCTATTGCCTAAGCAATAGGTCTATTCTCGTTTGGTGTTGTGGAAAATATATATTTGTTAAATAAATAGCTTTGAGAAAGATTTGCCATGTCAGGGTGGTAATGATGGTAGTAGTATTTTGACTTTGGTCAGCAGTTTTCTTCATCTTTCTATATACACTTTATAATTACATACAGAAAAAAAAAGACAATCATCAGCTCACTTGGCATTATTTGATAAGGCTTGTGGGTGACACTACAGACAGAGCTACTCTGTCCAAGCTGTCAATACATTTTACTGTGACATTTTTTAATGTTTAAGGCACAAGCTGACTCACTGGATTTAATGGGGAAGAAATCACGGGGCAAATAATTCATTGCCCCACCTCCAATCCCAGTTCTGCAATAAAATAATCTGACATGCATTTTGTACTCTTCCAAAAATGATGTCTTGCATTGGGGAGTTATTTGTAGCTGTAGTCTTCTGTCTAAGCCGTGACTATAGAAAGCTGTCCAAATTAAACTCCTGTTCTTTCCTGTCAGATTGCATTAAAGAGCTTGGTGTCCAGACAAGAAAGATGAGTAGGACAATGTGGACTGGTGATGGAGGGACATAAATGCAGTTCAATTCTATCTATTACTCCAGAGGAAAAAATAAGCCCCTTTACAGACAGAAAAGTTACTTGTGTTGCTGCAGTATTTACTAATGCTGTCTGATGGAAAGGCAGAATGGACTGTGGAGTGGCTGGTGTGTAGCTGTTTGTTGTTGCTACTGAATATCTAGATCATTCTATTTTTTTTGTTGTCATTGTCGTAGTCTAGAAATTAATTTTGGACTCCTGCATATATAACTTGTGTGATATAGGTGTTCCCTAGACATAAAGTGACTGCTGGATATGCTTTAGAAAAATGAGCCTTTTAAGGCTTTGAATATTTTAATCTTTTATTTCGAAAAAGTCTTCCTATTTATGTTTCAGACAGCATGGAGTCATGTAGTTCACAACAACAAATACTTTATGGTGGTTTTCTTACCTCACTCTTCTTTCTCCCTTCACTACAGATAATTATTGTGAATTTCTGGTATATTTACTTTCACTATTTTTTTTAAATCAGATTCACTTAAATATAGATGGCTATTGTTTGCATTGTTTTATGTATTTTTTGCACAATACATACATTTACTCACACTTTTTTTTTCACTTAATGTTCACTATGGAAATATTTGAGGTTAACCAGCATAGTTAATAGACCATCTATGATATTAAAAATATCCTGATTTATTAAATTATTCCCTTTAGGTAGTTTTGAGTTTATCTCTAGTTTATAGGTCTATTTTGTGTTGCCCCTACAATACTGTTGTAACAATAGTCCTATACCTATATCTAAAAGCATTTTCATATCATACATTTCCCAGAATGTGGTTTTTGGTTTGAATTAGTGTTTTAGTATATATGATGAGATTCTCTATATCTATAGACTGTAACTAGTCTCATTTTCCCCCAGAACTAATGACATTTTATTTCCCCATTTTTTTGTTTACAATGGGTATTGGTATTTGTATATTTTGCCAGACTCAGTGTCAAATTTACATTCAATAATTACTTTAATTTTCATTTTACTAATTATTGCAGCTTAATCTTTTCCTAATTTGTGCATTATCTTATCAGATTTGTGGCTTATGTTTCACTTTTTATTTCTATACATTGTATAGCCTCTTCATACATTAAAGATATAATTCAATCTGACAGATTTTGCTTCCCGGTGATCACTATTCTAATGTGTTTGTTAGTGGTTGTGCCATATCAAAAATTCCATTTGTTTTTTTTTTTTTTTAAAGATTTATTCATATGGAACTGGGGTACAGGCCAGAGGTGTGGAGGGTGAGAGCATTCACCAGAGACAGAGAGGGGAGCAGAGCAGGCAGAGCGATGAAGTACACTGCTGAGGGGAGCAGAGGGCGGGTCAGGAGAGATCTACCTCGCGAGTGGATCTCTTCCACGGCAGGTGGGATTCACACTCATGCGGTAGTGGCTTTAGCTTCTTAGTGCTGTGCTTTAACCCACTGCGCCACCAGAGAGGGCCCCCAAAATTCCATTTCTTAATGCAGTCAAATCTACCTTACCCTTTACTTCACAATCTCCAAGAGGTTTTTGCATCAGAGTTTCCTGATCTTTGATGTAGCTCTTGTTTTGGGGACCAAAAAGGGAAAGGAGCCCAATAGTCTGTGGTTAATACAGCTTATTGAGAGGTACAATGTTGCTTTCTTTATTTGAGAGATCAACAGTAAAATGGACTAGTCAATAATACCTGATTTTTCAGTTAGTGTGTTCATATTTATAAATGTCCACAGTGTGCTAAGAGCTGTGACAGATAAAAAAGACAAATTAGATAAAAACCGAAGTTTTAGAGAACTTAGAGTTAAGGAAGTGTAAAGGAATATATAAAATAAGATTGGAAGTGACAAGTACCATAAGAGACAAATAGATAAATTACTGCCTTCCCCAAATGAGCTTCTTTTTCTATTTTAGAAACCTGGATGGTTGTGGCAGGAACAGTCAGTTGTAATTTGTTGTGAAACATCCCTTCAGTTGTGAAAAAGTGACTTTGTAATGTAAAGCCACTGTTTCAAATATACTGCATTATATTGATGATTCAATATAATATCATTACGCCTATGTTTTTAAAACTTACCCACTCATGCAGGCCCTTTCCCTAGTAATGACCATGATCTCTTGATTATAGATAGACCATGACCATTTCTAAGTTATACATTTCCTTAAAGTCTCCATCATTATTATCTTAATGAGTCAAAAGATGATTATCTTTATAAAATGAGCTAAAATTATATTAGAACCAAGAAACTCCACTGAGCAGCACAGACATGCATTTGATTGTTATCTGTTCTTTGTTTACACATGTTAAATTCTCTCTATGCTTTATTCATTCTTCAGATGAGTCCTATGATAGGTTTGATCATCTAATGCTCTCAAATAGAGGTGAAGAGCAACTTTTCCCCCAAAAGGTTATTTATTTATACCGAACTGAGGTACAAGCCAGAGGTGCAGGGGCAGTGAAAGGCTTCATCAGAGATACAGTGGTGAGCAGAATGACAAAGTACACTGCAGAGGGGAGGAAAGGTCTGCTGCCCCATGTGGGTCAACTGTGGGGTGAGGAATCGAACCCACACTGAAGCGGCTGTGGCTCGCTTGCAGTGCTACGTCCTAACTCGTTGCGCCACCAGGGTGGCCCTGTACCCTGGGTGTATTTTTAATCACATAATAATACTCATTTGGTCACTAGCTACCCATTCTGGGGAGATATGCAATAGAAGCACTCCAGATTTTGTTAATATCATTCTCTCCTTGATCCTGTTATTTTCCCTTAAGGAAAATAACTGAACTAAAATTAAAACTAAAGGTTCTATCATATTTATATCTTAACAGCTTATAAAGTATTGCTTATTTGCCATTTAATATTCAAAATGGCACAGATCCAAAAATAGCTCTTATGTATACTTTCCAGATCCAGAAAAGTAAAAGGTCTACTACTATTTAGCTTTTTTCAACTTTGTTTCCGCTAGCCTAAGATCATCATAATCTGTGTCATAAAACAATACAAAATAATAATGAAAGATGATTCAGTAAATTTTAGCTTTTTGGATGCTTATTCTTCTTAATTGTAAATATTATGGATTTTATGCATGCCCCACTTCCCAGAAATCTTTGATTTTTTTCTAATTTGAATTAATAGTGACTAATACAGCACAACTTGGTAAACAAGGTAGGAACTGAAATTTAGTGACGGACAGCACTACTGTGTAAACAATCAAAGTGTACAATGAAATTTAAGCTGAATCTAGAAAAATTAGAAAAATTCCTTTCAAAAAGTCTTATATGTAAAGTTTTTGTTTTACTATGTAACCAATAGGGGGATGATACCTGTACTTAACATCCATAGAATATGCTCAGTTAAGGTAGAGAGAGTGTACAATTCTTTGGTTAAATGCCAAAAATCTAGCACTTAGGAACCCCATTGCTCATGAAAAAAATTACGTTTCCATAGTATCTTGATGCATACAAATACAGTCTCTGTAAATGTAAATCACTAATTATTGTTTATGATGAATGCTTCAACATGAATTTATTTTTTTAACATATGAAGGAAGGACCTTGGGCAAATAAACAAAAGTCATATTTTAAGGATAACAAAGGCCAGTCTCTTAAGATTATAAAATGAGTCCCTCCCCACCCCCACACCCCCAAAGGGAGAGGGAAGAGACACCATATAATAGAAGGGTGATATAAGAAAAAAAGGGGAACTCATATCCCCTAACTTTATATCAGCTGCTTAGCTGTGCCCACACGTGATCTTAGCATTTCACAAGTGTTACTCTTAATCTGTTTCTTAGAATTTTTTATATTTAATGGTTAGTCCTTTGGTAGTTTAATATGCTGGTGACCTGCATCAGTTTCAATAGCAATTGGTTGTTGATTTAGGAAAAACTTAGACATTTTTATATAGAGAAAGTACTGAGGGTACAGAAATGAGTCAAAGTTGTCATTCTTCCCAAAAAAACTCAGAGGAGCTGAAAAACACTGTCCCGAACATTTGTTGGTATGGTACATTGAGAAGACCAATCCAGAATAAATTCTAGTCTGGTTAATGCATCTTAGAATTCATAA
This sequence comes from Condylura cristata, assembly GCF_000260355.1. Classification (NCBI taxonomy): domain Eukaryota; kingdom Metazoa; phylum Chordata; class Mammalia; order Eulipotyphla; family Talpidae; genus Condylura; species Condylura cristata. Next base: position 34,097,748 of record NW_004567110.1, read on the forward strand.
AGAAACCTTTAAAACTAAAATGATCAACAAATGAGAGTAAAATACTTGTCACCTTTTATGTTTTTGAGAAAATTATATGCAGAGGTAGATTAAACTACAGAATGGCAAATACTTCATAGAAATTACATCTTGAAAACTTCATCTGCCAGTGAAGGACCTGTTGCTATGGTCAAAAGCTGTATTTAAAAATAATAGCTTCCAAATATGTGTAATTGACAAAGAATTCAATTTTAATTTCAGTTGAAACCTGCTTATTTTGACACTGCCAGAATCCCGATTGCCATGGAGTTGAGAGACTGAAGAAAATAACTCATAAATGACAATTTGCTGAAATTTTTCTAAAGGGATTTTAATTGTCTGAATTTTTCTGCCAGGTGTTACACGCATTTATGTTGAGCAGATGTTCAATGGCCTGCTCTTCTCAAATGTCAGTTACTCTGGGCATCCTTCCCTAAAATCACTTTTCTCTGCCCTGGGCCTCCCAGCTGGGAAGTAGTAGAGACAAGATTCAAACTTATGTTTGGAAAGACTGAAGAATTTTCTTCACTTGAGCCTGGTGAATTATACAGAGGATATCATTGCCACTTTCTTTGCTCTTGTTAAAGCGGATTTCAGGTTTTTTGTCCTCGGTAGTGTGGGGTAATTCGTTATTTCTAGTGTCATTGGGGAGGATCACATGAGAAGAAATAGCTCCCCTCCCCCACACACATGTCTGCATAAAATAATTTAGAGCCTAGCATGTAATAATATAATGGTATCAATACATATGAAGTTTCTAATATTTATTGGTGATATTTTGGTTACCTTAAATGCTATGTGAAGAGATAGCCATTCTAAGGAATATTGGAAAAAATGAGTGGATTTGTTACTAGTTCATTACTGGTTTTCATTAGAGAGGAACTGTCTCTGAGTTTTTTCTCAGTAATATCAAATTGTTTTTGAACTATAATTGGGTGGGAGAAGTTTCTTTTTTTATAATATGTTTAGGGACAACATTTCATTTAAAAGTAGAATATTACTCACATCCTTTTACTCTGGTCAGAATTTGTGAGAACTTTCTTACTTATACTGCTCTACAAACTTCTGTTATTAGCTGTGTTCTGAGTCATTCTCAATTAGTTTATAATCTTTGAGAAAGGTCAGTTGTTACACACATATTTTGATAAACTCCAGATGATGTACCAAAACTGTTCATGGGAAATGATATTGGTGGACTAGCATTAGAAAGAAAAATTTTAAAAGATTTAATTTAGAATGTTTTGTTGGAGTGGTATTCGTTATACATATGGGTTTCAGGCTTGCTTTACAATTTGACATCTGTATGTACTATGTTATGAACTTAGCCAAAAATCTAATTTCTAACTACCACCATATAATTGACTTCCTTACTAGATTTGTTAAATTCCCCCCCCCCCTTTCCCCATGATTACCACCTGGGAGTCTCTTTCCCCATGATTACCACCTGGGATCACTTATGCATATATGGAAAAGGCTCAACTATATGTCACTATTAACATATCTCTAAAAGTGTGATTCTATTTTGAATGATTGAAAATACATTTATTATATATATATTATATAGATTTTATTATACATATAAAATATATATTTTTCTCCTATAATCCAAGAACTCATACCTATATGACTAAAGATAAAAATATTCAATTTTACACATGTAGGGTAAACAGATTAAATAAATGTGTCATTAAAACTTGCAGTATATTTGATTAAAACTACTTAATTCTGTAGTATTTTTAATTCATTGTGGTATGAAGGTACTTCTATTGTTTAGAAATTAAACATTTTATCTTCCTGTTACAGAGCAGTGAAGGACACCCCTGTACCCCCAAATCTACCCACTCTAAATAGGTCCTGTTGTCTACTGCATCAAGACAATATATATATATACGATCTTAAATGGAAAGGACTTTTAATTCAATACTGAGATACAGAAAAGACAAAGAATATAATATAGTTTCTAAATCCCAAAAGGGATTGGCCCAAAGCAAGGCCTGAAAGCACAACACAAGTCTAAAGCACCTTCTGGCCAGGTAGGATAGAAATGGTCAGAAATGGCCAGACAAGTCTGAGAGGAAATGAGCAAAATCAAGATAAGCTCTACCCAGTCAACCTCCCCATAGGTCTCTCATCCACATCTGTTTCAGTTCGGTGTCTAAAATAAGATCTCTCTCTCTCTCTCTCTCTTTTTTTTTTTCTTCTTTTTTTCATTCAAGAACTAGGATGTAGGCCAGATGGGGGCAGGGAGATGAGAGAATTCACCAAAGACAGAGTGGGGAGCAGAACAGGCAGATCTACTGAAATACATTACTACTGAGTAGGTGAGGAGAGGGAGAAGTCTGTTGTGCCATGTGGGTCAGCTCCCTGGCTAGGGATCCAACTCAAGTTGCAGATTCCCAGTCTCAATATGAAATTTTAAGATGACGATTATAATACTACCTGTATTCAAAATGCTGCATTGAATAAAAGTTATCAACTTGTTGACTATTGGTTAACTCCAGAATGTTCAGTTTATTTCTTCAGAAATAAGCTTTGGTTTGTTTGGTTTATTAGGTAACCAGTTGAGAAAGAGCAAGGGTTTTTGGATCAATTAGTAACTTTGCCTCCCGATAACTGTCTCATCTTCAGACATTTCTGAGACTTTAGATTCTGAAATAGGTAACAGTTAAACCTATTCTATAGAAGTGTTACTGAAGAATAAGTGATATCATCCAGGATACAAGAAGAATGTTCAACAAATGTCTGAAGTAATTATTATGTTGGAATTTATCTTGGGGTTCATTTTTTATTCTAGTTCCTATATATTTAGACTGCGAAAAAATGTTACCTTAAAATATAGGGATATGGGCCCTCCCTGGTGGCGCAGTAGGTTAAAGCACAGTACTAAGAAGCTGAAGCCACTTCCACATGAGTTCGATCCCCGCCAGCCCCAGAGGAGATCCATATGGCGAGGCAGACCTCTCCTGACCCGCCCGCTGCTCCCCTCAGCAGTGTACTTCATCGATCTGCCTGTTCTGCTCCCCACTCTGTTCCTGGTGAATCCTCTCACCCTCCACATCTCTGGCCTGTACCCCAGTTCTGTATTAATAAATAAATAAATCTTTAAAAATAAATAGAGGGGTGTGTGTGTGAGAGAGTGAGTGTGTATTTAAGAGGAGAGGAGTTCAGTTATGTGAATGCATAGAATATTCCACTTTTGAGAATACTTCTTTATCTGTTTTTCTTTTAATCTGATGCCCCTGCTACCTTATGGAATCTGAATTTTTAAAAATTCTTCCTTAGACTGAGTCTGTACCAACAAAGGTAATGTTTATCTTAAAGACTCCCTTGCCGAAGTCCATTATCCTGAGTAATATTGAAATCTCTAACAGTTGTCCTCATTTTAGGGGCCATTTAGGCATCAGTATATGTGTCAGCCCAGAAAGGATGTTCATCTTTCTGGTACCTTAAACTGTACTGTTCAGAACTGATGCTTCACCACTGTTGCCTCACCAATGGCTGCTAGATAGTTTTTCTGAAAGTTAGTTGACTAACAAATGTAAGCTGAAACTCTACTGGAAGCAGAGGAAATGAAACTGAAGAGCAGCAGGGAGAACACTTAATTTATCTTATCACAGCAGATAAATTCAACAAGAGGTCAGGCAGTTAAACTAATGTTTTCTTCTCTCTTCCTTGCCTGTGCAATAAAACAGAATTGCATACTATATCTTTGTATAGTTTTAGCACTTAATATATTAACCAGACTTAACAGTCTGTCTCTTTGGGCAAACAAAATGCATCTGCTCTGTGTTTGGATAACTCTGAGGGCTGGAGAGCACTGGAGATCTGTTCTTGGAATCAGTCTAACAGCTCACTGATTCAGCTGCTCTTGGGAGGAAACCATCCCCTCCAGTGAGACTGCCACCTCATTTTTTATCCAAAGTTCTTCTGTGAGAAAGGAAAAATTCTCAATCTTATAAAATGAACTGGATCTTATCAGCAAACTGAATAATAAGATGTTGGAAATAAGTAATGAATAGACTTCCATAGTTTTTTTCAAACCCTATTTTCATTCAAAGCATGTAGTAGCTTGCCATAAAAAATACCAAACTTAAAAGGGATATTCTACTACTAAAAATATATATATTTTGCTAATAGGCAAATGAAAGTAAAGTCATTATTTTTTTAAAATACTGTTTTTGACGTTTTTTTAAGTCTACATACACAAACACTGAGTTAACAATGGTTCACAACATGGTCTACAAATCAGAGGTATAAGTTCACACCCTTCAGATACACTTTTTTGGCCTATTTTCAGGTTAAAAGTCACATGTTACAAACATTTGTTTTGGCAATATTGGAAAGTGAAGAAATCGGTATTTTCCTTCTTTATGTAGGCAGGGAATGGTTGCCCTCATGTCATCTCCTTGGCACAGTTATAGTATCAAAGCATCATCTCAGTGTTGTGCCAGTTTAGTAAAAATAGTTTCTTCCTTGAGTAATGTGTCTTTTCCATTCTTGAGTAGTAGGATTGCACATGTGCACAGAGTTCTTACATATGTCAAGTACTGAAGAAAAGGAGATGATTATTTTGAACACTGTGAAAGTATTAAAAGTAAACAAAATTTGTTAGAAGATGTGAAACTGTAAAACTCCTCAAAGAAAATATTGGGAGTAAATTCCTTGACATGAATCCTGGGTATGATTTTTATATATATATATATATTTTTTTTAAGATTTATTTATTTATTTGTACAGAACTGGGTACAGGCCAGAGATGCGGGAGGTGAGAGGATTCACCAGAGACAGAGTGGGGAGCAGAACAGGCAGATCAAAGTAGTACACTGCTGAGGGGAGCAGTGGGCAGGCCAGGAGAGGTCTGCCTCGCCATGTGGATCTCCTCCAGGGCAGGCGGGGATTGAACTCATGCAGAAGTGGCTCAGGCTTCTCTGTGCTGTGCTTTAACCCACCCCACTGTGCCACCAGGGAGGGCCGATTTTTTTTTTTTTTTTTTTTTTTATGTTTGACAACAAAAACAAGCCTGTGGTGGGACAACATCAAACTATGCAGTGAAGAAAACTATCAACTCAACTAAAAGGGGATGGTGAATGGGAGAGAATATTTGCATGTCCAGTATATATCTGGTAAAGGTTTCACATAAAAATACACAGGGGTCAACACAGTAGTCTTGGTGCTGTGTGTGGTGGGTGACTTAAAACTGATGGGAGTGACCCAGTACCTCTAAATTTTACACATTGCTGCAAACCATTGCTGTTGTTTATCTCAGTTAAATGCACAAAGAGGAGAAAAAGTGGACAAATTAACCTTTTCTAAAGAATACACACCAGTGACCAACAAGTACATGAAGATCTCACCATTGCTGATCATCAGAACAATACAAATCCAAACCACTATGTGAAATAATTTCACATCTGTTGGGAATGCCAATTGTTAAAATAAGATAACAAATGTTGGATAATGATATGGAGAAAAGGGAACCATTTTACACTATCGGAGGGAATGTTAACTAGAACAGGGCACTCTGGAAAGCAGTATGGGGCTGCCTCAAAAATTTAGAAGTTGAACTCATGATCCAACAATCTTAAGGAAATATACCTGCAGGCAACAAAAGTCATAATCTTGAGATTTGTGCACTTCCATCTTTATTACAGTGTTGTTTATAATATAATGCTGTATGAAACATTGATGGATGAATGGATCTTATGTTTGTGTAGGTTATTATTCAGTCTTAGGGATGCTGTTATTTGTGTCAACCTGAAGGGTTTTATGCCAACAGAAATGTCAGATTAAGAAAAATAATGTCTATTCTTACTTTTAAGTAGAATCTAAATAAGGGAAATCATGGAAAGTGACTTTGTTGGTAGTGACAGAGAATGGAGAGAGAGAAATGAAGAGTTTTTACAATAGGTAAAAACTTCCAGTTAGAAAAGATATAAATTCTGGGGATTAATCTAAAACATGTGATAATGGTCAATAATACCAATTTACTAAGTGAAATTTGCTAAGACTATAGAATGTAAGTGTTCTCATTGAAAAATAAAGTTCATTTTGTGAGGTGATGTGTTTATTAGTGCAGGGGGGGCTTTATTTTACAATGGATACAACTATCACATCACTATGAAGTAAACTTTAAATATTAATATTTATTTGTCAATTAAATCTAAAGGCTGAAAACATGCATGTAGTAATTTTTAAACAAATAATTAGGCTTAAAATTTTACATTCAGACTTTTATTTTGTATATTTAATACCTATTTATTATGAGATTTGTCTCTTGTGGTAAGTAGAAATGAAGGCACAGTATATTCTAACTGAAATTGGAGGCATAGGTGCTGATCCTGATAAAACAGATTTGCAAATCAGGTGACATTAACTTGATAGGAATATAGGATGCTGGTGAAGTATTGGTCATAGGATATGACTGTAGAAGAGAATTAAGGACAATTGAAATGATCACGAGTACCTGGGAAATCAATTTAGACATTTTAAATTACAAACAATAAGGGCAGGAAAAAGTTTCTAACTAGGACACAAACAGTACTGAGTTAATTTTATGGCCTTCATTCAAGTAGTGATGAAGAAAATGGAGCAAAACAAGTGAATGGAGCTGCAAACACTGAAAACCTAGATATCAACAAAATTACTTACTTTTCCTAAACTCTGCTAATAGAAGACTTTTTTCACTCTGTTGACAATCTTATAAACTTTGAGTGTGTTGACAAGCATGTATCTTCCATATGTATGTGATGAACCACCAAAGTCCTGAGTCTGGATGAGTCAATGTGAGGAGCCTGACTGACTGAAGGATGTTTACCAGCAGAGTGAAAAGACAAAGTGGCTCAGCAAACAGCAAAGAAAGTCAGGTCTTTCTGTTTCAGTGATGTTTGCTCTATTAATTTGCACTTTAGAGAGCCCAGCTTGGGTTTCTTCTCAAGCAAGAAGATGCACAATTATTGAATGTCTCCTGCTGGCAGAATAATGGTCCAGTCTCCATTTTTATCACCTGAAAACAAACCATCCTCCTTTTTCTACCATTCTAAGAAATGTCTTCCTTAAAAAAGCTGATCATAGAGATGACAGAAAAAAATTAATTTAGTTATAACCAATTTACAGACAGTTATGTCTGTCCAACGATTGTGTGATGCATATTTTTTATAATACACAGATTTTAAAATCACGTGTTAAGTTTTAGCTTGGAGCAAAGATGCAAATTTGATAGATCTATTAAGATAGAATAGCAGGCTTTTGATTTTTCTCTTTATCTTTAAATTTTTCATTTAAGAAAATTACATGCTAACATTCAATGTCAAATTAATTTTTATTGGTTTGTTCTAGGAATTTATTCCCTCTGACTTCCTTTCTAAAAAAATTGCATCCTAGTATGCAAATTGACATGATTCATTTGAATTCCCATGTTCCATGGTCTGTATTGGGCCCAAATAAATACTCTATAGATTATTGAATAACACCTGGCTTTGATCCATTGAAAAAAGGTATGTTTCCTTTTGAGCCTTATATAACTATTGAAGGGTAAAATATCTCCAAAGTCAAAGTTACTTCTTGTTAAGCAGATATTCACCTAGAAAGGAATTATTTCATTTGTTAGGACTATTTCATTTGCAGATGAGAGAAACTTAAATCATGAGAGAGAAAGTGAAAGAGGAAGAAAGGGGGCTGAAGAGAAGTGGAGGGGGGAGATGGGGGAAAGAGAAGGAACGGAATAAGAACATGAGTGTAATGACTGACTTAGGAAACAAAAAGAATTTTAAGTAGACTTTACCTCACATTTACAGTGGGTGGTAAATTTTTTTTCCATCTTAAAGCTCCATTTCCTTCCATGCTAGGTTTATTCTCAATCAGCTCTTGCCTGGGTGAAAATATAACCAGTTACAGCTTTAGTTATGTCCTACCACTTTAACATACTGAGTGGAATGATATAACATCTTTCTAAAACAATCCATGAAGAGTCTTGAAGTTTATCTCTTCAGTCCATGTAAGGTCATGTGAATTTCTATCTACCACAATAACCAGGTCTTGAGTTGGGGTCAGATTAATAGCAGAAAATGCATGGGATACTAAATTAAGAAGTGTAGGGTTCTTGTCAAAGGAAGTGGGATATTGTAGCTGCCTACATATAGCAATGCTTCTGTTCTTCTGTTATTTTTCTTTCTTTCTGACATCTACTGCTTATGCTAGTCTTCCTCTTGCCATTGTCCAAAGAAAAAGAATGGATGAGTATTAAACATGTATGTTTTGGGGGAATAAACATCTATCACAATTAGCTTGTAACAGAAAGTGGAAGGTCCTTTTTTGTTCTCTTGTATGCCAAGTTTCCTCAAGCCACTGAGTGGCACCAAAGAATATGTGCATGGATTGCCCAAAAGTCATTTATGTATATTGGCTTAGTGATCATGAATTTAGATAATCTGTTTTTTTTTTTTAAGATTTATTTATTTGTACATACAGAACTGGGGTACAGGCCAGAGACTCAGGGGCAGTGAGAGACTTCACCAGAGACAGAGTGGGGAGCAGAACAGGCAGATCAACGAAGTACACTGCTGAGGGGAGCAGCGGGCGGGTCAGGAGAGGTCTGCCACGCCATGTGGTCTCCTCCGGGGCCGCGGATCAAACTCATCCGAAGTGGCTTTTAGCTTCTCAGTGCAGTGCTTTAACCCGCTGCGCCACCAGGGAGGGCCCAATCTGTTTTTTTTTTAATAATCCTTAGATGCCACTCTAATTCTGATGTCAGAAAAATTACTCAAGTTTGACATTTGAAATCCTCCTGTATGACACAGTCCTTGTTTCTAAACTGTGTTCTTCTATTACTATGCTGAGTTAACAAAAGACTAGTTATCTGTAAACATTTACTTTATATTTTTTCTCTTATAAATGGGACAAGTGTAATACTGGCTTTCTTGGTGTATTTTAGAACTGATTCTCATAGTTTTACTCTCTGAGAATTACTTTAAAAATGAGGAAAATACCTTGATTCAATCACAATGACTTTAAAAGTTAAGGTTATATCCAAGTGTGAAATATATACACATCAATGGAAACATATAACAAAAAAGATCATTAAATAAAATGTACCTTTATGGCAGGGAACAAGAGGAAGACAATAGAGTAGCAAGATATAAAAATACTATTTAAGACAGTTTTTCACTTTGCAACATAATATATTTGTGATTGACAGAGTAGAAACATTGGCATTTGTTCTGTTTGCTAGAAAGCTCAAACTACTATATCAAACAGTATTTCATCAAAACAGAAATTGCATTCAACAGAAAGCAATAGGATTCATATATAGACATGAGAGGCTGCAAAACATTAGCTTAATCAACACTAAGCATCCACAATAATTTTCACATGTTATAGTGAAATAAAAATACATATCGGGTATACAAGAATTCAAACAGTGAGTTAACTGCATTATCGGTTTGAGCAAAATAATTGTGTACTATTGAAAAAGTAACCACAAAGGGAAAACCAATCTGTAGAGACCTTAAAATTAGCTTTTAAGTACTGTTTGCCATGAAACATCAACTCTTATATGTCTTATTGTAAAGATACATATGCATACATATGCATATGAAGAGATTGGTAATTGGTTATAACTCATTACTGAAGATTCTTTTTTCTTCAAATTTTATTATTATTATTATTTTATTATTGAGGTAACATTGGTTTACAACACTATATATGATCAGGAGGCAGTAGATTCACACCTACCACCAAAGCACCATAGCCTCCCACCATGGTTCACTGATCCTTTTCCCAATGTCTTGGGTTTGTTTGATAGAGTTTTGTCTTTTCCTTTGTTATGTTTCTTAGCATTTTACACATGAGTGAGATAACGTGTTCTTTGTTTTTCTCCTTTTGTCTTTCTCATTTCATGTAATATAATCCCCTCAGTTCCATTCTATATTGTTGCAAATGTTAAGATTTCATCTTCAAGATGAAATCTTTTCCTCCCTTTTCCTGTCCCTAGTTAATGAATTAACTCATTTTTAATGTTTAATATTCTTGAATTAATTTACATTAGTAATCCTTGATTTATACAACAAAAATATTGTAAATATTCATGGAGGACGTGTGCAGTGAGGGAGAGGTAAAGGTAAAGGAAGTAGAGGGAGTTGGAGAAAGGGATTGGTATTGGTATTACTGTTTCAGGTTTTACACCAAGTGAGTTTGCTTACAGATTAGGGCAGATCCTTTGTCTTCACTATGATTAAGTTTTCTATTTTACCCATGATTCCCTGCCCCTGGCAGTAAATGCAGGCTTTTATCACTGCTGTGCTAGATTGGAGAACTGGGGTTTTGGGTGTTAGAGATAGCCTTCCACAACTGCGGATCCCCAGAATGTTGTGTTCTCAGGTTGTTGTCTGTGTACCCAGAGTTTTTGCCGGTCAGATGGGCATCCAGACAAGCAGGAAGCCTCGCTCCAAGGATGAAAGTCCTGCTGTGAGGAACATCACTGAGAAACCAGTATCTGCTGAAACAGCAGGCAGATAGTATGGCCAGATTAGCAAGATCAGCTGACACACCTTACTTGTAAAGATTAGCAGAACATTAGGTAAGAATTGTAGGAACAAAGGAGCCTTCAGGAAATATCCTTGGCCAAGGTACCCTAGTTGACACCTCCTGCAATGCATCCCCCCATGTATGTGCACTCCCTATTGTACTTGCATTTGAGTCAAATACATAGGAGCTTGCTCTTGAAGTGGGGCTGCACACTACTGCTGTGTGTGGCCCCAAACACCTGGACTTGCATACTCCCCATGCTGCTGCTCAGTGAGGTGGTCCCTCTCTTCCCCAGGGAAAGCTCCACACATTAGAGATCTCATCTGGTGGTGCCTTTTTGTCCCCCATGGTGGGGCTTCTCGTTAATAGCATCTCTGTCTCTACTTTCCATCTGAGTGCTGCTTTTCTATTCTTTGTTGTTGAAATCCTTTTCACCTAGGTTTCAGGTTTGTCTCTATGTAGATTAGTCCAGATTTAGTTGTAGATTTCTTGTTATCATAGAAGAAACTGAACACAATTCCTTCCTAATCTGCTGCCTTCTTGGACATGCCTCTGGCTACCATTTTGTAAATGATTGTAAATTCTCAGAGTTTATCACCAGAATACAGAGAACTGCAAGCACTCACATTTTAAATGCTTCAAATGGGAAACGTAATTGTCATTTTTGTATTTCCCCTTAAACTTTGACTCACTATTGGAAAGTGCATTCACTAAAAGATTGATTATATTACTAAAATCCCTGATATCTTACTTTTCATTTCTTTTTTTTTTCTTTTTTTTGAAAATGAAGTTGTTTTCAGGTGACTGCGTCAACCTTAGGAAAAATAATTGTTATGATAGATAAATAAGTAACACACAGTGTAAAATTTGGCAGTAAGAGGATCAGAATCTGAAATCCCTTAAGGAAAATAATTTTTCACATACTGCTTCAAAAAGCATATCCAGTGAAAATGGAGATCCCAGAGACAATAACAAAAAAAACATTGTTTTGTGTATAATCTCCTTGCAAACTAAATCCTCTCAATTTCTAGAAGGTGGTTATTTCTCAAAAATAGTTATTAATAAATAGTCTGATTTTTCTGATTAAATCTTAAGCTCAAGCTTTCTTTGGTGTTCTTTCCTATGTATTTGTATAGTGTTTTAGGTCAAAGGAGAAATTTAACACATTCTTTATGTACGAATGAAGATATATGAAAGATTGCCCTTATTAATTTTGCACTTTAATTTGCTCCCACTTATTTGCTGGGACTTTATCTATTTAATGCATTCATTTGAAGGAAACTTCTTTCCTACCTTACTACCATGAATGTTCTAAGAGCTATTAGACACTTACTATAGACTCCACTTAATGTATTTCATGAATCACTTTCAACCACTATCATCAAAGTTACTAATTTCTTACATTAACAAGTTACTACCATTTATTCAGTCAACAAATGATTGTTTAGTCTATATGCATATGTCAGAGGATGTTGGTGATTATGGAACTATTAATATATCTAATGACAAATCAGTTATAGACAAGTCATTACTAATCTAAAAAAAAATGATTTCATAATATAAAAGCAAGAAAGTGTTATGAATCCCAGATGACAGTCAGAAAACAGTTTTTTAGTTCATAAACTTAGCCATCTGTGTTTGCCTTGTGACTGCTTATCTACTCTGTTTTTATCTCCTTTGAACTTAACCTTACATGTAAGTGCTAGCCTATACGTGTTCCCTTTTGCATGAGGCGTTCTTTTTCTTCAGTTTTTTTTTTTTCTGTCTCTCATCAAATAACTTATTTTCAGGAAATAGGCTAACATGCTCTCTTCTCAGTTTCCTTTGATAGCTCCCCACAAGTAGTTATTGATAATTCTTTTGGGATAGGAGTCTCAACCGTGTGTTACCTAAGAATTTCTTTGAGTTTTTCATTAAGAACTTATTTTTTGTTGGTAATTAGGCAGCGTTCTTAAAAAAATACAGAATGTTGTAAAATCAGTGGAATGTATTCTACAGGATTACTATCATTGTGGGAGTTGAAGCAACTTCTGTGTCTTGTGAAAACATTTGTTCCAGATTTTTACTTAATATTATACCATGTATTTTGCTTTAGTTTGGTCAACATGTGACTTTCTTATTTATACTATCTTTATAAAAATTAATTTGATAAGATATTTTTTGTTGGTCTTTACAGCATAAGGGTTGCCTTAAAAATTTTAATATTACAGACATTGTCCACATTTTTTTGAGTCTTACGTTTGTATTTCATCTCTCTGGCAGCTGATGCCTGCTAATTCATGAAACCTACTTTATAAATAATCAGCATTCCTCTACTATTGTGTGGTCATACCAATAAAAACTGAAGCACTTATACTCATGGTATTGTTGTATTTACAGATTATGTACTTCAGCAATATGGCCTTTGTAGATGATGTCTCATTTAACTATGCAAATGTTTTGTTAGCAAATTATAAAGTCATCTATGATGCAAATGGAAGAATCAGTAGCAGTGAGGTTCTTTTGCATTTGAAACGGTATGTCCATTTGCTAATCCTAATCCTGTCCACTGGAGACACAGCTGTGCCCTGGGTTGGCCCATCATAATATATGTCCATGCGAAAGCAAGTACTTTGGTAAATAAATCTTACTGTAATTTAAAAATATTTGATTGAATGCTATCATGCTATAATCAGTATGTCAGCTATAAGATTTTGAGTTATTTCTAAGCTTTTATTTTCTGAGAACTGTTCATAGTCTCTAACATTCTGTACTTGAACATAAAAAGTCTCAAATCAAGATTACTCAAATCAAGGACGATTTATTTACAAAATGTATATGGAAGATTCAAAGATGGATATATGTAATTATTTAATAGGTTCACTAACTCCTATTTAATAGAAAAATGCTCACTGATTATGTATTTAGCTGGTGAATAGAAATAAGTTCTATAAAACACAAATAGTTATATTTAGTAATTGTATATATGACTAATTTACTGAGTAGTTCATAGGCTGGTCTATACAAATCACACTGGGTAAGCTTGCCTTTGTTTTCATTCCTAAATCTTATTTACACAGAACACGGAATTTGAGGTTAATACAGCTTCTATTAAACAAGGCACATTACTGGATGCCTAAGCACAGTGGGAACGTTGTACTCTAAAAATTGACCAGGAAATATTTAAACTCTGAGATGCTGTCTAAGCTGAAGGCAGTATTTTTTTTTTATGTTGATACCTTAAATTCATTGACTTATGAACATTATTGACAGTTTAACTTATGAGCAATAAATTAAATCAAAGTGCTCTTATTTGTTTACTTAATTTATTCAGACTAATTATTGAGATCTTATTATATGTAAATACCAAGGACAAAAAAATTATAACTGATCATCCCAGGATGAGGGAGAGAGAAACATGAATATATCCATGATGTGTAATCTAAAAAGTATTGGGGGAGTCAGTAAGGACATTCTCAGGGAGAAAAACAAAAACAAAAACACTGGGTACCTACTTCCATGTCACTCACTCTTCTATACACATTTATTTAAGTTCCACTTAAACCTTTTAAATTAAGACAACATTACTCTCATTTTGGTCTTATGAAATTCAGAATCAGTTTTAAGATTCTGCTTTTATATAAAATAGCTCCATATGACTCTTGTTGCCAGTTGGAATGGCAATGTAATATTGAGTCTGAAAATAATACTGAGTCTGCAGAGACAAGGGATCCTCAATTGGGAGGAGTGTGTACATTTTACACTTTCTAGGAAGTAAGTTGGCATCTGCTACACACCTTTGATGATGTTGCACAGAGAGCTTGACCCTTTTACTCAAAATCAAATCAACATGCAAACATTTTCTATTTATCTCAGACTTCAAATAAACTCACAGTTGGAAAATGGATTGAAGTTAATTTACCTGATCTAATTAAAGTAAGTCATCAATTTGAGCTGTGAAACAAAATCAAAGCAGCAAGAAAATAAACAAGGATGAGTGAAAAAGTGTCTTAGTTTTGTCTTTTGAGGAAGTCTTTGAATCCAAGAATTCATAGGACTGGTGACTGAGAACCCACATTCATCGTGGAACAATTTCTGGTTCTTTGTACCAGTGACATATCTAATTTGTGTGTGTGTTAATGCATTTTGGAGTGGCAGAGATTAACTGTCTGATGTATATATCTTCCTGTGCATCAGTGAACAGATGTCAAGACCACAGTTGGACAATTAGTGCTTAACTTCCTGAAAATATTACATATGCCAACTTTTAACTCATTTGAAGACCAGTGAAGATAATAAGATAGTATCTTTTGGAGCAGTATTCATCTTTTCTAAAAGACAGTCAAAAGATTTTGTACATGATTTACTAGGAGATCCACAAATTATACCTGTACCAATTTGGAATTCCTGTTTTAACAGATAAGAGCCTGAATTTATTTTCTTCTGTTAATATGCATAATCTCCTTTCTGAGAGTAGCTACTACACCAGAGATAATTTTGTTTTGTATTCAACTATTCATATGTGAAAGAACATGGCCCAAAGAAGGTTTGAATTACAGCTAACTCACTAGTTCTGTCATTTTAGATAAATATTTTACTTTCTCAGCCTCAATTTCATCCTGTCAACTGAAGCTAAACCTAACTAACAACCAAGGTGCTTTTGAGGATTAAACAAATTTGTAAATATACCTGATATGGTATTAGACATGCAAGAAAGCATTCAAAGTTAGTTTTTGGAGCTAAAAAGGAACTATATGATTGGGGACATAGATTACTCCATGGTTCAGAACACAGGGAAGAAAATTAAAGTTTTGTTTTCACAGACTTGAATTTTTAAATACTACTTAGCATACATATGTAAAGTTAGTCTGAACATTTAAACTTAATTTTTTCCCATAGTAGAGCAAAAATTAGAACAAATAGTTTGTACCATGTAATAATTACTATTAAGTACAAAGACCTCTCTAAGGACTCAGTTTCTAGATCTGTTCTGTTTTCATCACTATTACCTTAATATAATTATATATAAATATATATTTATATGCTCTTTGTTCAGATTCTAGATACCAGGGATAATTGCTAAAATATAGTATTTTTTTCATGGTTTGCTAAAAAAACAAAAAACAAAAAAAAAACAAAAACCTTTGTATCATATACTCATAACATTCAGACTTTCAAAGTACAACTACTGATGAAAGGCATAGGTGTGGTCCTAACTTTGATAGCTGCCTAATAAATGCCTGCAACATGCCTCTGGTTAGTTTCAACAGCTATTGTTATTTCTTTTCTTTCCTTTGCTTTTGGAGTTGCACATGGCCTTGTAAAAGCTAAGTCTATTCTATAATATTGTTTAAAAAGTTTGTTACTTCTATCTTAAAAACCTTATAGGCACATCATGTCCCAAATTCACTTAAAAATCAGCTCAGGAAAAAGTTGTTTGCGTCAAAACAGCCATGCATAAACAAACAATAAATGGACAAAGAACATTACGATCATATTTCCAAGTTTGGTCATTTGTTACCAGAAAACCATGAGTTAAATGTGTATTTCCACATTTTTAGGCTAGTGTTTCTATCACTGTAATTTCTCCTTTCTGATTTTTTAAATTCTGTGCACAGATCTTCCATGCCCTAGATATTTCTTACTGTATTCCTATTCTTTTTCTGACTTTAATGTTTGTTTTGAATATGGTTCTTTATCATAAGTGGTCTGTGAAAGTAGGAAGGGTGTAAATAATTGATATAGGACTGCATAAAGTCTTTGTTGTAAAGATTTCCTTATGCTTTATATCAGTTGCAAGTTCCCAGCACAGCATGGCAGTAGGAACAGTGCTTGAAGTCATATTTTGGTTTGTCTCTGATATTTACTCCATTTGCAAACTCACTTTAATAATTTTCCTTAAATCCATTCTTACACAGGACTATGGTTATGGTTGTGATTCAGATATATCAAGACATTATTTCTATCAGGGCAAGATTTTGGAGAAAAGCCTTTAATAATAAATATGATGAAATTTAAATTTCCCAACTCACCTATATTTTCTAGCTACTGATAGAAAATAGCACTGTACATAAGGATATTTTTGTGAAGCAAATTTTCTAACACTCATATTGTCTAAGGAAGGTCTAGACTTTGGTCTTGGGACAACATGAAGAACTTTAAAGTAAAGGCTTTTGTGGGAGAGTAAAAATAAAAATAGAAAACAAATTTTGAGAATAATCAAGCTACTGGCTTATCTGAACTCTTCTGAGTAAAAACAATGAAGTAAATATGGGCAAGCAATTTCAGCTTTTAATGTACAGGCAGCTTATAAATCAACTTTGAAAATAGCACAAACTTATATTTTAAGCCATCAAGTAAAATGACTTTAGCTAGTAAAGCTAATAGGCCCAAAGAAAGGACTTTCAGGTAGTCCTAAAATATATGAAAGTTCACTGCTCTATTATTTTCTACTTAAAAAAAAATAACTGGAGTTTTTGCAAGGAAACTAAAGTATGTTTACATATGTTCTAATGAACATTTTTAATGTGGATAAGTTATTAAATACATTGTTGTGAATCAATGCCTTAGTATCTGATTGAAAAGCAACAACGCATGAAGCCCCATCATGTTTTTCATACATACCCATATTCAAATTGCAATGAGTTTTTGCCAAGGGTGAGGGTTGGGGAAAGTGAAAGGATGTACCAAAAACAGAGTGAGCAGAACAGGGAGCTCAACTGAAACATACTGCTGAGAGGAGCAGTGGTTGAGGCTGTAGAGGGATGACCCTAGGCTTTGTTTGTTTATTTTGTGTGTTTCTTTTTAATTGAGGAAACATTGGTTTAGAATGATAGATTTGATTCAAAGATGAGGCTCTTATATCTTCAGTTGTATGTTACCATATCACACCACTCACCACCACCAGGGCACCCCGACCCCTCAACCATCATCTACCAAGAGATATGCGTGATTTTTGAGCCTATTCTTTAAACTGACATTTGG
The DNA here is from genome assembly GCF_000260355.1 of Condylura cristata. Taxonomy (NCBI): domain Eukaryota; kingdom Metazoa; phylum Chordata; class Mammalia; order Eulipotyphla; family Talpidae; genus Condylura; species Condylura cristata. Next base: position 34,115,250 of record NW_004567110.1, read on the forward strand.
GGACCCACTTCACGTATGTCATCAAAGTCCTGAGATTCAAGGACTTTTGAATCTAACTGAAGTAGGATTTTAGGACAGTGTCAAACCAGATAAATTTACTGTCACTCTGTAGATTCAATGATGAAATCTGAATATATTTACACGATGGATCTGATATTGTCAAAAAAAGAGGAAAGGTTCAAGGCAGATACAAGGCATAATTTATTATTACTTTTACTGCAATTGTATCGTCACCTATATTTCCATCACATTTTTACACACCAATAATTTTTCATGTTGCATATTCAACTCTAGTCTTTATATCAGCTCAGCTCTAAATCACCTCTCTGGTGCAGATTCATTCTTTCATGCAACATCTGCTAGTTGTAATTTCAAGCTATTGCGTCTAATGTTGCCTGTTATCATTGCTATGAAGGCGAAGGTGTTCTGACAAGCTGCCTTGATGTGAATAGTACAGATCCAGTAGAAACCACACGTATGATTTTGTAGTGTGCATAGCACTATGAAAATGTATTTTCTAAACATTTAGCTATGACTTAACTTTTATAAAATTGAATCTTGTTACTTATATTCTGAAATAAATTAGGTAAGAGAATGAAATATATTGCTGCTTAAACATTTACGTGGGGTTTATAAAAGGAGAATTAAATGGAAGAGATGAAGAAGGGTACATTCTTTGAGACTAAGGGTACATTAAAAACATAGTAGGAGATCTTTTGGCATTCATATAAATAGATAAATATGAGGCAGTGCCATAATTATAAGTAACAGACAAGATATGGTTGTAAAAACAGGGAGTTGGTAAATGATTACCAATAAGTAGAGAGGAAATTTTTTAAAAGTTGACTTATCATGCGTTTAGTCATAACTACTTGATGAAATTGTCCAATTTATATTTATAAAACCTGGGAGAAGCTACAGAGAAAATTATGTAAATGGATAAATGTTTACAGAGAATCAGAAAGAATAATGTGCATAGAGATTAAAGACCAGAGGATATTAGGATCATATATTAATTGTCACAAGTCTAGCTGATTGTAATTTTTTAAAATTTTGACAAAATAGTTCATCTCAGGGATATCAGCTAAGAATTGTTTGGATAGAGTTGGAAGGGATAATATTAAATGAAATAAATCAATAGGAAGATAAATAACATACAATATATTTTATTTATATGTAGAATATAGAAATGTAAAAGTATCAGACAGAATCAAATCAATTACAAATGCCACAAGTATGGGATAAAATGAGGGTACCAGAGAGGGAGGGAATGTGAGGGTGGTAAACATGGTGTGAAGGGGACCCAAGAGTTAATGGTGAGAGAACCATGGGTGTTTTTGGGTGTGGTGTGGTAGCTCACATCTGAGGAAGTGGGATCCTATACCCATGAATCAGATATTGAAGGTGACTGCAATTGAAGAAAAAAAAATGCTAAGAGTTCTGATTTGTCCTAGGTTTGTGTAATAGAATGTTTTGAGATGTTATGATCTTGAAAACTGTTTGATAGCACAGTGAATCTATTTAATACTCCATTGTATATGTGAAAATTGCAATGAACAGAGATCTTAGAAGTCACCACACATGAAGCAAAACTATGTATGGCGATGGATAGAATCTCTATTAGTATGGTGATCAATTCACAATATACATAAATATTGAGCAATTATGTTATACACCTAAACTATCATTTCATGTCAATTATACCATAGTAAAAAGTTTAATAACAGTATAGTCATAAAAGATAATAAGATTGCAAGTAGCCCTCCCCCAAAAGAACATTGTGAATAACAATTTAATATGTGACTTATCAATGACAGTATAGAATAGAAAGAAAAAATGCTCAGTAAATGGAACTGGAACAGTTGGATTTTGTATTTCAACTGCTGCCAATGCTACACCTGTACATATTTTTAAAGTTCATATAGGTCTTTAAACATTTTTACATTGAACAGCTATCTTAGCTCCCTGTTCTTTCTCATATTACACTTTCTAAATGGCAATTTTAAAAGCTCTTTAGTCTTTGCTTGGTATTTGGTTTTAGTTTCTAAATGAAAGTCTTTATTTCTTTTCAGGCTTGCATTTTATATCATTGTTTATGAAAAACATTTTTCCTTACAGTCTTCGAACCCTGCCTTTCCTTCACTCTCCTTCCCTTTTCCCAATATTGTACCATAATATTATTATCATATTATTGTACCATAATACTGTTTTTCTTGGTTCTTACATGATCATGGCTATATATGGATTATACCAAACCAGAATGATAATCACTCTTTCTTTCTTTTACAAATCTTTATTTTACCTGAGTAATAACTGGCATTATTTTCATTTGTTTGAATTTTTTTAATAATGGATCTAATTGATTCATTTGTAAATGCTATGCCAATATAGTGCAAGGTTGCATATACCATTGCATGAAAACCTATCAGATTCTCTATTAATGTCCTGCAAGTTTTCTTGTGACCAGATTTCTAAGCTGTAAGCTATCTTTTGCAGACTTCTCATCCTGGGATCTTCTTCCTTAACATTTGTATAATTCTCTTTTCTGACATTTATAATCCTTTACTTAATAGATCTCATAGCATCCTCATCCTTCATTTACTTCTCTTTTTAATGAAGTGTTTCCATTAATTTATGAAAAAGTGTCCATAACAGATAAACTTTTTAAGGCTTTGGATATTTACAAATATATTTTTGCTTACACTTGATTGATTGATTTGGGTTAGTATAAAATCCTTCTTTAAATATCTATTACTCAGATTTTAGTGGTATTTCTTATCATCCTGCTCCCAAGATTGCTTTAAGAGGTCATGTGGAATGCTTTGTTTTGCCCATTCTCTTTCTCCTTGTTAGTTTTTTGAGTCTTCACTTTTATGCCTAGGATCACCAAGGTTTGTGAAGTCGCTTGTTATTTATTTATTGTTTTTTTTTTTTTAATGCACAGTGCTGGCACATGGTGAATTTTAAAAATTGAGCTATTTACATTTTTAGATATAGGAAGATCTCTTAGCTATTTGTGTTTGTTTTACTAGTGCTTGCATAACAAAGTCCCATAGACTTGGGTGGTTTAGAGAATGGAATTGTTTTTACAATTTTGGAGGCTAAGATCAAGGTGTCAGCCAGGCATATTTCCTTCTATGGTTTCTCTCCTTGGCCTGTAGATGGTCTTCTCTCTCTTTATATGGCTGATTCTCTGTATGTGCCTATGTCCTAATCTCTTACAGAGAGACCAGTCATACTAAATTAGTACTCATCATATTATTTTACTGTAATTACCCCTTAAATGCTATAACTTCCCAAAGAGTCACATTCTGAGGTACTTGGTATCAGGACATCAACATATGAGATTTGAGAGAGGAGAAATAATGTTATTATGAGTGTTTTTATATGTCTTTTTCTTTTGGGGGGAGGGCCTCTTTTTCTGTGTTCCTTTGGAATTCTGTCTTGTAAATAATAAAACTCTGGTCTGATGGTCAAGTATTGCTATTATCCACCCAATCATCCTTTAATTATGGTAGGAGATTTACTCTTCCTTTAGTTGATGTTTTTAAATGAAGTTTCTGCTATCACATCTTCAATTTCTTTTATTCACCTAATTCTTGTTTTAAGATGTACTATTTTATTTTTGATGTTAATCATGGAATCTTAAGATGCTTTTATTCTTTACTCCCTCTCTCTCTCTCTCTATATATATATTTTTCTTAAATTGAGGTAACATTGCTTTATAACACTGTATGTGATTGAAAGGTATACCTCAGATGCATGACACCACCTTCACCATAACCCTTTGTACTTTCTTGTATGATCAATGTTTATTTAAAATTACCCTTTAATTCTATCTCCTCTTTGTATTTCAATTGGTGTTTCCTTTTCTCAGTCTGTGGACTCATAGTTAGGAATGAATGGCTAAAGATATCTATATTCAAGAATAAATCACTAAAGATATCTGTCTGGGAGAGGTGTGTTAACAGTGAAGTACTCTGTGTGTTCTTCTAGCATGATAATTCTGTTGAGAGAAATTTTACCTTCAGTATTTTTAAGTTTTAGTCTCCACAGCTGGTCAGGTCATCATACAATTTTTTCTTCCTACTTCTTTCCTGGAGAGTTTACAGTACACTAAAATTTTGGGAAATCTATACGAGAAGTGGGCTAGACCCTTCCAATTTAATAAATGAAAAATTCCTTAAACAGTTTGTGCTTAAACATTACTTAGGGTGTGTTTGTGAAGTTGCTTCTGCACATGGTTAACATTTGCATTGTGGACTCAGTACAGCAGGTTGCCCTCATAATATGGGGGTGAGGGGAATGGGGGAGGCTCATCTAATAAGTTAAAGGCCTGACTAGGGAAAGAAGGTAGAAAACTTAGTACCACCTCCCCTGACTTCTCACTCTCCTTAATTTCATCCTTATATTTCAGCTATAACATTATAGTTCACATCTTCTGTGGAGTCAAAGGACTTTGTCTGGAACTGCACTGTCAGCTCTCCCAGGTCTTCAGTATGCTGACTGTAGGTCTTAAGAGTTCTCAGCTTCTGTAATTGCACAAATAAATCTCACATGTGCATATACATACACATCCTGCTGGCTCTGCTACACTCATAACATGCCCCTCACTCTTCATGAGAGTGGTGTCTGTCACCAGCTATACTGCAGGAACTTTAGCACAGACACATCTGATTCACTCTTGCAAAGAGAAAGGACTATGGCAAGAAACAGTTATGCAAGTCATCTGGATTCTAATTATTCATAAATGGAGTTTTACACCTTTATTCTCATTTATATCCCTGTTTTGACCACTGCTTGGTTCTTGGTTCTGCTGCCATTTCTAAGCTCTCCTTTGGTTAAGAGTTAAGTGAGGTTCATATTAAGTGAGGTTCATATTGGTTGTGGGAGCAATGAGGGGTACCCTGGAGCCACCAAGCCTGCACACACAAAGTGGGTTCTACCACTCACTATATAAAGAAAAAAAGATAATCTTAGTACATAAGACCTTCAGTAGGAGAGAACTTTAATGCAATTACAATGCAACAGAGAGGAGAAAAAGAAACAGTTTCCAAATGAAGCACCCCTATATTACTCATCCTCCATGGCAATTGCCCAGCCAAATTGGGTTGGCCCAAGCAGGGCCAATGAGGCCTGAAAGCCTGCCACAAATCTAAGACACCTTTCGGTGGGGACCCATAGGGAAGGGCGGAAAGGGTCAAGTAAGTCTGCAAGGAAAGGTTCATAATCAAAGTACAAGCCAAGAGAAGGGTGCCATTGCCAGCCTCCCCACAGTTCTCTAACCCAAAGTGTCTCCTATATTGCCCTAATCCCTGGGGTAAGTCCAAGGCCAGGAAACAAACCCTGTCTCTTCACAGGTCTCTCTGGTCCCTGTGCACCCAGTAGGTCTTTTCTTAAATCATCATCTTACAAATCCTTTTTAGCTTTCCTTTGCCACTTAGCTCCATCTGCCTTAGGTGGGGCAGGAGAGCTAGAAACTCCACTTTCTATGAAAATTACAGTTACAGTATATCAAGTTCCTCAATTACATGTTTGGGTTTCAGCCTTTTGGAACTGCTAATTGAATGAGCTAATTTTATCTGATTTTTAGATTCCAAATTTTAGTTATTTCATCCTCTTTCAGTTATTGATTTATATTTCATTTTTCCCTTGTCATTTTGGTAGTTGTCAGAAGCATCCAGTCTAACACTTTAAACTGAAATTAATTAGAATTTTATGGAAAGGATCATCCTATCTTATGTAGCAAAATAATTTTCAGGAAAACTTTAGGTACACATTAGCAAATAAATATGTTGAGTAATGAATATTTACTATATCTCTGTATGTGAAAGTACTTCCAATGTCTGAAAGTTCTATGTATTACATAAATGTCTTCATGAAAATACATTAAAAATCAAAATACTTTGAATTGTTAAAATGTTAGTATGGGTTTATGAAAATTACACATTAAACCCTAGATGAATAAATAAATCATAAGATCAGTCAATTGGCAGAAGTAAAATTATAACTGATTATAATTTTATAAGTGATATATTTATAATTAAGGTATAATTTTAAACCAATATTCAATCATCTTACAAATGAAGGCTAAAATACAAGGCTGTCTGATTATCAAAGGCTTTTAAAATTGCAATTTTGAATTATGTAGATAGGGAAGGCAGCTTCATATATTATTTGGTAGATACTAGATTTCCATTCTGTTTTTGGGAAGTTATCTAGAGATTGTGTTAAAAACTTTAAGAACATAAATTTTTATGTATTACATTCTTGAACATTTGTATGTTAAGAAAATCATAAAATAGATTACATTTGATATGTTTTCAATAATAAAAATCATTTAACTTATCTAGTCAATCAGAAATAAAGTTCAGAAGAATATTAAGCAGTCACTAGAGATAATCTGTTCTAGAAGTGTCTCTAGTTCTTATAGTTAATTTTGTGGTTGGAGGAAAAGAACACTTCATGAAAAGCCATAAAATTAAATAAAGAACAAGCTCCAAGTTATATGGATGGGGAGGAAAAAAAAAGACCTGTCGAGGAGCAAATATCTGTTACCCCAAATTATCTTTGGCAAAAGATTTCTTTCATAAGTGATGGGACTTGGTGAAGGCTGGCTTTTGTCAAAGACCTTCACAGGCACAAAGGGAAAATTCCTTAGTAAATTTCACCCTTACTGTATTAGGAAGATCTAATCTCAGCTCTTTTCAGTGAAGGCAGAACTTAAGTCTTCCTCAAACATTTGTTTACTGCGTTACCCTGATAACCTGCCATGTCTGACCTTTCCTTTTCTCTTCCATATCTCCAGTGTCGCCTGTCTCCGCTAAGTTTTTTTTTTTTTTTTTTTTTTTTTTTTTTTTTTTTTATGAAAGTGACTGAAACCATGTGAATGAGTTAGTCTTACTGGGTCTCTGTCTGGTGTACAAGCCACTATTAAACTTCTCTTCTGTCTTTTATCAATCTGTCTGATGTTTATTTGTCAGAGGGAAGAGCTGGGAGGGGAATGGGATGATTTTGTGCCCTGACAAAACAGAGAGTACAATGGGGTGTAAATGGAGAGTGATCTTAACCAGTGATTATTTTCTTAATAACAGTTTTAGTAATCATGGCATCATACTATGTGAAAATAGGTTCATAAGCAGGAAAACATAAACTACCAGGACCAAGAGAGAGATGTCAGTGAACCGGAGGTGATAAACAGCTGGTTGAAGTACTAGCGAGAGGGAAGAAAAAAACAAACAGCAAATTTCAGGGTTCAGTTTATAGAGCTAGAATGCTTAGGAATATTAAGGCATTAATTGGTATTCTGTTCATTAAGTACCTAGAATGTCCCTCAGACTAGTAGACATCACACTTCAGAATGATTGCACACATTAGCATCCAGTGTGTGTGAGTGTGGACATGTAAAGATGGAGGTGCGGAGTCAGGTGGTATATAATCCGTGGCTTAGTATGTTCCCTGCCGGTATTGAGCAATGTGTTTGAGCGGGAGACAGTTCTATTATTAGCCAGATGGCCTTTTTCTGGGTCTACTGATCTTTATATTATGTTGAAAATCAAAATATGTGTCAGTTTAGTTATTTATTCAGGCAGCATTGAGAAATTCATGTATAGGAATTCACTCAAGTTTTCTTCTGGGTGGTAAATACTTATTTCTCTTGGTTGGTAGTTTTTAAATGCCTAGAATATGTTTAATGCCTAGACAATATGTTGCATTAGTAAAAATTGGAATTTTCATTTTAGTTGTTTGCAACCTGACTTCCGTGAAAGAATAGCCAAAAAATAGACATTTAACTGTAATTCTTAAATTTCTAAGATCATCATGTATTTAGAGCTATATCAACATATTACTCTTTGACAATAAAATTTAGTAATCTCTGTTAAACTATAAATATGGACAATTTTAAATGCATTCATAGTACAAAATGGTGAACAATGGTAATATTTTTGCATAGGTTTGTAGGGGAGGTGCAGTTTTATAGTGAAAATCTATGCACTGATATTCCTTGGAGCAGAGCAGATGGCAGAGTATTTTCTATTTCCTTTCTGGGTGGTGGCTCAAATCCTTTGTATAGTGATAAAAATTTCTTTCTTTTGAAATAATATTTTAAACTAAAGTCAAATGTTTTAAAGTTAATTATAATTTTATCATTATCTCCATTATTAACTTTGGTGCATAGATTTGACAATATGAATAAAACTTCACAGCTGTATCTTCAATTTCCTCTTTGGTATCTTGACTATTTGAAAGAGGATTATTTTTCAGTTTCATAAAGCTCCTTTTAAAACTGATATAGAAGCTTTTATTTGGGTATTGTTTTGGGACTGTACTTAAACTAAAACTTTCCTTGTTCCTGCAATATCAAGTCAGATAACAATCATAATTTCCTTTGAAGTGAAAAGGGTAGAGAACCTGTGACTATGTAAGAATTATATAAGCAGTTTTTTATTTAAAAATGTCATGTCATTTTTCCCTGAGTCGTTTTAGTTGTTTAAGAAAATTCCAGCTTATTAACTGTCAAAGCTTATACTCTGGAGGAGCTATGTCTTGGTCGATGCATTTCTTTTTCAATAAAAATCCTGGACACAGCATTGGTATTCTGTGATAACTGGTTAAATTATCAAGTTTTATTCTTCAGGACATTGCATGTTGTAATTATATAGCTTTACTACCTTTCTCTCTATTAAAGTCACAGCATGATTAGTCTGTTGTCCCTTTCAGAATAATTGTCAATTATTTTCAGATAAAATTCTCTGAAAATATTCATCTATTCACTCACCTTCTTATTCTACAAATATGGCTGGATACTAATGAGGCTGTGTTGCTTCAGGAGTGGTGGTGCAGGATGAGAAAAGATTCCTCACAGTCCATGCTGTGCAGTGAGAAGCCTAGAGGGCTATATTGGAAGTAGTATACAGCCACGATCCAAAGATAGTCTTGTATTTGACCATTGAGTACAAAGTTGGGACAACTAGGCAGGGGGTGTGCATGAGGGAGTCATCAGGGATGTAAGATAGGGTGGAGTGACCAGAGTTTATTGCCTGGGGTGGGCACCGTTATTCCTGCTAGCCTAAGCATATTACCTCTATTCTAAGATCTGCCTGCTGTTATAGGTAGATACTGTTTTCCCCCATATCAGGACTTTTGATCTTGGTGCGAGGCACCTTGCATGACACTACACCTACATGAAAGCAGGAATTCTGGGCACCAAGACAAGATTCCTGAGAATAAGGAGGGGTGGGGATTTCACAGTATTGAGGCTTTGGGGGAAAATATGATTAATCACACAAAAGACCTTTAAAGTACTCACAGACATGGAGGAGAAGATATACTTGATGACCATCATGATGCATAAAGTTATCTGTGATAATAGAGGCTTATCAAAGACACAGTGACAAACCAAAGGAGAAAGTGATCACCTTGGCCTGTTATAAGCAAGTAATTCTTGGTAAAGAGGGCAATGATTAATCTGAGGCTTCAAGGATGAGCAAAAACTTTCCAAAATGGTAATTGGTTTCTGTAGGGACAAAGAACATAGCATTAGGTAGAGTCAAAAAACTTGGGCTGAGTTAAAAAAGCACAGGATATGGAGTAATTGAATACTACCAAGAATTATTAAGCTTTGGAAGTGGTTTTCGAGAAAGACACTGATGAGTGGTGATGCTGTTTATAAACAAGGGAGTCATAAAGTAAGGGTAACAGTGGAATTTTAATAAGTTTGGAGTTACTTTGTAGTAGGCAACTATTATTGATAGATATTATGGGCGCTTGCAATTTAGTTTATAAGAAGAATTAGAAAAGATAATTTTAAGGTAGTAACAGGAGGCTATTTCAGTGATAGTAGGCAAGAGCGAATGAGGTTTAGAACTACAAATACATCAATGGCTGTAGAAGAAGGGATAGAGTTGAGATAAATGAATACAGACAAATGGAAGTAATTGTACTTAATTTAATAAGTAGGGGAGAGAAAATAATCTGGTTGACTACAAAGCTCTCTTTTTAGTATCCAGGTGGAAAGCAGAGTTACAGAGGAGAGTTGTTAAATCCACTTAGCTTCAGATGGAATTGCCAGCCAATATTGGGTTAGACTTACACATAAACATAAACATTTCTCAGAATTATGTAAACACTGTAATTAGCGCATATAGCTGTGAATCAAATCTCAAAGTTTTCAAAGACTAAGAAGTAGTTGCAGGAAGAATTTTAACTGGTGGTTTAGCAGATGAAGGGTAGTACAGTAAGACAACATAGCTTGGGAATATAAACTTTTTAAAGTGCCCTTAAAGACTAGGCGGTTTACGTCATCCTCACCTCTGGAAAGTTTTACACAGATGCTAGCAGAAATGTTGTAAATGTTGTAAATGTTTTAGTAATATTTATTTCATGAAGGTTAAATTAACTGACATTTAAGATTTTTCGCAATATTAAGCTGTAAGTTTTTGGAAGTTGGGGGTAGCAGCTAACCAATATGATAGTGGTTGCAAAGTCACTGTGATTATAAATACCGAGACTTGGTCTGAATTTTATAATCTTTAATTTTTTAAATAGGAATATATTCCTTTGCAAAAAGCATTGTGCCCATCTATTTCAAAATTAGACTTACCTAATCTGCTTTTTGGGTTAACATTCATCTTGTATAAGAGCAGTGTGTTAATTTCTTAATAAAATGCATGTTGATTGCTGAAAAGCTCTTACAACAAAATATGAAAATCTGAATGCAAAGATAAAAATGGCCTCGCGTCACTTGTGTTGGTGTTGATCTCCTCCAAATTATATGCCACTGGTTTGAATATTCAAAAGTTGACTGTATTTAGAAATCAAAAATTTCTGTCTAGAAATAAAACACTCTGCGATCTTCGTTAATAGTATAACAAAAATTAATCGTGAAAAAATTGAATGACCTCGAAATGGAATACAGCCAGTTTGTTACTAAATCCATAACTCTGGGAGGAAAGAGAGGTGAGAATCATTGCTTGGCCATTATATGAAGCACTTCTGAATTCATCAGATAGCAAATCTTGTATTTCAATTTTCCATCTGGACAAGAAGGAAATGTTCAACGATTCTCATAATAGTCCATTTCCTGTCTGTCGTAATCAAAATTATGAAACGTTGACAAGGCACAGTTTCTGTGTAATTTACAGTTTTCAATTTTTTTTGAGTATTCTCAGAAAATTGGCTAATAATAATGATAATAATGTCTTTAGTAAAGGTAGGTCAGAGCCAAACTTGTCTTACTTGATTACTTCCCAGGAATAAGTTAAAATTCATGTAAAAACTTAAAACTATGAAAGTCTCAAAAGTATTGTTCAGCATTCCAATGTCTTAGGTAGATTCTTCCCCCAAATATCTATACTGTTAATGACAGGACAGATTAAAGCATAGATGAGAAAAAATGAAGTCCTTATTATTTTTTTTTAACATGGTCAAATTTATTTTGACTTTTGCAAGGAAAGATTTAATAATTAATTGCTGCTAAATTTTTTTCTGGTTATCTCAGTCAAAATTCTTGGATTTGTGCTTTTCTTCACTCTTAGTCTACCTATATTGTTCATTCTACTTCAAAATAGATTCAGAAATCATAATTCTTCAACTACCTCTTCTACCAATACCAAATGCAACCAACACCTTATGTCCTTAAGTATCAGGAATCCTCAACTTATTTCCATTGCTTCATCTTTAATTATGTGTGTGTTTGTGTGTGTGTGTGTGTGTATGTATGTATGTATAAGTACATATAATTATACACACATAGAATTATGTGTGTGTGTGTGTGTGTGTGTGTATAAGTACATACTTATACACACACACACAGTAACCACAGCAGGACTGATAATTTGTGGTACTAGCCAGACAATTGTATCAATTTTTATATTCAGACTCTTCCATAGTTTCCATTTTCACCTAAAAGACCAGTTGTTTATAAAACCCACAAAAACTGGTTTTAAGGGAGGTGGTGGACCCTGCCCCCAATATTTTTTTCTATAGGTCTAGTGAGGGACTTAGAAATTTACATTTCCAATAAATTCTAGGTGATGGTCATTCAGAAGATAGGTTTTGCTGCTAATTCAGGGATTACATTTTGATAAACTTTACCATGACTGTGTATGACCAATATTACCCCATCCTCTAATCTTATGGTCTACTTACTTGATTCCCCATTACACATTCTGGTATAAACATAGGTCCAGCCACATTCATACACTTCTATGCCTGGGGCACTCTAGGTATGCACATGGCAATTTTCCACATAGCCATCAGCTCCTTCTCAGATATCTCTCAGGAAACTTCTAGGACAACCCCATATCAATGTTTAAATTTCTACTAAGCAATACTGACATTTTCTGCCTTGGACATTTCCTGTTTCTGCTTTATTTTCTGTCTTTGGCATCGATTACTTTTTGACACTCTAGATAATTATCTCATTCGTGTTTTTGTCTCTTGTATTAGAAAGTAACATTTGTGTTTTGCATTGTTGTTGCACCAATAACTAAAATATTGCTTAACATATACTAAGCACTCAATTTCAATTTATTTATTAAATAACAAGTGAATAAGAAAGTCAACAGAAACACATGGGGAAAGGAAAGCAGATGCATTTAGTTGACAATCTCAAATGATGCAATCAATGCTAATTTTGAATAAATTTCTAATACAATGTATATTTCAAATTTTTTCTTAGTGTAAGTTTTGTTGTTTTTAGAATAAGTAGCAATGATATACTACAAAATCAACATAAATTTATCTGGTTAATTTTATAAATGCAGACATTCATTTGTTGGATGATCAGAAAAAAAGTACAGTAATATTTGCTGACAATTTAATATATTCCAAGTGCTATGCTAAATGTTTTTATCTATATGACTTTACACACTCTTCGTAACTTTCCAAGTGACAACATGTTTTTAAATATTTGAGAACTTCCATGTGAAAAATGGTAAATAAATGTGGTTAGTTGCAATGAAAAATTAATAACAGTAACTATTAAAGAACAGAAAAGGGTCAGTCTTTTCAAAGAACATTTTGATTTTTCTGTTCAATTAAAAAAAACAAACATGTATTAATATTGAGTCAGTCTTCTCTGAAACAAAGGTCAGATGAGCATAATACTAGGATATTTTAGATCAAACTCATTTATTTGGAGAAGTGTCCCTATAGCTGTTTTAAGGTCTCAGATGACCTTTGAGTACAGATAAATCACTTGAATCTGTAAGTGAATCATCCAATTCAGTCAACAAACATTCAATTCAGTGGAAATTAGTCATTATATACTTTTGATTATCTTGTATAATACTGCTCATTCTCCCTATTCACAGGACACAAAGTAAAACAAGACAAATCTTATTTTTTAAATCATATATGTGTGTGTGTGTCTTCATTTTGTACATTTTTTTTAATCTCAGATGTAATCCCTGTGAACTTCCCACCACAAATTCACCCATGTGCCATCATCATAGTCCTGTGTGCTTTTCCCACCCCAGTTTTGATCCTATCAAGATAAATTTATCAGCCAAGTTCCTTTCTTCCTTACTTTACCATTTCACCTACACCTCTAATCTTCTTTTTTTCCCCCTTAATCTCTCTGTAAGTGTGGTCCTGCTGCAGACCTAAGGAGAAATATACTGCTGCTATTCTATCAATAGACCTGACCTTAACTACCTCTAGTAATGGATCATTTATCTGTCCTGCATTTTCAACTCCCCCATTTGATAATCTCTTTTTGTTAGCAGATAGACATGTTCAACTCTTTACTATCCAAATTCTTCTAAGTCACATCTTCTCAGTACTTTTCTAAATATTTAATATTTTCTTTTTAAAAAATATTTTTTTTAACAACTAAAATTCCAGATTCCTAAAGTGAAAGCAGGTGTTGACTGTCGACAAGTTGTATAAAAATCTAGGCATAGTGGAACCATCTTATCAGAAAATGTTTCCAAATTCAAATTCCCAAAGGCAAGCAAAAGACCTACCTTACAAATAAGTTTTCTAAAGTCACATTAACTTTTTCCCACACATTTCTCTAACTATCCAAACTCTCCTTTACCTTTTAAATCCCACACCACTCTGTTTCTTAGATAAGTTCTTCAGCAAAACTTACCTAGCCACAACCTTTAAACATTTCCATTAAAATATCACACAAGTATATACCAGAGACATTTTATGGAGGTGGAGTAGGGAATGGGATCAAAAATGGGGCAGAGGGGTCACAGGACTATGGTGAAAACACAAGGGTAAACTGGTGATGGGAAGTCCATGGGGATATTACAACTGAGATGGAAAAGGCACAAAATGATGTAAAAATAAACTATTATAAAAAATCCATTAATAAGTCACACCAAGCCATCCAGTTCAACCGATGTATATAATTTTCATCTTTGCACTAAGCTACATCAAATATTCATTGTCCCAGCAAATAGTAACACTGTTCCCCCATCTATGGCAAGAAAGCTAGTAGAAACCCTAGTCTCTCCCTCTCCCACATCTATCATAACTAAACAGATTTCAGAATCACAGATTCTACCTCCTAATGTATACAGAATTTGAATCCTGAGTTTTGTCTTCATCATTACCTTCATTTGTGCTGTGTTCTCCCATATTTTTTCTTGTCTAACTGCTCTAGCAATCCTATAATATAATATTCTGCATAACTTTAGGCCAGATCCCTGCAAAATTATTCTCTGTACAATCAGATATTGGGGAAGTTACTTAGCAATTCTAACTAGTAAAATAATAATTGTCCATAGAACATTGTTGTGAAGAGTCAGTTCAATAGTAAATTTTTTTAAGATTTATTTATTTATGCATACAGAACTGGGGTACCTGCCAGAGATGCAGGGGTGGTGAGAGGATTCACCAGAGACAGAGTGGGGAGCAAAACAGGCCGACCGATGAAGTACACTGCTGAGAGAGCTGCGGGTGGGTCAGGAGAGATCTGCTGCGCCCTGTGGGTCACCTCCTGGGCAGGTAGGAATGAAACTGATGCTGAAGTGGCTTTAGCTTCTTAGTACTGTGCTTTAACCTGCTGCACCACCAGGGAGGCCCCCAGTAGTAAATTCTTCTATCTTAAGACTATAAAATTTGTAGCACATTATAATTGTAAACATTACTATTTACTTTTGTTTTGCTACCATGATATCTTAAAGTATTTAAAAGACAAATCTGATCATAAGACCACTTAAGGTAATCAGAACCCTTTACCTTGATGCCTCTTCTCATAATTCTACACTTGCTCTCAGCTACAGTGAGCTTGAGAAGCTCCAAATAGGTCAAACATTCCTCTCACTCTCTTATAAGGACTTGCTCATGTTATTCCCTGTATCAGGAATTCTTTTAGCCTATTTTCCTCCTCCCTCAACACCTTTTATCTTAATAACCTCTTCTCATCTGAAAAGAGTAAGCCTAAAGCAGGCTCTGTTCAGGATACTTTTATGAATAAAACCAGACTTAGCTGTCACCTCAGAACAGCCTGTGATGGCTTCTGTATAGATGCATCATACCTTACTTACTGGCTCAGTTGTCTCTCTTCACAGCTGAATCTGAGATTTTTGAGGACAAAAACTGTATCTGACTCACCATTGTGTCTTCTATTTAGCTTGGAGCCTGGTACAAGGAATATCTTAAGTGTTTTCTGAATCAATAAAATCAAGTGGCTATAGCTGCACAGTTGCAAAGTCTAGCAGAAAATCCAGGAAATATTATTAAATGAACCAAAGTACAGATGAAACACATTTTATAGGAAATTTCTTTCCTAAATAGCTGAATAATTGGGTTTGTTTATTTAGAAAAGTTAAATATGTCAGGCTAAGTAAAATGGAGAAATACCTATTTGTGTCAGCAGTGGTAGAGAAGTTATGGATGTTATCTTGGAGTTAGGTTGAGAGAGTGGGATCCTTGGGTTCACTCTGCCAAAGGTTTCACCAGAGCTCCCCTTTCACTAGGACTGGGAATTCCCAGGCAAGTTTCTCCACAACACAGAGATATTAGTTATATCCATAAGAGCAGGTTTATTATAGAAGGGAGAGGAATAAAGGATGCTTGCATATACCAAAAAGGGCAGAAAGTGCTTCCTCAAAAGGGGAAGGTTTGCTGAGAGAGGCCTGCATGGTCTCAGGTGGGCAGCCTTGAGGAAAGCTACCTCTGATGGGGGAGGTCAGTGTAGAGAAGCCCGGCATGGTACAGGTCATGGGTAGGCAGGAGGCTGCTGCCCTGCCAAGGGCCAGAGATGGTGGAACGGAACACCTGTTTAGGCACAGGTGGGCAAAAGGACTGCTGCCCGGTGCCAGAGCAGAGATTACATTGCGAGAGCTGCCTTCTCTTGGGGAGGGGCTCACTCCTTGGAGTGGTTTGTTTATTGTTGATTTTGAATAAACTATGTAGAATTTGAAAAACGCCAGATTTCTACTATGGTCCTCATCCTCCAAACTTCGACCTTCAGGTCAGAGCTTCTAACACTCCCTTAAGCAGCCTGATAGTTGCTTGGGCCCTGTGCTTTGTGATCTAGGCATTGGGACTAAAGATTTTATTTCCTATAGCTGGATTAATGGCTGTTAATCCCTCTCCTCTCACCTCTAGCTTTTAGCATTGTGTGAGCCAGGTTTCTGGTCTTGTGAGACATCCTTTCCAGTTTCTCTATCCTTATTCTCCACCATCATAATTGGTATCAATCTAATTCCTTCTAGAACCAGTCTCTTTTTCCCCAGGTTTTCTTAGGTGAGAACAATAGCCACAAGATTTCACAGTGGAGGAAGAGAACATCTGGGGGGGGGGGGTGAATTAGCAAGAAAGATGAGGGATATACCCTGGTGTGAGACATGTGGACATATAATTTTTTAAAAAACAAAACTCTGCCACGTCTGGTACACCATTCTGACTTTAGCAGAAAAGGAAGAGAAGATCTTTGAGGAAACTGTTAAATATGCAACAAAATTTATTATTGTAGTCCATACAAAAATGAACCAGTTAGAAAGGAAATCTCCCCAGAGTTGTGGTCTCAACCAGTTTAGTAATCCCAGTGCCTGTGTGCCCTGTGAACTGCACTCTAGCACCCTCAAGTGAACAAATGTAGCAGATGGTATGATGTACCACTCATGGGCCTTCTGCTCAGAGTTGCATGGAGTGTTGGTTGCTGATGGCTCAGAGTAATTCTAATTCAGTGAAATTCCTCACTGTTGTGACCACTGACTACATCCACTGACCAATCAAGAATCTGTTTACAGTTTCAGCCTGGAACAACTCTATACTAATATCTCAGCCCAGAATTCCCAGTGCAGTTGGCAGAAGCTTTGTTAGAAATGTAGCATAATTTGTAGTAGAATTTCTTCTGTAGAAATAACATTTTTCTCCTTCAATTATTGCTCTTTAAGTGTATTTTCACTGCAATGACCAGAGATAGGCTATTTTGTATATAAAAAATAACAACACATTCTAAATTCCAGGGAGAGCACTTAATGAAATGAAAGAATGAAAGTTTTTGTAGTGTTTATTGATAGCTATTCCATATTTATCTAGCAGATCAGGCAATGGAGATGAATAAGTAACTGCTGAAGTGACTTGCACTTTGAAATATACAATGATGAAAAAACAACTTAATGTTTCGTGAATAAAGTATAATATTATATGTAACAATTCCAAGAAAAATATATCAAACCTGATTTAAGTTATAACATGTAATGCATTGCATTTTTATTAAATTTATGCTTTATGATTAAATCACTCTTTTGTTAAAAATTATTCAAAATCATAGTCACTACTGAATTTTTATTTGTTTTCTCACCCAGACACCCCATTAATCATCTTTTGTTTTCTTTATCTTATCCTTTTGTTCTACCTAACATATTCATGAAATTTTATCTTAATCAGAGACCAGAGGCTTTTAGAACTAGGAGAATTCTTGAAACCTGTTTTTCCCAAACACCTCTGTTGGTGAACGAGAAAAGAAAGATCCCCAGACTCCTGCCTTTTCCTCTTTCCTTTCCTTTCCCACTTAATCATCTAAATACAGAGGCTGGTGGTGTCTAGCGCATTCTCTTCATTGAACTCTCTTACCTGATGTACTGAAATTACGAAGCTGACAGTGGTCACACAAAAGCCACTTAGTCTTAATAGGTCATATCCTATTTTAATGATGAGCTTTCCCTTGCATATGTGCTTGATTTCTTACTCTGTTTCCCTTGTCTCCCCCTACTACCTCAAAAAAGAGGCTCCATTAGAATCTCCATGACATTGTGTCTGTAGAGTAGGGGGCAGTGCTTGTTTATGAAACACATGAAGAAAGAGAGTTGAGAGATTAGTCCAAAGCTCAATACCATTGGCAGGGTAGGACCCTACTACTTCACTCTCAATCTCCCAGTGTAGTGTTTTGACTGCTAACACATTACATACAGAGGAGCCACTTAGTATTGATGAAATATTGCTATGCATGACATGCTTGCTAGTAACTTGGAGAAATTCAGATATTAACTTACTGACTGCTGTGTTGGTAGACCTTTGTTCATTGAAGTTTAGTTCTGAACTAAACTATTCCCTTACATTTATCCATCTTGCTTGTTTGTTTTACTCCTTTTCTTTAATAATCATCATTGTAAAAGTCATTTAGGGTATTAAACTACAGATATTTCATGCTGGATATTTAAGGGTGGAACGCTGACCTTGCTTATGGCCATACCTTTACTGCTCTCATTTTTCTTACTCTTATTTTAGTTATGTACTCTTAAGGAAAAGTCTGTATTTTATTTTACCATCTACATGAGAAATAAGTAGCTATAACAAAACTTCCAGATGTTACAAAACTGAGCACTACAAAGCAGAAATTTAATCAGTTCTTAGCCTAGGATCATAAATGACAAACATCAGTGTTTAAATGGCACAATATAGAGCTCTCTATTTCCCTAGCTTTTTGTTCTCACTCCACAAATTAAACCTACCAATGTGAAAATGCCAAATGCCCATTGAACCATTTCCAAGTTAATAACATTCTGTATGAATCCGTTTGGATCCCCCCCCCCAATCTGGTGCATTTAATATCATTTCAAACCCCGTCGGTTTGATTATAAATGAAATGCAGTGGCATTTCCAGGGTGCAAACTCCACAAAATGTATCCAATTACCAAATTTGTGAAAGGTGTTTCAGCATGAAATAACTTGCCTTTGCTTGCCATAACACTGCAAATGGATTTAAAATAAGGGAGATTTTTTTTTTCTTCCTGTGCTTCAGTCTATGCATCTTTGCTGTATGTTCATGTTTTTGTTTTAGGTTTCTGAAGCCAAGAATATGTCATATGACCATTGGTGGAAAGTATAAAAATTACTTTATCATGCCTTTTGTTTACACAATGTTCAGACTGTAAATAATTTACTTTGACCAGAATTTCCAATTTTTATTCTGTATAATGAATGCTACTTGTATGAGGTATCTGTAGATATTTCATGAAAAAAGTTTCTTTGGAGTGAAATGGTAGGGATGTAATGCACACATTTCCCTCTAGAAAATCCACCCTGTACTTAAGCACATACAGAACTTGGAGAATTTGTACAGGCAAGAAGCATTTGCTGAGGGATCTGCTTCTAAGATTTTTTTTTTAATAATAACTTTTAGTACAACTCTTAGAAAATAGAAGAAATGTGGTTGCTAAGAGCTAGGGATTGAAGGTACAGATAGAGAATAGT
The DNA here is from genome assembly GCF_000260355.1 of Condylura cristata. Classification (NCBI taxonomy): domain Eukaryota; kingdom Metazoa; phylum Chordata; class Mammalia; order Eulipotyphla; family Talpidae; genus Condylura; species Condylura cristata. The sequence continues at coordinate 34,134,915 of NW_004567110.1, forward strand.
TTTAAAAAAAAGCACTCATTATAAGATAAATAAGTGTAAGAATTTAATGTATAACTTGGTCACAATAGTAATAATGTTGGGGGCAAAGGATGTCCTGAACAAAATCCACAAAATTTTTATGGACCCCCACCCTAAACAGAGATCCAAGACACCAAGGACTAAAAAAAAAAATCCCATAATTCATCACCACTAAAGGGAAGGTTGCTGGCAATGGAAGAGTAAAGCAGCCAGGTTTGGTAATAACTACACATGTGGACTCAGGGGGTCACTGGGTTTTGCTGGCTTTCTGTGTGCTTTGGGTTTCAAGCTCAGCAGAACTGGTAGGACACATTCACCAATGTATTTCTCTTTCCTTGAGTTTCTTAAATTTTCATTTTCCCCTTTTATGTTAATAAACCCTTTATTAACCATTTTGTTTGTGCCCCATTGAACAGGGGAGTCAGGACCCCATTTCACATTGGGGTTGCCCTGTAAAATAGCATTGTAGTGTGTAATTTAAATTTGATAATTGAAGAGAACTTAAATTTTCTCACAGAAAATTAGCCCAGTGGAGGTAATCCTTTTATAATTTATACATATGAAAGGTCATCACATTCTACCCTTTAAATAACTTAATCTTATTTGTTATATCTCAATAAAGGTAAACATTAGTACCTTTTAATATTCATACATCAAATACAACAAGACTAATAGAAGTCAACGTAAGTATTTTAAATGAAGGAAGAAATTCTTTCATAGGGGTTAGAAAAATCTAATAAGCTTAACAAGTGACAGAAAGGCAAGTCAGAAGAGTTAGCAGTAAGCATCCTCAGAAGGTGACTCTGACCTCCAAAAGGAAACCAAAGCCTGGGGTTGCTAGGATCAGAGATGACCTGTTTGGAATCTGGAAGTAGGGGGGGAAATGTCCTGTTCCAGCCTGAAATTGACAGGAAATGCCAGTTGGTTCTAGAACTACCAGGAATTCCCCATTCCTAGAAACTTCAAATAACCCACATTGATACAGAAGCCTTTGGCAAAGGTGTCTGGGAAATGGTGTCTGGGAAATGGAGTGCCTGATCCCTACCCCTGTCTCTGTTGAATCCTGTCACCCCCTGCACCTCTGGCCTATACTCCAGTTCTTCTACATATAAGTAAATTAATCTTTAAAAAAAAATGTTGTGAGGATCTTATGATTTTTGGAACCAGTTGGGAACTGTCTCTTAGGTTGGTAATGTTATCAACTTTCAGTAGATGTTTAATGATTGTAATTCCATTTAGAAATTCCAGGAATACATCCATCTTTTAAATGTTGTTTGTGTATGTGTGTGTGTTAGCCAGGGGTCTGCTTAGTATACAACTGTTTGTATATATACACACACTATATAAGTGAGAGTGGAAGAGAGAAAAGTGGGAATAGAGAGGATGGATGGATTATATTCTGTATTATAAGGAGCTGACTCACATAACTAGAAAGTTCAATATATTCTTCTGACTGCAACGTGGAAATCCAGGAAAGACAGTGGTGTGGTTTAAAGGTCTAGGAGCTGACATTAATGGTATGTGTTCCAGTCTGAATCTTAAAGTCTGAGAACCAACAATGCTGAAACCAGGGGAAAATCCATGTTTCCATTCAAATCTGCAGAGAATGATTTCCCACCATCCTCCACGTTTTTTGTTGTATTCAGGCTTTCATATATGAAACCCACCCCCATTGAGGGAAGATTGTCTGCTCTTACTTCACCGCTGAAATTCTGATTTCTTCTGGAAAAACTCAGACACACTCCAAAATAATGTTTAAGTAGAAATCTGGGCATCCTATAGGAAAAACTGACACACAAAATTAAGCACGACCTTATGATATGGGTTAGATTCTATAACAAGGAAGCTAATGGATGCACATAAAACTAGAACAGACTTAACAAAATCAGCCAGTGAAAGAAAGGTAGTTTACTTGTGTGAAGTTTTGGAAAATTTTCTGGTTAACCACAATTGGAATCACTCTCCTGCTTCCATTTTATGAACTTGCATTAAGTGATAATGGGGCAGTGCTGTGAGCACAGGGGTGGTCCGTCTGCTTTTTCAACTGCTCATCCAATTCCTGGGCTACCTGCTTTGGCTCCTAGCCATAGTTAGACGATCAGTTACGTGTCTCTGCTTCAAGTATGTCTGATTTACAATACCTGAAGTTTCATAATAATTGAGAGTAATGGTGGTAACAAAGTATTAGATGAGGGGACCAGAACAATATCATTGATAAATTACATACAGGTTTACTCAACAGGCACCTGAGACACCTGGAGCAATTAGCAATATGGAGACCATCTGTCTGATCTTGTTCACACTCAGCTCTTCTCCCAGGGAGTGGTAAATGCCTCTTATCTATTCTTCCATTCCTCTTGGGTATCTTCTTCAATTCCAACTAATAGTTGACATTTGTTGTAATCTTAATTTCTAGATTGTATATTCCAGAAGTCTTACAAATGTAGTCCTTCATAAAACTGTTGTTGTTAGAATTCACATTGGTGAAGAAAATAAGGCTCTGTGAAATTGTGTAAAGAGTGCAATGATAAATTTGATCTTATACTTGTATCCATGCCCTGTTTAATACTCTGGTGTTAAACCACTGTAAGGACCCTAAAATCTTCATATGATTAATGTGCTGGTACTCTTCATTCTTTCACTCATTTGCGAATTAAGCGCCTATTCTGTTCTAGTCTTAATGACCTTGCAGTGACTTTTATTTGCATCACTAGTCTTTTTTTCTTAGTTTACTATTTGTTTTAGACTTCTAAAAAAAATGTTTTCTCAGCACAGTTTGAGCTTCATGGCAAAATTGAGGGAAATGTAAAGATTTCTGCTCTGTCTGCTCCTAAACAGGCATATAGATGGCATGGAGCCTTCTATATTATCAATATTGCCTACCAGAGTGATTCATTTATTATAATTGCTATACCTGTATTGATATGTCATAATACATTAACGTTCCCTCTTGGTGTTATACATTCTCTGTGTTAGGACAAATGTATAATGAGATGTTTCCATCATACAATACCTTACAGGGTTGTTTGTTGACCTAAATATTCTCTATATGCCATTTATTCATCCTTCCCTTTCATTTCTTCTGATTGTTTTTTGTTCTATGAACCTATGCTTGGTGCTACATTTAGCAAAGGGTCTGTTTCCCTTTCAAATCCATTTTATTTGCTACAATTTGTTACACTTAAATATTTACTATGACTGAGCTCAAGCATTAGACTAAACACCCAGTTACCCAATTAACAAATTTCCAAACCTCTGTGAGAGTCCCATGTTTCAAAGTTGCTACCACATCTATTAATGCTACCACATCTATTAATCACATCATTCTTGTTTAGATATATTTAATTACTATGGCTAGATTAGCTAAATAATTAATGTAACAAAAGTGGTCACTAGAGTCTCATGACAGTAGGTGCTTTAATTTAGTTGATTTTTTGGGGCAAATGTTATTTTAAGGTCACTTGCGTAAATAATTGTGGGAATCCACTACAATGCTACACTCTCCCAAAACTGCGGTGCCACAATTTATAAAGTCCCCTCCTCACTCCCACCTTCCTATCTCTGCCTCATTCCATCTGGTAACCACTATAGTTTTCAAAGATAAAAGGTTACTTTTATTTGTGTTTAACCCATTTTTTTTCTCATTTATTTACCCATAATCTACAAATGCATAAAATTATTCAGTAACTGTCATTATTTTCTGGCTTAATTTGCTTAGCATAATTGCTTCAAAATCCAATCAGATTGAGTGGAGAGGAGTGGGCAGTGGTCTAATGCAAAAACATTAGTTAGGAGACACATTTAATCCAAGAAAGAGTAGTAGCAGTTTGGAACACAGGTTTAGGAGTGATGATGGTGACAAGTTGACAACTATTTTAATTTTGGACATAATTCTGAAAATAGTGGGGCAAGTTATTCCACTAGATGTGAGTATAAAAAAGAGAAGAATAGATTGACTAAGTTTTTAAAAGTAAGCTGATGAAAGGAACTCAAATATTTCCCAGTAACAAGATTTACTCATTACAAAATGGAAATATTGATAATAGCTACCATCAGATTATTAATGGGAATATGAAATGATAACATAGAAAATGTCTATGACTCAGCTTGACTTGTAAGTATTCCATTAGTGACAGATACAATAATGATTTTCCATATCACAGTAGTAGATCATAAAGTTAAGCTCATATGTACACAGTAAACTTCTTCCCTCTTTTAAATTGCTTAATGAACTGTGTATGTAATATGTAACTGAAACACACATTACAGTGCATAGAGTAAACTGGAAGTAGGTTTAAAATTTAAATACCTGGCCCTCCCTTGTGGCGCAGCGGGTTAAAGCACAGCACTGAGAATCTAAAGCCGCTTTCGCATGAGTTCGATTCCCGCCTGCCCAGGAGGTGACCACATGGCGTGGCAGACCTCTCCCGACCGGCCCGCTGCTTCCCTCAGCAGTGTACTTCGACGATCTGCCTGTTCTGCTCCCCACTCTGTCTCTGGTGAATCCTCTCACCCTCCGCATCTCTGGCCTGTACACCAGTTCTGTATGCACGAATAAATAAATCTTTAAAAAAAATTTAAATACCTTATCAAGCCCCAGAAAAAGTAAATTACATCTTTGGGAATGATACAGAGATACCCGTTTTTATTTTTAAGACTGAGGTCTACATTATAAATCATTCTCAGAACCACTAACATAAAAGCATAAATGTGAATGGCATGGAAATACTTAACTAAGGCTTATAATTATTAAGATTCAGTTTTAGAAAAGATTGAGAAGAAAGGAAGGAAGAAAATTTCTGGTCCCAAAAGGAAAAGCTTTGTTCTGGGCCACATGGAATGACCCATTTGATCATACTGCAAAACGCGTAGAAGTAGGAGATTAAGTAGGCAAGTTAGTCTGTAAAGGGCATTGAATACCACTGTAAGTAGCTCCAAAGTTAACATAAATACAGCTGGGGATTAATTTGATTAGACAGACTTCCAGTGGGTAGAGCATGTAGAAAAATTGTACCATAGAGATAAAGGACTACAGTTGTTCTAACATGAGATTGCAAGATTTTGAAGGAGAGAGCAGAGAAAATCAAAATGAATGACTGCAATTATTACTAGGGGAAATTTGACAAATGTCTCCCTTACTTTCAGCTAGATACAGGCAATTGAAGAACAACTTGCAGATATATACTATTTGCAAAGCAAGCTCTTCACATCTCAGTCTTAAAATCTGTATGGTCCCACTTGAAGTTGCCATCACAGTACATCACCTAGGGAAATGAAGACTGTGCAATTAAACAGTGTGTTGTCTAACAAGTTAATTCAGGACAAGAACTCCACAGAGAAAGAAATCTGCACATTGCTTGCTAAGTACTCATGACTTTTTCTTAGAAATCTTTATCTTCAGAGCCCTCTGCTTTTAAAGCATTTCTCTTACTGAAATTAGAATGAATATATTTCTATGATCAGTGATGTGATTGCAAGAGAGGAGGAGGTAACATATAAAGTAGAGAATTCTGAGGCACTAGAAAATATTCATAGGATTAAAAATTATAAAAGTCACTATTAGGCCCTCCCTGGTGGCGCAGCGGATTAAAGCACTGCACTGAGAAGCTTAAGCCACCTCTGCATGAGTTCGATTCCCGCCTGCCCCGGAGGAGTCCATATGGCGAGGCAGACCTCTCCTGGCCCGCCCGCTGCTCCCCTCAGCAGTGTCCTTCGTAGATCTGCCTGTTCTGTTCCCCACTCTGTCTCTGGTGAATCCTCTCACCCTCCACATCTCTGGCCTGTACCCCAGTTCTATATGAATAAATAAATAAATCTTAAAAAAAAGTCACTATTAGCTGTTAAACTTGTCATTTCTGATATTCTGCTATAAATATTGTTAACTAAATTTCAGGAAATATTATAAATTTGTTATTGCTGAAGAGTTCCAATTCACTTTGCTTAGATAATGAAATGAATGCATGCAAATATTGCAGATCATGGAGAGAAAAGAAAACAGATATTTGAGTTGGTTATATAATTCTTAGGGTGTTACAAAAATGAAAACTATAGCAAATTATTCCTAGTTCACAAATGGAGAAATGGATGTTAAGTAATGTGATAAAACTTGTTTAGATATATACAGATGCCCACATTGGATTTAAACTAAAGTGTATCAAATCAGTTATACAGACTTCTTACTAACTATAAACATTTACTATTACAATAATATTCTTTGAAACTATAGGATAAATTGAACTATAGTTAGTTTATATATCAGTTATACCTTATAAATAAGACCCAAAATGGAACTTTTGTGGTCTTAGTCTACTTAAGTCACTTAACTTTTTAAAAACTAAATAATACATAAAAGAAATAATGATTACTAGAATTTGGAGGTGATAGGCCATTCCCCTCCCTTTTGTACATGAGAATGGCTATATAATATATTGTATTAGATTATATCTACATATTATGGAATAAAGTGTGAAATCTATGGATGGGGTATGAGGAATAAGATTCTTTATCCTTAATTTAAACTGTGATTTGGCAGCCTTAATTACATGTGTGTTTTGGAAACAGTATTTATTTGATTTAAGCTAAGTTTCATGTTTTAGTGTATTACACTTCACTAAATCAAAATATTTTACTTCCATGCACCCATCAAAGAAAAACATGGATAAATATTATTAAAATATAACTAAAATATGAATATTACATTTAGGATATATATTATATATAATACATATATTTGCATATATATATATATACATGTATGTAAATGCATGGAAAATCACATTTGAAAAGTGAAATTGCTTGGGGAGGATGGTACTCCATTTCACCATTGTTGGTAGGTTGAAAGCACATAGGAGCTGTAGTGTGAAAAGTAGGACATTAGCTGCTTCTGAGGTATTCTTGATTGATTTTGAACAATAATTTACCTTTTTATGCCTCCATTTAATATCTGAAAAACCAGGAATTTAGGTTTTAAGATCCCAATATTTCTATCCAAGTGTGTGTTTGTGTGTATACATTCATCCACACATACATACATGCATACACACATATATAAAATCTGTGCATATTTTCTCTGATAGCATACACATATTTCCCTCTTTCCAAGCCCTCAGCATCAGGAGTAAACTGGTGTTCCAGCTGGCTGCCACAGAGGCTTGGGCAGTAAAAGGAAAGACTCAGAGCAGAGCATTAATTTTCAAGCCTGGATTTTCATCATGTCTTTCTCTCTAGACATGCTTACAAGAAGAAAATGAGGTCACAGAGTTTGAAGTGAACTAAGAAATACGGATTGCAGCCACTATGCTTACAATAATTAATAATGTCTTCATATGGGGAAAAAAAAACTTAAAAGTGAATTTTAAAGTTTAATAGTAAAACACTAAACTTGCCAAATGATTAGACCAAAATAAATAATTATCTTTAACACTTAGATTCCCCACTTAGTATGAAGCTTTGTGATTTCACAACCAAGTAACATACTGGGCCATCCTACAATTTTTGATATTTTGTTTCACCATATCAGCCATTGGACATTAGCCAATAAAGATCTCAACTACTACCACTGTCAATTCATTTATTTAGTGAAATCAGTTGGCATCTGACCATATAAATTAAGCAGGTTGCACCGTAAAGATTTTACTAACAACGTGGAGCTTTGAAAAGTTGTTCCCCAATATTCACTGTCCTGGAAATTGTGATACATATGGTCAATATTTTATGGAGTTGATGTTTTTGAAGTACATATTGAACAGTCATAGATCTGTTTGTTTTTTTAAGTTAGAAAAAAATATATAATATGTTATATCCTTTTTGAATCCCATCCAATAATGTCATTCTCACGCACACACACACACACACACACACACACCCCTACACACACACCCCTACACACACACCTACACACACATCAGACAAAATTTCGAAAGGTTAAAAATATAATCTGTTCTATTGATGCTCCAGAGAAAAGTATTGCTGGTGTGCGAAAGTATTGCTGGTGTGCATTCCAAATATCTAGCCATTAATTAAGAGGAGTTTGGAAATACTCAAAGAATATTCATTACTTTTAGTCCCAAGAATCACATTTTTAGGAATCTACATAAAAGTCTCTCCTCCATTCAAGGTAAAGTCAATCTGTAGTTTTCATTGTGGCATTTGTTAAACCAAAGTGTTGGAAACAAGCCAAATGCCACAGAAATAATTTTTATGTTACTGTAAAAAAATCAATTATTGAAAGTTATCTGTAGTTAGTAATTGAAATTGTTAAAGAACTCTGTATACTTGTTGCTATTTATGTAATACAGGAAGAACATCTCCTGATATGTGTCTGTCTATCTACCCCCATCCATCTCTCCGTCTATATCCTTTTTGCTCACGTTTGTTAAGTGAATTATAGGATGGCTTAACTAGAAATATTAATCTTGAAGGTTTAGTGAACAAATAACAATTAGCTTACAGATAGAAAAGAAGGGTCAACCAAAACTAATGAAAAGATTACCCCCCAGGGGATGGTCATAATAGGCAGGAAGGAAAAAGGATGAAGCAGTAATCTGCTATATAATGTATTATTTAAATGAGAATATAAAAAGGGATGCTAAAAAGAAATAGCTACAAATAGAAAAAATTAGAAACAAACTTACATAGCAAATTGATATTATGTACAAACACTAAAAACACTCAACTAATTCTGACTATTCATGGTGGAATCTATTTTAAAATTAAGAAGTGCAAATAAATCTTGAACTTTTAATTTGTAGATTTATTATTTATAGAATTGGGTATTATAATTTTAAATTACTTTGTACTTACTATAAGATAAAAGTAAGTAAATGCATTAGTACTGTGAAAATGAGAACTGGGATTTTTCAGTTTATAGAAAAAACAAAATTAGAATGGCATGTGTAAGAGTATATATTAGATTACATAATTCTAGAAAAAGGAGGTGCATGTCAAAATTCTAATAATTGCTAATATAATAGAAAGGTGCATGAGTTTTCTTGCTCTAATCTCTTCTGTACATTTTAAACTATTTTATATAGAAATTTAGAGTAAACAAAAAGAAAGAATGTCTAAAAATAACTAATGGGTATAGCCTCAGTCAGAGTTGGCATAAATGTGGTTTCTAGACAAATATATCTTTTTAAATAATGAAATATCTTGTAAGAGCCGTCTCTTATGAAAGGAAAATGGAAGGTATACATTTTCAAAATTTATTACAGCAAGGTGCTCAGAAATTTAACAAATTATACAAGACAGAATATCAAAATAAAACATGCATATCTATATACAGTTAGGTAAATCCACATAATTTGAGTAATGTATTTGTCCTTGCTACTTCAAACAATTTATCTTTATAGTATCAATTTTCCTATAACTAAGTATAAGGATCACATTTATTTTGATATTTTTAATTTGTAATAATCATAACTATCTTATGCTAATGTCATTTGCATAGGCATTCAGTTGAAAATTTTTGGTGCTTTTGAATTTGTAAATTGACATCACTGAAATCTCATATTAATGACAGCAACTATAAATAAAACATTTTTGGGATTGTGATCTAAAATATCCACCAGTGATCAGCTTATTAATATTTTTTTCTTATTTACAATAATGATTTGAAACAAACTATTTACTGGTTATTGATGTCATCAGGGATTTAGTTTCATGGCATTAGAGCAGCTCTTGTGATCTGGCATTGTGATCCTATACTATTGTTTTACTCACGCCTTTTGGGAAACTAAGTCCTTTGGGCTCTCACATTTCTGCATGTCTTGCAAATAAAAAAATCCAAGGCCATTGTCATAAACTATATCTTCAGGATTTTGCTATAGAAAATAGCCTTACTAGATACAAACAGGTTAAGTCTCAGTGCTTTCACTGCTACTGTTACAGTTTGAGTTTGATCCCTGGCCAGGGAGCCAACCCAAATATGGCACAGCAGACCTCTCCTATATTACCTTAGCAGTAATAGCAGACCTTTCCTGCTCCTCTTAGCACTGTATTTCAGTAAATCCACCTGTTCTGTTTCTCACTCTGTCTCTGGGGAGACTTCTCACCTCCCATACTCTGGCCTACACCCCAGTTGTTCTATGCATAAATAAATCATTTAAAAAATAGATAAAAACAGTCTATTTGCATAAAAAACAGGTATGCTTACTGTTCTATAGAATATAGATAACATCTTACCTCCAAGTGAATAGAAGTAGACTTTCTGCCCAAACTGTATTCATAGTTTTAAAAAGAAACAAATCTTATTCAGTTCATTTTGTGTTCCAACCATCATTCTAAGTTGCTTAAATGAACTCATTTAATTTTCACAACATATGATGAGACAATTGCTACCAGAGTGATGAAGAAACTGAGTCACAGAAAAGCCTATTCAAGGTCACTAAAGATGTGGCAGAAAAGAAATTTGAAGGTACAGTTTGGATCTGTAGTCAAAATCTTCATCTCCAAAGTACCTTCTAAAAGGTAGAATAAATATTGCTGAAAGTGCTGTTCGGGTCAGGGAGAATCATGAGCATGCTGAGCAAAATAAAATGAATGTAAAAGCAACTCAGCATTATTTTTTGGCAAGCCTCTGTATGAGCACATTTAGACATATTTCATAAAAGTCTCAGGACTATCCTATTGCATGTGTGAACCAGAAGTTAATATAGTCAGTCCTCTATTGATGGACACACAGTTTGCATACTTGCATACTTGCACAGATAAACAGATAAATGTCTGGGTAAATGTGTATGAACAGTTAAAAACTCAGCATACAGTGATGAATTACTACCTCTTAAAAAAGGAACCCATTTATATAAGCTGTAATGAGCAAGTCTCTCTTTCCACAAGTATTATGAAAAGTGGATATCATTTACCTTCAATCCTTGTTATTTGTGAATACTGCTAGTTATTTAAATGTACATGTAAAGAATGTTGGGATTTATGGATTATCTGTGGCTGCATAATACAATATTGCAACATAGCAACTTAGAACACCAAACCTTGGTTAGCTTAGACTCTTGGTGGAAACAGGGAAGCAGGGACAGTTTAGCTGGAAGTCTGGCTCAGGGTGTTAGCAGACATGGCTGGTGCTGTGGTCAGGTGAGAGCTGACCAGTAGAGAGTCTCATTCCAAGTCCACTTACGTGGCTGCTGGCAGGTCTTGGTTCTTTGTTGAATGAGGCTCTCCATTGATGATTCGGCTCTTATTTGGTGGTTACTGATCTAGAGGCTTGGAAACCAGAGAGAGGAACAAGTCACAAGTTTTTATGATTGAATCACAGCAGTAACATCTATTTCTTATCCTTAAGAGGAGATAATAAACAAACATGAGGAATTTTAAGAGTCATCTCAGGAACCCTTATGAAGGATGTAGAGAGTGTGCGCTATAAAGGCCATTTTAAATAGATTTTCAAGTTGTTTTTTTTTTTTAATTTTCTCTTTATTTTCCTACATATACTTTTCCTATTATTAGAACTTGTTAAACTAAAAATCACCAGTGTTTTTTACACTATTTTCATGTTTTAAAGTTTTAGTACCATGAGTGATTTGGAGAGTATAAAGACTGTGGTGTAGGGGTTTTGGTTCATTCTATTCAGAGTAAGCTATTTGTCTCAAAAATAATTATTATATAATTCAACTGCATTTTCTTTCAGGTGAAATGCACAGTAGAAGCCTTTACCCTAATAAAAATAAATTGGTTATATCTCAAATTCCTGTGACTGGTTGGTGCTATAAATTCAGTTTATGAGATAACGAAGCTTATTTTGAAAAACTCCAACTCTTCCTGTCATCAGATCATTATTCTAAATTTTCTAAGAAAATATCGTTAATATGATTGGATTCTTACTCTCCTAAGACTTAGGACTCAAGGAGATAGCTATTATAACTTTTTGACAGCTATTATGTCAATTATATATTTACCTAAATGCAAAAGGTAAATCACTTCTTTCAGTGTCTCACAATCCTCCTCTGTATAGCTATTTTTTTGAACACTTTAATTTAATAAGATGGGTTCCATTTTCCCTGTAGAGATAAAATATATTAGGTGTGTGATGGCATGATAGGTTTCCTATGCTCCCCTTTCAAAGATTGGAGTACCTATGTATTATTCTCAGTTTCTCAAAATATGAGGCTTAAGCTTCTGTTATCTGTTTGTTATCCAGTTAAACTAGTTTTTCTGTATGCTTGTTATGTCATAATATCAAAATGTCATAATTAATATTGTAAATATTATATTTACTTGTTATACTAATGTTGCTTCCTGGTTGTCAAAGTTACTTTATCTACTTGATTGCTACATAGCTGTAGATCAAAGTGCATTTCATAGCGTCTATACTTTCTGCAAGACATAAATATAGTGGCTTACACATCATGGAAAATAGGAAACATTGTTTTAATAACTAAATAATAATGTACTAATCAGTACATATTATCTGTCACTGGAAATCAACTTGTTTTCTATGTACATTATTTATTTGATAAAGTACATTTTTGTTTAATTCATTTGCTTAATTCACTTTATCATTAAAAAAGGTTTTTGTTAGCATATAAGGAAACTTAAGATTTCATTGGAAAGAAACACTCATTTCTTTGCAGCTAAAAACTTCAATGGTTTTCTGGTTGTAGATGTCCCTGTTCAGAACAATTAAGCCTGGTGTCTTTTCTCAATACATAAGCCCGTTAATTTTAAAAATGTCATTCCTCACACATTTCCTCTCTAACAAAGTAAGGTTGTAGTAAATACCACTTAACAGTGTGCAATCAGCATTATTTTACATTAAGTATGTATTATGAACATTACTTTATGTAATTCAATATACTAACAATCAAATTTAGTGGCCTCATCTGAATTGTTAAATATTCATTTTATCAATTTCTGATTTTTGAAAATTTGAATTCTTTCCAGCTATTTTTTATTATAAAAATTTTATGACAAATGTTCACACCTAAGTCTGTACATACACAAACATACAATATTCTTGATACCTAATATTTCTGTATTCCAATTTTTATGTTTGTTTACGCTAACCCTATCATTTTACCAGACTCCACCAATTCAGTATCTCTTCCTGGGACCATTAGTGTTCTTTTACAATACCATTTATCTAATGCCATTTTTCACTTTAATAATTATCAACAGGTCCTTGTTGCAACTTGATTTTTAAAAGATCAAAGCACTGTTCTAGCTTTTGTATTCTGCCTCCTACCAATTAGTATCTCCGTTTTCACCTGTGGGTTTAGTTCTTAAAATCCACAGAGCAAATCCCAGTGATTTTATGCTTGAAAGCATACATTCTTCAATAAATGCTATTAAAATTCAGAACCTTCTCCCAATGACAAAAACAAAAAGATGGAGATGACTTTATGCTGAGGCAGAATTTGAGACTCATTTTGCCATAAATTCAAACTGTTTTATTTCAAAAAGACATGATTTGGCTGATGTGAGCAATTCATAAAATAAGTGGTAACAGTTTTGATAAAAGAAAAAAGTAATACCAAGAGGAAGCACTTAATGTGACCCTTTAGATGTAAAAGCAGGAACTAAGGTGCAAAAGAATAAACTCACTTTTGGTACTTCTTAGCTGTGTAATATCTTTCTGTGGAAAGCAATAAATATTGATTATAGGTTAAGGGCAATTAAAATAATGGACCTGTATTTGGCAGCCGTGCCAGATAGTTCTTGGCACTGACAACATTTACCACATAAGCAATGACTGTCAAATTTAATGAGCAAACACATTTTCCAGGAAAAAGCATTTAATATTCATTTGCCAAGCACAGGCAGTATTCAATTTGTGGGTTAACACTTAAAAAATAAAGAAAAGAGACCAAAAAAACAAAAAAAGATTTTTAAAAGAAAAAAAATGGAAGGACATTTAGAAACCCATTTAAAATGGAAACTTTGATAGACTCTCAACAACTGATAAAAATGAAGCTTGTGTCTTAGCAAAAGAAGCAAAATCACTTATGCTGTCTAATTCTATTATGCAAACCCTCCTTCAGGGCATGGTACCTTTGCCAATTTGGCAAAAAACAAAAACTTAAGGAAAAAGAAATTCTTGTTTTTAGGACTGATACTTGTAGGAGAAGGGTTATTATTTGGGTAAAAAGCTATTAAAAATTTATACAGTATTTCTGTATTTTACCATACAAGGAGCTCCAAAATAAGCCTGAAAGGAAAAGAGTAACTGTTGGTATGAAACAGAGGGTCTGTAATCTATGTAAGGATGGACCAGGCCTCAGCTCGGATTCAATTATGATAAAAACCTCTCTTATCTTCACCTGGGAAATAAGATGAAAGTAATTAAAGAAAGAGATAGAACTAATACTCTAGAGCTAAGCAACAATAAGATGATGACACTGTCATGGCAGTGGTACCCAGATGAATATAATTAATTGAATTTTTAATTTATTATTTTTTAATATATGTGTGTGTGTGTATGTGTGTGTGTGTGTGTGTGTGTAAAACATCATTGTTCATTGTTCTACGGTGTTTGCTTTCTTTACTCAGGTGTAGCCCCCATAGAATTTCCACCTCCAATTCACCGATGCAAAGTCACCATATTCCTTTGTCCTCTTTCTGCCCTTTCTCTATTCCTCTACCTCCTCTGCAGAATGTCTCTGATTTATAGTGTCTTGTTTATTTTTTTAGATAACGAAAGGTTTTTATGGTAGGATTTCAGCAAACTACACATATAGTGACAATTCTTTTAAAACTTCTATAAAAAATGCTCAGTCTAAAAAGAAAACAATTTTACATAATGACAAAAAATTCTCTATCTGGAATATAAAAGAGGATAGCATGGAATAAATAGAATTGAAATTATCGCTAGTATTTCTGAATACGAGCTTGCAGGAAACTTTGCATATTTTTGTTTTTTAATCTTAAGTGTAAATTTTATTATCATCTACTTCTCAAATCTATTAAGCACAAAATCCTGTTGATTTTGTTCCCATAATATTGCTGGAATATATCCCATAATATTCCCATAATCTTTCTCCTTTATTCTGTTCCCTCTCCCATGGTTCTATGTTAGGCCTCCATTATCTCTCATTTAGAATATTAAAGCAACTTAAGTACTCATCTCCAGTCTTGAACATTTCTGATTCTCTACATTGTGACTAGAAAAAAATTTTTTTTCCATGCAAAATTTCTGCTGAAAATTTGTTGTAGCATCATTTTACTTTTAGGATGAAGATTGCCAAACTCCACTGCGGCAGTTTAGACACTGGCAGATCCAGCTCCTGATTACCTTGCTAGCCTCATCCCCAACCCTTTCAGTATCCACAACCCCAGAGTTCCTTCAGACTCCCCCCTCCCAGTTTCCTCTATTTTGACCACTTGCCTATTTCATGCCTTCTGACAACATTTATTTACTTATAAAGTATGCCAGGCTATCATTTGGGATTAATCCCAAGGTTCCCACTAGGTCTTCAATGATTTCTAATTTGAATTTGTAATTTTAAGAAGTGCAATAAAGCTATTCTGTTCATCTCCATTCATCCATTGTATGAGGATTACTATTATTTCACTTGAAGTCAAAAGCATAAATTAATGATTAAAAATGAGGAAGGTACTTAAGTATCCAAAATGTTAGAAAAGTACTCACAAAGGGAAATTTCCAGATTAAGGCAATCTCTGTCTTCATTAAAACCTGTCCTAAGCATTGCCTTAATGATCAAATCATGGTATATTGGCAGATTTTGAAACTTTAGAATAAGCTAGTGAAATATTAATCAGATGGAAAGTAATATTAAGCAATGCCAAATAAGAAGAACATATTCACCAAATAGTGATTTAAAGATTAAATTATGGCTTAGAAAAAAGCTCCAACATACCCAATATTGGGAAAAAGATAAGTTGATTTGTTTTTGCAAGGTTATATAATTTGTGCGATTGCCTTTTATGTATCACTGTTGGAAATAAAGCTAGCATTTTTCACTACATTTAAAAAAATAATATAATAGTTTATTTTTACATCATTTGGTGCACTTTTCCATCTCAGTTGTAATCCCTGTGGGCTTCCCATCTCCACCCGTGTGCCATCACCCTAGTCCAGTGCATTTCCCTCCCCTCACTGTTTTTGATCCCAGTCCCCACTCCACCTCATGAAACATCTCTGGTATGTAGTTGTTCATTATTATTATTATTTTCTTGCCTGGTCCATTATGGTCCTGCTATGAGTGAAACCGTCCGGTATTTTTCCATTTCTTTCTGGCTAGCATTTTTCACTATATATATATATATATATATATATAGATATGTGTGTGTGTGTGTGTGTGTGTATATACATATATAGTGATATATATATATACATATATATAGTGAAAAAATATACATAGTGAAATATATATATATATATTAATGAAGTGGGTCAGTAGTTATTCATATCTCTTCTAACTTTTCAAAGGAAACAGTATGTTCATGAAATTAGCTATAAATATATAACAAATCGAAGTAGAAGTGTTATAGAAATTGAGAGTCTTAATGAATGTGGCATAACATGTTGAGAATTATCACTGAATGCCACCAAATGGTTTAATAGAAAGGTATAGAGCAAAATAATGTAAGTAAGATTTGTACGTGGTTTAATGCTCTGAGTGGCATGTTGTGTGCAGTCCATCAACATGCCTACATTTCCTCACAACTTGGTACAAACCACCACCCTCATTTTATTTTATTCTTCCACATTTTAATTTTAGCTACTTCTATTCACCCTTTCATGAACAAAGGTGTGTTGTCCTGCATTAATTAGTTTACACAGTTTTATAAATAGAATCCTGTTTCTACCTCTCTACTTCCCTCTAACCCTGTTTGTATTCAGGACCCAGTTTAAGTCTTCTTTTAAGGATCATTATTTAGTCAGTCTTTATTGAAATGTTGTGCTTAGCTCTGCTATATAGTCAGATCTATTTTTATTTTTATGCACAGTCCTGTATTCTAATCTAACAAAAATGATATTTTCTATTACTTGTAAAGTAGATCTAAAGAGAACTCAGAATGGATTTTTATGGTTATTTTAGCAATAATACTAATAATACTATTGTTTCTTGTGTTAGTTCTGTACAGGAAAATGGTCATAGATGTATACATTCTGTTAATATTATCAAATTATTTTAAAAATATTCCTTTAAAGTACTGTGCTAGCTAGGTTGCTCTATATAGAAGAAAGGCTTTGTCATTCCTTGACCAATAGCTATTGAATGATTCTTTTCCTACTTATACTGTGGTATAACTTACATCTTTATGCTTAAAGCACTTATACTGTGGTATAACTTACATCTTTATGCTTAAAGCTTTAGATTAACTACAACTTTATAACATGAAATTGAGCCTTTGATTATTTATTAATGGATCTAAAGACCGCTCCAAATTAATATTACAAAAATATATTTCATGCACAGTAGTATTATTAGAATTAAGTATTATTACTTCTCAAAGTGATTCAATGAATCTATCACTCATGGATGTCAGAATTTTCTGAACATGCATGTAATTAGCTGATTATTTTAATAGAATTATCTTAAAGCACTGAGTAGATTGTTGCACATTAAGTAGATGCCCTTCCTCTAAATAAGAGTCAATTGACTGATAAACTGATTTAGATGGGCACTGGATTGTCATTTATGATTTACCATGATAGGGATTTCACTGGTTTTTTTGTTTGTTTGTTTTTTAACAAACAAACAAACAAAAAAAACCCCAGCAAGATACAAATGTCCCTGTTGGCTATACTTAAGCTGAAAAATTAGATTTCAGAACCTTCTTTTAGGTATGTTAAGAAGTAGCCAAGGTTGACATCTGGAGCCCTTCCAATTTCTTCTCACAGTCAGAAATTAAACAAACCTGAACAATTCATAAGAGCTTTGAAATAATGAAGGAGCTGAATGCTAGATAACTCTATCAGGATCCTCAGGAGATTTGATAAGTGTTTAAGTTGTAGGTTAAAGAAAAGATAGTTCTTATCAGAGACCAAATGGCACAGCACTTTCAAAGAAAGTGATGGGGAAAAAAAAAAAAAAAAAAGTTCTGTCCAAAGGAAGATTAGTCATTAACTGCCAAGAAAGAGAAAGATCATTCTTACTGATAAAGCCCAAATTCTTTGTCTCATTCTGAGCTGTTTTTGTTAATGTTCAAAGGGCAGCATTTGTATGACTAGAATACTGTTTGGTCTGATTTTCAAGAGTATTAACTGTCTCACCACCCATCCATCATAAGTGAGCTCAACTTACTAATATGTTATGTAATTTCAAAGCTGTACCATAACATAAACATTCTTATACTCATATATTTTGGAATTCCTAAATAACTCAGTGCATGCTTATAGATTTACTCTGTTTAATCTCTGATGCTGGCAGGTTGGCATCCCAAAGTAAAACTTCAGTGGTAATTAATGCAAAATTGAAAATTGACCAAATCTGTCATTAATTCTCCCTATCAGGTATTTTTCTATGCTTGTGTTTTTTCAGTGTGGTTTTACCTGCGTAAAGACCCCCAAAAGACACAATATCATCCGTACTCTTATATTAGTTTCCCAAGAAAGAGTCCTAAGTTGCTATTTGAGGAAAGGGTTCCATGGTCTAATAGCTTTGAGAAACTGCATTCTGTTTCACCATCCAGGGAATTCATAATGTGTATTAGCATATTACAGTCACTGAGAACTCTTGCACTAAAAGCATCTTTATTTCAACTTTTGTGCACATTTACTTGATTATAGGACTTTTATTGCACATAAAAATGATTGCAATAAATAACACTAAGCTAGTGTTACTTGGAACAAAGTTTGAGAAAAACTGCTCTAATTTCTACTCCATTCTGTAGCTATTCATGTTTCTAAAATGCAAATTTAGTTACATTGTTCATCTGCTTGAAATATTTCACTGACTCCCATTATCTTCAGGGAAGTAAAATCTCATTTGCTTAACAGACAAAGCCTTTTACACATGGTTGCTGCTTATGCATCATCTTCACTTTCATACTTTCTACCATCACAAATTACAGAGATGTTGCATGGCTGAGTTTCAACCATTCTATTTACTTCCTTTGATCTTGTACATACATACTTTTCACAAGCTGTAATTATCTTCTCCTTTTTATAGACACGAAAAAACTTCTACTCATCCATCAAAACCTAGCTGAATCATTTCATCATCCATAAAAAATCTTTTCTATTACCAATGTAGTCAGATTCACACCCAATCAGTGATTTCTACTGAATGACTGAGAGAAGTAAGACAGTTCCTTGGAGCTTTTATCTCAGCCCTTGTCTGTGCTTACCCAGTATTAATCCATGTGATTTCTTCATGTCAACTGAGACACCAGATTTTTCCTTATTTCTGTTTCTTTTCCCCGTGCATTAATCAAACTTAATATTTTTCAGTGAAGGTCACTTTTCCCTTCCCTTAATCATGCCCCCTCATCTAGTGTCTCCTATTTCAGTGAATATGGTAATACATACCAAGACACACAAACCAGATACCTAGAAGTCTGCTCTATTCTTCCCACTCCCTGTCCCCTCTCCTCCATGAATCACAGCTATATACTTAGCCTTAGCCTACTTCAGAAGTGCTGTTTTGATTCATAGTTTTGCCATACTGTACTCCACTTCATACACATTTGGAGTCAGTCTTCATTTAAAAAAAACGAAGGGGTGTCCCTGAAGGTGTAGGAGTTAAATTCTCAGCACTACCAAGATATCGACAACCACTGTGCCTGAATACGATCCCTGGCTAGGGGGCTAATCCACATGATTATAACCATATTACCATATTAATCAAGCAGGAGAACATGCAATATTAGAAATCATAAGACTATAACTTATAGCTATTAAAACTTCTGAAATGGAGCCTTCCTAGTGCGTAGTGATTAAAGTCACAGTACTGTGAAATTATCACTGCCACTGAGGCATTATGTTGTATCCCTGCAAGGGAGCTGACCCACATGGCACAGCAGACCTCTCCTGACCCATCCACTGCTCCTCTCAGCAGTATATTTCACTAGGTCTGCCCGATGTGCTTCTCACTCTGTCTCTGGTGAATCCTCTCACCCCCCGCACTTCTGACCTACATCCCAGTTCTCGTATGCATAAATAAATAAAAATAAACCTTTAAAAATCCTTCTGACTTATAATTGCTGCTATAGCTTCCACTTGCTCAAAGGATGAAATCCAAATTTCTTACATAACAAAAACCTGCAAATTTTTGCTTTTTGTGTCTCATCTCATGCTACTTTGCCAGTTTTAGCTCTACAGTTGTATTGAACTTCTAACATTTTGAGCCATGGTCTTCTCTAGCATGAGATCTCTGAATACCCTCTTGCTTCTTGAAATAATCTATTAATTTGCTATGAAATTAACCCTGATGATTATTCATTAGACTAAATGTATCTATAGTATGACTTCTTAACGTTTTCCAAAATTCCTGTCTGATGTTATAAAAGTTTGAGAAATCTGGTAATTATATCTAATGTATTTTCTTTGTTAACTAAAAATGTTAGTTTTATTAATGAACATGTCTAAAGTGCTTGATATTGGTGAGTAGGTTGATTTCAGTTACTGTGCTAAGCTATAATTATGTATGCTGATTTTGCTAAAGGACATATGTCTTTTTCTTTTGTTAGTTGTTCCAGTTTCCAGTGGAATTGCAGTATGATGGCTTTCTAAGTAAGTTTCTAGATGTAGTAGTTTTTTGGGCCATATGTAGCAAACATTAAAATCTATAAATTTTCTTAATTGACAACAGAGTGGTGCAAGGTTTCCAAATTTTCAGGGGAAATGTTTTGTAGAGTCCATGCCAAGATAGTGAGTCACCTCTTACATGAAACTGTGTTCTTCATGTACTAAGTATTTGGAGGGACTTTGATTCTAAGTTGCCCCTCATCATTCTGGACTAGACATTAAAATCCAAGGCAATTGTCATTCATTCATTTGAGCTGTCCAAGCCCCCAGGACAGTTGAATTATCTGTTGATGTGACTACTATTGTGCTTGTACAGCAATGCATTTGAAAATTCAGGTGAAATGACAAATTTCTCAAAATATAAAACATACTGGAATTTACAGAGAAAAAAATAACTCATTTTTCCATTACCAATTAAAATAATTTAAACTATTATTAAAAACTTACATTTTCAAGAAGTAAGGCTTAGGTAGGGAACAGGGTATTTACTATTCTGTTATATTAAAAATTCCCATAAGAGCATACTTAATAATATAATAAGATATAGATGTATTTGTTAAATCTTATAATTTTACCTTACTGAATTAGGAAATTTTTGATTATTATTGAAACATAACTTACTTTAAAACTTTAAGAAAAATTATTTCTATTATTTATAAGAAATGGAATGAGGTGGAATGAATAAAATAAAATGTCATGTCTTAAATCCCATATCACCTTCAATTAAAATCCATTGCTTAGAAAGCCAAATAATTAGTTTTTCAGTTCTTTGTGCCCCAACAAATCATTACTTTTGATTCAAATTTTCATGTTGATTGTTTGTAAACTGTTAACTTCTTATTTTAAAGACATTGTGCTTTATTCAAGTTAAATTTATAATCAATTATAATCAAGAGTAAGTAAAACAGCTCTGAAATTGTTGCTGGTTATATATATGTAAAGTGAAAATTATTGTCTAATAAAATATTAGCTCTAGACATAAACTATTTTTTCAGTCACCAAAGGTGTGCTTTGTAGAGATAAGAGTATTGCAAAACTACCCCGTATTACTGTGACCACCCATAGCATAGATGCTTTTTTTCCTTGTCTTGACTATCAGTACTTAGGCCATCATTAGCATGATCACTGGTGCAATCACCATCTGGCCAGTGAGCATTTGGTTCTATGTATACACAACAATTTCTAGTATCTGGGCAGTATTGTTAAATATTTAATGGGATGACATCAAACATTAAATATTAAAAATTGGAAAATTTTAACAACGAACTTTCTACCACTTCTTATAGTAGATGAAATTAAAGCAACAGAAATTATAACATAGAGAACGATTTCCCCACTGCATCAAAGGACTTTCTCAATGACTGAATCCACTTGAAGAAATCTCTAAGTAAGTCTATTATTTCCTAAATAATTTTATAATGTGTTTTCTTTAGCAGTGAAGATTTTCTAATATATAATTATTGGTGTAGAATATTCAGTTTTAATATAACACTCAGAAATTCTAAGTAATACATTGCAAGTGATAATGTTGAAACTACATGTATAGATTTCTGTACTCATTATACAGTCAGAACTTTGATTATCCTAACTACTCAGTGGCAATCCTATATACTTAAAGGTCAATGAGAGTTTTGCTAATACTGAGTTTTGCAAATACTGTACTTTTATTTTTAGTACAACAGTCATTTTATTCATATTAAATTACTGCTCTGTACAGCCATTAAATTTCATGTGATGGTCATTCTTTTGATAACAACTAACATTTGAATAGCTGTTACTGATGTTGAGTGCTTTTTTATATGATACTGCTTTTGAGTCTAACATCAATGGTATGAAGCACAAAAGGTAAGTGTGCTTAAGTTTCTTTATTTAAAGGATTAAGGACATTTAGACTCAGAATATTTAACTGACTTATTCAAGGTTACATATTTAATGAATGATAGAGCTTGAACTATTGTCCATTGGACTCACCTTTCGTCTGGACTTGTTACTTGGAAGGTAAGAATGTAACTATTGAATTTCAACATTTTCAGAAACAAAAATGAATGACACATAATCATATCTGTTTTCACATTGTAGACTTAGAATTAAAAAAAAAACTTTAAGCAGTGGTACTTTATAAATTTTCTTAATATACTTAAGGGTGGAGAGAATGTTGAAAGTGAGCTTCTAAATAGCTTTATCAATCTTATTTCTTCCAAGTTTGCAGCAAAAGTAACTCATGTTGATAACTAATTAATTTGGAAAATAGAAAAACAAAGTGACTTTAATTTATATTTAATGGTGTATTTTCTTAGTAAATGCTACCTAGTAGCTAGAATTTTTAGAAATGCCTGGAAATTTTTGGGAAAACTAGTTGTCTGTCAAATAGTATCCTATATATTCTTACACCGAAATTTTGTTTCGTAGATATATATTCTGATTAGATGGTGGTTTTAGGTAAGCCTAATTAAAAGCATGCTCCTGGATTCAGAAGTCACCGACATATTGTGCTAATAGGTAGTGAGTGGTACCTTTTATTTAGATCAATATTTTAATAAAATGTATTATTGTCATTAATGCTCACAGATGTGTAATTATTAGCCACAAGAACCAGAGTATATAATACTATGTTACCAAGTGACTATGTCACAAAAACTCAGCCAAAAACAGCTATAAAATGCAAAAATGTGGATGGTGATGGCACAACTTTCCTTATGTTAGACAATAACTGTAATCAAGAAGGCTATTTGTATCTAGAGGGCACTCTGCTTCCTGTTAACTGCCCAGAGCCTCACCGGAGGTTGACTTGATGGAAGGAAGTCACACAGTGATTCCAAGGCATATACTAGCTAGGTGAAAACAACAACAGCAACTCTTTATAATGTTGAGCCTATTTCACTGGTTTTATGTGAAACAGAAAGCTAGAAAAAATATATAAGCATCACTCATAGAAGAGTTTTCAGGGGGTTAGTTTGAAATGTTTCAGCCTGTTCATAGAGACTTAATGAAGTTACTCACTGTCCTTTCACCAGAAACTCTTACTCATACTGCTTGCTTTTTTTTTTTAAACTATGTAGATACCTCTTTAGTGTCTTTAAAATAGGATATAATCCCTCTCAGTGCACTAGTGCCATCAGGATTTTCTCAGCATCAGTGCTTGTTTGAAAAACTATATGTATAATATGAATATTGGTAATTTCAGCAGAAGATAAAAAGCTCAACATGTGCAAATATAACAATATACTCATACCCCCTTTTCAAGCCCAGCTTTCTAACATCTCCTATATGGAAATTATTATAAACTATGTGAAGTTTCCCAAATTATACTTTTAATTGTGTGGCATGTATACTCCAGATATGCTAGAATAGAGAAATTTTAGTTTGTATAACTATGTGGTAGTTAAAACATCCTCTTAAAAATTGTAATATAGGTATATTTGCTTATGCATTTTTTGATCATTTTGAGTTGCCAATAAACTTCAATTTAAAAATCTCTCCATTGGAAATTTCAGGATAGAGAAGTGATGTTGGAAAAGATAAGGAAAGACAATAGTATACAGAGGACCACACTCTAAAACTGCCCTTTATACATAGCAGGAGAGGAACTAAAATGCATGTGCTTGGCATGGAGTTTTCCACCAAATATAACAGGGTTATTGATAACAGGCAGATTTAAAATATAGTGAATTGTCTTAGGTCATTTCTATAAAAGCAATTGATGGCATTTTTCCATCCACATTATTATTTCTTTTCTAAACATTGGAAACCCAAAAATCTATATCATAAGCTCAGTCCCATATGTAGTTTGTTAGTTTGTTACAAACATTTATTCTTTGTTGCATCTGTGAGAGCAGCAGACTTATCTTTGATAATATAAACATTTTCCAAATTATAGCTTGGTTACCTCCACCTTCTCACCGGACTCATTTAGACACTCCCTTTCACTTACCTAACTATGCCCACTGAGTTAATGCCAACTCACCTGTCTTAAGGCTGATGCCAGGGGCTTCTCAGAGGATCACACTGTGATCACAGTTAGTACTTTCTCCACACAGAGGACCTGAAGGACTTCCGGCTGTATTCTAGGTCACTTGTCAGCATTTGGATGACCCATTTCTTTACAAGCTATGCCCATTTCTCTTCTTCACTAGACTGTTGCCTTTCTAACAATAGGAGCTAGAGGTCATAACTCTCTGCTTTGAGTTCCTCTTCATTCGTTCTTGTGGTTTAGTAGAAAAAGAAGTATGAAACTCTCTTAGGCATAATCAGTAAGTGTAATTTTCTCTATTAAGTTTCATTCAACTAAAGGGAATCCAGTTTTTAAAACAAACTACCAAATGAGAAAACTGACACTTTATAAAACATAGCCATTATTCCAGTTGTAAAGAGTTATAACAATGTAGTGTTTCAAAGCATATAACATATTTTCCGTAAGGTTTTATGTTTGCCGAGGAACTCTGTTTCTAATGTTAATTACTTATAAGGGTTCTTTACTGCCACTTCTTACTGTGAAAGAGTTTTCAGAAACTTAACTCTTCTACTGGAATGGGACTTTGCTCTCATTTCTTTTTGGTAGGATCAGGACATGTGTCTGATGGCTGTCAGCACTTATTCTAGCAATGGTACAGTTGCCTGTGGAAGAACTCTGGTTAACAGCTCCATACACTTATATAGCACCTAAACACAGACCAGATATTGTATTATTACATAGAAGGAAATAATGACTGTGACAGAATTCTATGGTAAGAAGATTTAGAGCCTGTATATGTTCAAAAAAAAAAAAAAAACAAAAAAAAACACCAACACTGTGGACACAGAATAGTGATAGTGTGAAGGAGTATTTCAGGTAAGATTGTGTGCTTTCAACCTTTATGTCCAAGCAATAGTGGTAGGCAAGAAGAAGGATCACATGAAAGGTATTATATGCATAAGAAACAGCCTAACTAATATATTTGTGTGCATTCCTGATGTTTCTTAGTCAGTTGTGAGGTGGGGCCTCTGTTAGACAAACTTTAGAGACAAACCAGGGTCAGTGAATGGAGGGCTTTGCATGCCAAACCAAGGCATTTGGTTTTATCATTATGTAGCCTAACATAAACAGAAATGAAATTATTTTTTTCAGGATATTTTAGAGACAGATTTGTTTGTGTACTGACTGAGGAATGAACTAAACATTGAATGAAAAAAGCGACCCATATAAATACAAGCATGTGAATTGGGTTTACCCATGCCTGGTTAGAGCAATCTTGAACTACAAGCGTGTGTAAACATTACTGACACCATATTTTCAGTTTTAAAAGATTCATCTCATTTCCTAGCAAATAGAGCAAGGACAAATTCCCCAAATGTCAAATAGAAGACTAGCTGGAGTAATGTCTTAGAACTATTTAAAGAGTCCTTAAGCAGCATTTTAGAATGTAAAATATTAGTTTGAGTGTTAATAGTTTACGTCATTGAAATGCCTTTTAAATGAAAAATACAAACCATTATTGGTGATGAAGATAGTCAATTACTGCTATGCACACAATTTCTAGAAAGGTTCACAAATAAAATAATGGACCAGATTACCTAGAGAGAACAAAATATTTTAACACTATATAACCCAAGTATAAAGGCACAATCATTTGTTTCAACTGATTTAAGTATAATGCTACCTATAAATAAACTAAAAAACAGTCATTTCTGCTTTCTACATTTTCATTTCCTTTTTTCTGACAACAAATTCATTTTCTATATTGAATATACATGAATATGAATTTCAAAGAAGAACTAATATATTTGAAAGGCAACCTTATATTGACTGTGAAAGTTTTCTGGACATACTAACTTTTAATACCACATTACATAGGAATAATACTCTAGTGATGTGTTTTTTTAAAAGAGAATATTTGTAACAAAATGCATAACAAGACATTGCAGTTATTCTTCATTATTCAGCCTTTCAATGTGCAGTACTTTTGTATGTGTAAAATAAAGTACATATCATTTAATGTTATAATGCTTCCAAGTTCTCCAGATAATAGGTTCCTGGCTTTGAATAGGAGCTGAGTAAAGAAAAACAAACACTGAGTAATTCAATTTAAATATTTCCAGAGAACTTGTAACAATTGAAAGCGCAGTAGGATTAGCATTGTTGATTCCAGCACAGTGTAGGAGGAACTGTGTTCATGACTGTAGAAGAGAGAGAATAGAAGAGGCTCAATACTAGACCATACACTTGGAACACTACAGGCAGAGAAATAGCTGAGTTGGAAGAATAGTTATTTAGATGGGAAAAGCAAACCATCTGTTACACTCCCTAGCTATAATTAGGTCATATGATTGAGATCAGGTCATGGGGGAAATAATTACATCTTAACAACCCAAGGACATATAAATTTATAAGTTATAAGTCAGTTTTGTCAAAGTCTCTCCAGTACTATAACAATTGTGTGGTTGGCATTTTAAGATGTCATTTTACAGATGTTATCTGATTTCTGACAGCGATTTACTAAAAATTCAGTATTTTGCTTCTACATATGAAAGTCTTGGTTTTGGCATGATTTAATTATTCACATACCACATTACTATCAGTAGAATTTCCTGTGCCTACAAACACAAAGTATACATTTTGTACCAAGCACTATATCAAGGAATTTCAGACTTTTCTTAATTTATTCCTCACAGTAAGCTTTGCAGATCAGTAGTTTGGGGAATAAAGAAGTTTTCTCACAGGAGACAATAACATTCAACCAAATCTTTCAGAACTCTGAGCTGACAATTTAACTACCAGGATTTCATTATTCTGCTAAACCCATGGCTCTGGGCTTAATGTCCAGAAGTGATTTCAAGTTTTCCCTTATATTGGGAAAACTAATTAGGGTGCAGAAAAAAAAATCCTCTAGGAGACAAACTACCCAAATCAAATAAAATAACTTGCATATTTTTTAATTATTATTATTAATAATCACACTGCCTAAAATAGGGTAAATGTAAATGAATAATCACCATTGCCCTTTGTAAGGCAGTGGGCAGACTTCAAGACCATCATGGTAATCCAATGGGTCAATGTGTTGCTTTTCATTCTTTAAATTGCATTTAAATGCAATCAATTCCAAAACAACAGTACAGTAGTGCTAGAAAATAAAGAAGAGCGATATGCAAAGAAAGCAATGTTCAATATTTTTCATCTATAGTTTATATGAGATAGGAGTGATCTTAAAAGAGGCAAGGAAAACAACATTATAGTTCTTGTGCTGGGACAGGGTGCTATAGAGGTAAGTACTAGAGATTAGCCCAAATGAAAACCAGGGGAGAAAAAAAAAATCTAATCTCAGAGTCAGCAAGAGCTGGAAGTAATAGCTGGCCTTGGAGCAAGCAACTAGGAAATTAATTGAAAGACAGCTAGATCTGGGCCAGTACAGGCTCAATGTATATAGCAAGCTGCTGAGGTATTTGCTTCAGGAGAAGCTTAGTAAACACTGCTCTATAATTGATGTTGGATACATTCTACTTTTAAGTGATCTTACTTAGGATGTGCATTTGATAGGAGAGAATAGGGTATTAGGTGCTTGAGATGCACATAAGGACAGTGAGGAAAATCAGTTTCACTCACCCAAATTACTTTTAAAGTACCCTACAGTTCTCTATATCTAGGCAAGCATTTGCTTAAAAAGAATTTGCTTAATCCAGTTTTGCCTGGATTATTCCAATCTATATATCAGTGAAAGAAGCTAAATTGGGACAGACTATCTAAATATCCACCAGATATGAAGAAATCTGAAAAAGGAATAGCCATAACTAGTTGTCAATTCTATCTCAGACATATATGCAAATATGTTTATTTCTCTATAAATAAGATTTCCCTCAATACTAGCATTAATTGAAAGAGCAGAATCTATAATGCTAATATCTCTGCATGTAAATATGAATATAGAGATGGACAGAAAGATAATTGAGAATACAAGAATACATTGTAGCAAAAGGAAAGCACTTGGAGGGGGAAAATCACCTAAATAAATAGGTGGGGAAATTCTCAAAAAGAGAGTTAAAAAAAAAAGTGTCCTCAGAGTGACTCAAGGGATTACTGTTCCCATAAATGATGGAGTGGGAGTGGGGGGAATATGTGAAATAAATTAGTCATGCAATTAAATACAATTTTTGTAATAGAAGGTTTCCTGAAATTACATATAGTAATGCAAATTGCATGGCAGAATAGCATAAAGAATGACCAAAAATTCAGTAATCTAGAATGTAAGTTTTGTTTTGATTTTGTTTAAAAGCTTAAATGATCTGTGTGTAGAAGTACCTGTTTAGCTCTTTTGTTCATTTTTTGATTGGGTTGTCTTTGTTGAGTTATAAAAGCTCTTGTCAGATGTGAGGTGGGCAAATAAAATCTACTTATCACTTTTTGTCAGGAAAATGTAAATCAGAACCACAGTAAGATACCAGTTAATATCTGTGAGGATAATCAAAAGACCAACAACAACAACTGCTAGCGAGGATGTGGGGAAAAAAACAAAAAACAAAAAAACTGAACACTCTTTCACTGTCAGGGAATGTAGACTAGACCAATCCCTGTGGAAAACAGTATTCAGTTTACTCACAATATGAAAATTAGACCTACCATAGGATCAAGCAATTCTATCCAAAGATTGCTAAAAGCAGCAAAAAGAAAAATCAAAAACAACAACAAAAAAACCTGATTTGATGTATATACTCCTATGTACACTAAAATGTTATTTGCAATAGCTAAGTTATGGAACCAATCAACCCAAGTGCCAAGGAACAAATGAGTAGACCAAGAAGATGTGGGAAATATACACAAGGGAATGTAATTTATACACACTCTCTCACACACACACACGTATATGTACATATATATATGTTTGTGTGTGTATATGTATATATATGATATTCTTGTTGTTTGCATAAACAGATGGAACTGGAGGGGATAATTCTAAGTAAATATGTCACAAGGAGAAAGGTTAATGCTGTATGGTATCACTTAAATTGGAAATATAGAGACTTAAAGGGTCAGATAAAACAAAACCAATAACAAATTCTAGCAATAGGACTATAGAATAGGGCTACTAGAGAAGGAGGAAGGGGGAGAAAATAGTGTGGAGAGAGGGCACCATGGACTGTGATAGAGGACTATGGGTACCTTGATGTTTGATGTGGTATGGTGACACACAGCTGAGGAGTGTGATTTTATCAACTGTAAATCATATACAGTGTTGTGTAGCAATGTTGGCCTCAATTAAAAATAAGTTTAAATTATGGAAATTGTGATGTAAAAGGAAAAGGTGTATTGATAATATCTAGTACTCAGAATATTTGAAACTATGGGTGGCAGTAATAATTTGATAAAAATATTAGTTGAAGAAAAAGCCCTCAATTTTTCCATTCAAAAGTTTCCAGAGAACCAAAGTAATCTTGAAAGTAAAGGAATATATAAATATAATTTAGTGATTCATAAATACCTATGATAGTAACCACATGATATAAAAGAATGAAAGCTGCAGTGGCAATGGATTTCACTATGTAAGATTATGCTAAACTAAGATGGATTTTCTATTAGATTTTGAAAGAAAATAGACTGAGCCTAGAAATTCATGCTTGTTTAAGCAATTGCCTAAAAACCGAATATAATCAAGACATTTTAAGCAGAAGAAAAGCTTGGAAAGAATTCCATTTACCTAGTTTTTTGTTTTTTTTTTTAATAGAAATACATTACTTTATCTCAGCAAGCTTAAATAACACTAGTATAAAGAAACACTGATGAACAGTTAATCAAGAAATTCTAGTAAGCAGGGAAACATGCTGATATCCACATAATCTTTGACAACGTAGTTACATATTCATGTAACAATTTTGAAAGGCACATGCAGGGCCCTCCCTGGTGGCGCAGCACAGCAGTGAGAATCTAAAGCCGCTTCCGCATGAGTTCGATTCCCGCCTGCCCCAGAGGTGACCACATGGCGTGGCAGACCTCTCCTGAATAAGCATAAATAAATCTTAAAAAAAAAAAAAATAAGCATAAATAAATCTTAAAAAAAAAAGTGAAAAAAGGTACTTAGACTGCAAGATTATCTAGATTTTTTTCCAGTAAATGGGGAAAATTTGCATTACACATTTAGAAAAGTATGGTAGCTCTATCAATAGTAAAAGACATATCAATTAAATATAATTTGTGGAAATTATTTAAATCATGCTTTGAACACATCATCTTTTAAAACATGAAAGACACTCAGAATTGATAATTTTCAATAATAACTTCAAATAAAATCACAATAGCAGGATATACCCATCATTTAAATTAACTGATTTGTTAATTTTAATATCCTTTTATATTTTATAGCAGATAAATTACTAGATGATCTAAAGGTTCATTTCTGTTACACCACCTGTTACCTCAAACAGACATTATATCGTCTGTAATTTGTAAGTTCATATATTTTGCCTTCCATTGTCCTGGTTCACATTTCTGCCTTTAGAACTGCCTAAATTCAAACTTTTACTCCCTTCAAATCGCCAGATAGTCACTGGTTCAGAATCTCTATGAATCCCTGTGGTTTTGGAGGTTTTATACAATCTTCATTAGAAATCTTCATTAACTTATGATTAATAAGGATTTAACCTTCAGCTCTACTTCCTTCCCCAGAAGTTACCTCCTGTAAACACCTGGTTGGCTCCACTGGTACCCAACCTCTCTTTTCAGTGCTTCCCAAGTTACTTCATTAGCATGACAGCACATCTTTAATCAATCAATACTTACAAAGGTCTAAGGTCTGTGGACCTGTGAGGCAGGAATTATGGAAGAGGATCAAATATATGTGAATTTACCAAACATAATATCTCACTCTAGAATTTCTCTTGTCTAAATAGGAAATTTGAGTTACAAACTGATACAGTATTCTCTCAAACTTTTTGATGGCTACCTACAATAGAAAATAATTACTATGCATAAAAATGTACACAGTGATACTGAAGCAGCATGTGTAGTATTCAAACCAAAATAAGCACTTCATGAAATAGCATTAATATATGCTTTGTGTAATGTGCTTTATTTCCCTACTTTTTATTCTACTTTATTTCCATTAAAAATTATCCCCTTTGCCCTTTTGCATTATAACCTGAAATTAAAAAATGTTAACTACAACATTTCCCCCAACTCTTAAAATTTATAAATACTCAGGGGCTAGTATTAATAATTTATGTTTTTCAGTCAAATGAATTTAGAAATATGTAGAAATAACTATCTCTTTACTGAAAGAATTTTAAGACAAACTAGATTGACTGCTAAAAACTTTATGAAACAAAAGATAGAAAGGAAACAAATACAAGCAAAAATACCTGGATTGTAAAATAAAGAACTGAAAAATAGAATATAGTAATTTGGAGAACATTGATAGTTAATTCACCAAAGACACAATAAACCTGTGAAAATTGTACTATATAAAACACTTAGAAATAAAAAGTAAACATAACAATCAATACAAATCTATTTTGCAATTATTTTGACAAACAATGCAACTTTGTAATAACTGAAATTGATAATTCTTAGGGAAATAAAAACTACCAAACAATAAAAAAAAATCAAAATGCTAAGCATCTAATTCAGGGAAAGACAATGGAAAAGGATCAACTAAAAACACCAGTGCAAGATTTTATAAGTATGTGAGAATTTGTCTTAAACACCCTAAGAATAACTATTTCATTATGCAAGTCTGATCTTAAATTCTGATAACAATAAAAGGAAAATTAGAGTCCAGTGGTCTTTAAAATGAAAAATGTAATCATCTTAAATAAGGTCAAAGTGAATAGTCTAGCCATAAGGAAAACTTTAATGAAGACTTAAGAATCATAAGGAAAGCTCAGTTGGCCAAGGTATTTATTTAATGTTGTTTTCTTATTAAAACTCCATAACAACAACAACAACAAAAAAATGTGAACCATAACCTCACTACCCAGAGATTAACACCAAAAAATAATTTACTGTCCTTTTAGATTCTTTTATAGGGTATATTATCATACGTGCAATATACCATTATAGCATTCATGTTCTGCCTGCCTGACCAAGTCACTCTGGTCTTTCTACATCCTATTATCTACAGAGGGGTAACATCTGAAGGAAGGAGAGGTATTCAGTTCTCTTATTTCCTGTTTGTGTGGATTTGTTTCCCTAAAGAACTGTTCCTTTGAAGGTGGTCTGTGTATAATTTTATAGAGGTGATTTTTCTCTATAGATTTGGATTATCCTAATTGGCATCTGCAAACAAACACAAACTCATTATTTGTGAATCAGGATTTCTGAATTGGCTTAGTTGGATACCGGCTGAGAGTCTCTCTTGAGGTTGTCTAACCTGGTGGTTCAGGGCTTCAGCCATCCTGACTCAGTGGGCAGGAAAATCAAGCCCAGGCATGTGGTGGCTGGAAATCTTCAGTTTCTTGTAGGTCATTGTGCTAAGGGATCCTCTCCATTGGTCAGCTCATAAAGTGATAGTTGGCTACCTCCAGGTCAAGTGAGGGCAGGATGGAGGCATGTAAGAAGGAATCACAGTGAAAACCAGTTTTTTTTTTTTTTTTTTTTGTAAACCTGTTCTTTGTTGTGACAACCTATCATTTCTGTTGTATTCATTCTTTAGAAGTGACTCACAAAGAACAATTCAAATGGAAAGGGATTACACAGAGTGTGATCAAGGAGATGAGGATTATGGGGATCATCCCAGAGACTGCTTTACATTGTCCCCACTTCACTGCTCTACTAGAGTGCCATTAATCAGATGATGCCATCCCTGGTTTCTTGCATTATTTTCATGCCTCAGCTACATCCCATAGCTTAAAAATTAAAATCATTTTGTGTTATCCTCATAAGAGATACCATCTGCTTCCTGGTGGGCCCTGACTGAGCAAAATACATATTTATCCAAGGGGATTTCATAGAGCATCTTCTATATTTTTTAAATATATACATCTAGTTTTAGAAAAATAGGCTCATAAAACAAAGCTATATTTAAGTTCACAATTTTATCCCACTTAACTAGATTATTGTATACTTTTTATACAATGTTATTCATTTTAATGTTATTCAATAGTTTGTCAATCATCTCTATATATGCTCACAGTGAAATGGCATGATCAGTTATTTTTGGTCCTGAATTCACATTTTGTATTTGAAATCAGTTCCTACATATAGATGGTGTAAGGTGCAGTTCATCTTCTGTCCTTTTGTCTTACACATGTAATGAAGCACTTATCATTCAGATAAGAGATAATAGGTTGCTTCTGAGGGTAGTGACATTTCTATTTCATAAAAAAATATGTGTCTGGACTGGCCCTGATCACAGGCTGTCAGAGGGCAGGGCCTTATTAGGTGGGAGTGAGTCAGCCTTTGGAGATTCCAGGAGGGGGAAAGGGGAGTGGGCATGAGGAAGACAAGAGTGTCAGAGTTGGGTGCATAGCCTGTGTCAAATACAGAAAGCAAATGTCCAAATTACATTTTTTTTTCTGATATTATAAAACTATTAATGTATTATTTTCTCAGTCTTAAGTATCAGGGACTTAGGGAAGACATTTCTCCTCAAAAGAGACTATAAATATTTTGGAACTTCTCAAACGAATGACATTTGCCACAGTGATCTATGGTTTATATTCTCATGTCAGACAGGCTCTCAATGGGATTAAAAGGTTTACTGAAAATACAGTCACTCATGTTCCACTGGTGAGGATCCTCAGAATTCACCACCTGGAATTTGTTCTAAGTTATACAACTTGACACTAACCTCAAGATGTATTATAGTGACTGTCAGACATTTGCCATTGTGAGTAAGTGCACTATTAGGACATAAAGATAACAGTGATTTATTGGTAGGGAATCAACTTGGAAATATTCCCTTGTTTCTGATTCTTGAGTTTTTTTGGGGGCTCCAACAGCATAATTTTTTAACCTAGAAGTATTTTTGCAATATGTAAATGGATGCATTTTAGCACCAGACTTAAATTCCTCTACTACATTTATTCACTATGAAACAAATTCAGCATTAATAGCATTGACTTACATTTATCCTGTAATTAAAGTACATTAGATTAACTCTAACAAATAATGACATTACTTTCCACAAACTGTACTTTCTTTGACAGAGCCCTGTATCACAGATATCAATGAATAGGGTAGGCTCATCTGACACCATTGAGAAAATAATAGGAAAATTAAATTTTCTTGTATAAATAGATTGAAGATGGGAACCAAGTAATGTTTGGGTACATGTTAGCAATGCAGAAACTAATTGCTTAATAAAGCTTATTTGAATCTCCACTGTAAGAAGAGGCAGTTGGTTCCTTATAAACTCAGCATTATTCTTTCAGGCATTATGAAATTCCCTCTACTTGAACACAAACACACACAGAGTGTATATTTTTGATTTACCTTAACAAGAGACTCTGATGAATACTAAAAAATGATTATGTATTATTTCCTTTGTAATATATTTATCCTCAAATTGTTTTGCTTGCTTATTTTTCACTGTCAACTAGAATATAAACACATGGCACAACAATGTTTAGTATTCATGTATTTATATGTACTCTGAAATTATAGTATTTTTTGAAAAAAAAGTTAAATGAAAACATAAAATGTCATTGATGTTTTTCAGGTGATTGACTTTCTAAATTTTTTCTAATTTTTGTTTTGATATTCTAAATAATTTTTAATCCAGAGTACCTTAACTGGTTTCTATGGTAATATCATAGTGAAATTTTTATTATTTTGGTGGTCATGAGTAGGGGACGAAATAGGAAATCGTGTAACTATTTCAGTATTTTCTGCAAGAAGTATAATTTGATATACTTGTCTTAGCAAATTCATTTCACATTCTTACTGTGTACATTCTCATTGCTTCTACTACCTATATTTCCACATATATGTCTTCATATATTACGAATTTGGCTATTAATCCACAAGTAACTAAGATGTGATTCAGTAAATTACTATTTACAGCATATTTATCATGTATGTGGCATACATGCATGAAAATACTATATCTAAACACATACATATATCTATTTAAAATTTTAATTTGTGAATTTATACGTATGTGTATTTATTTAAAATTATATCTTTTAAATGCTAGTAAGTATGCTGACACCATTTATTTACCAACTGGGAAAAGTGAGGGAAAAAAATGATTTAAGTATGTTTTCTAAAATTACTGGATAAAACAAAATATTGCAAAAATTTTCTTTGTTCCTTTTTTGTGGGGGTGATTTGCAAGCAATATCCTTGAATTCTGATCTGATCTTTTTCAAATTTGTGTATTGTTTAAAGGAACTGACTTAAATTCCTGGCAGGGAAAATAGCCTGGTTTTGAATTTGAATCATTTTACCATCAAATCGTTCTGTGATTTGGGCAAAATGCCAATTTGCTCGATTTAAAAAGTGGGAATTATTAGTTTACCTCTAAAAGCATTTTGATAACATCAAGTGATCTTATTCACTATAGGGGTCAGTTTTTGAGACTTAATAGATGTTAACTAATACGTATTAGCATAATAACTACTATGGTCAAACCAGTGACCAAATGACCAACAGTCAAAAAACAAGAGTATTAAATAGTTCAGCCAACAAAAACTGGTAGAGTTGTATTTGGCTAAGGAGCCAAATAGTATGCCACTGTCAGGTAATGGCATCTATAATAAAAGAGAACTGTGATGTCTGCAAAGTTTCACAGAAAACTTGCTGGTTACATATGACACCTACCTTACATTAGAAGAAATTAGATCACAGGTGACTTGATTCCACTCTCAGTTCATGTTACTTAGAGTATCCATAAGCAACAGGTTATATAGACTTGCAAGTTAAGTATTACATGTGGGAGCTAAAAACTTTGAATTGAAAATGTCTATATGTCATTTAGAAATCCCCAGAACCATTTATTTTCATTCAAACATAAATAATACACATCTTCCTTGGAGAAAGTAAAGAGGAAAATACTGCTGTGAAATACAGCTGGTATCATAAATCTGTTAAAAAGCCATACCATACTCATTACTATAAAATCTGAATACCTCTGGCCATACTCACATCAAAGTTTCCGTGTCATTTAATTCAATGCAACATATCAAAAGAAATGCATATAATTAATTTAAGTGTAAGTTTAAGTAGTTAAAAAACTTACCAGGCCCTTCCTACTGGCACAGCAGGTTAATGCACAGCACTAAGATGCCAAAGCCATTTCATCATGAATTCCATCCCCACCCTGGGGCGTGACCACATAGTGCTGCAGACCTCTCCTGACCCTCCTCCTGCTCCCCTCAGCAGTGTGCTTCATTGATCTGTCTGTTTTGCTCCCCACTCTTGTCTCTGGTGAAGCCTTTCACTACCCCTGCACCTCTGGCCTGTACCCCAGTTCTGTATGCACAAATCAATAAATCTTTAAAAAAAACAAAAACGAAAAAAACATCAAATTATTTTTTCAACTATGATAAAATAACTCTCCATAATACACACTTGATTGGTTATAGGCTTGAATGCTGTATGGTTACATTTTATTGATATTGATTAGGCTGTATTATAATTACAGAAATACATTTTAGGGCGGTAACAAAATGTATAAACATTAATGACATTTACACTTAGTCATGATATTCACAAATACAATCAGTTAAACTTTTAGACTTTATTGAAGGGAATTTAAAATGTGTATATGTATATTCACTTCTCCCAAGTTTACATGTTTCAACAATGTGAATGACTATAAATGGAAAAGCAGTTTTTAAATGATAGAGGTAGATGTGTGTCTGGCATTATTGATCTTGCTTATGCCTGCACTAGAAATTAAAAGAGAGAACTTAGCATACTCATACATGATCTCTGAGAAAGTTTGTTTTGCAATATTCAAAAAATCTTGAATATAGAGATCTGATAATGGGGGATATTCAACTTCATGTTTGTAAATTTGTTTCAGTTTAAAGTATAATTTAGTACATATTTTGGAGGTATGAATGACCACTACTGACTATAGCCTCAACCATATTTTCCTGTCCCACTCACCTGAAAATCCTGTCTGAATATCTTAAACAACATTATTTTCATTTCTTAGTTTAACATCCTAAATAAGAAAGTATTGTTTTCGTCCTGTAATACCTAGAATATCTTTAGTGAAAATACATTGCCTTTTATATGGATAACTGTAGCAATCATTTTTCATAACAGTTTATTAAATGTGTTCCTGTAGAAGTGATTTTTTATTTAAGATTGCAAAATCAAGTGATCTAGGATTCTAAAAACATGGTATAACTTTATAGACCTTTGTAAGCAGGCACAATAAAATAATTCCCACTTCCTATTTTATTTTATCTTTCAATATTTCTAGCTAATCATGTAGATACTAAAGTTGTTAGGTAACATAAAATGCATGAATAAATTTATCATCAGAAGAAGTATACTAAATTTGGCATAACTCAAAGCAATTCAAAATCTAACTAAAATGTTCTAGCAATTTTGTAAAGCTATTAAAGGAAACTGCTACTACCATGAAAACTTTCACCCAGGGAGAGGGGGCAATAGGAGAAGAAATGTCACTTTGTTGGGAATTATGATACTGAGTTGGGTTCTTAATGAGAAAGAGTTTATTATTCATCCTAGTATGAAAAATTCGGGACAAAAAAGTTTTTAGTTGTAGCACTGAAGATTCTGTGGGACTACTGATAATTTTTTGAACAGAAGAAATCTTGCTTATGTGGAGGAATCAAAAAAAGACAAGAGAGGCCCTCTTATTTCTTCCTCCCAGACTCATTACCTTTCTGCCGACACTCACAATGGCAGATTTGGAGAAGAGGTTGTTTATAATTCTTGTGAAGGGTCTGTTGTGAATTTTTATCAATCTAATTAAATCAAGTAATTTAACTTTGAACATTTGGTATGTTCACTACATTTTAACATACAATGATTTGTAACTAAGATCCACACTATTTAAATTAAAGAGTTAATTTTGAGAACATTTCCAGGGAAGTTAGTAAAGTTAGCATTTTAATTCCATGTGTTCCACTCTCAGCCAAATGCACACAGCAATAACTAAGTGACATTAACATAGGAGAGAAACATGCATGAATGACAGGAATAATGACAGGGTCTTATCTCCCTCAAAGAATCTCTGAGTGACAGCTTTTAGACTTGGGCAGATGAAAACAGATTGAAGCAGGCACCGGCTAAAGGGTCACCTCACAACTGTGTCTCCTGATAGTTCACAGTTATTTTGAGAATTAAGTGGAGACAACTGAAGACCAGATTAAATCTGAATTTGGAAGAATGATACCTGGGGGAAAAAATGCTTCTACATTTTAGACATTTAGGAAATTGACATTTAAGTTAATATATTGATTTTAAAAAAATGAAATTGTTTTGAACATGTCAATAAATCAAGATTTAATATGTTTTTAAAGAGTGATCACCAAGTAACTGGTAAAGTAATACTATTTAACAAGTTAGTTTGTGTTCAGAGTATATATTATCATATATGTAAATTATAGAACAAAATAAGTTTCTATTTTTTTTCTTAATATAGCATAATTATGATACTAGAACTTGGAGATTATGCCAAGAGTACATCAATAGGCCGATGTCGCCAAAAGATGCATGTGTATATTCCTGAAGTGAAATGTTTAACACAAGGTCAGACTATGTAGAAATATTCAGTAGTCTATAGGATTGATTGCAATAGTACAAGGGTAATTACAAGGGTAATTTATCCTTCAAGCATTTATCCTTGTGTTCTGTCACCTTAGGTAATACAGTGGAGAAAACCGCATTATTTTCCTTATAATTTCTAAAAATTCAATAAAATCCAGCATTACTTCTTTTAATTATGAATGTGAAATAATTTCACTAATACAGAACAGGAATGAAAAGAGCCTTCATCATGGTGACAATATAAGTTTGGGGAAGCTCTACCCAGTAACACAGATGACATAAATGAGATATGTGAACTGTTATGAAAAAATATAATTAGAACAATCTCTATGACATTATTATCTACTGACAATGACAAGAATGTAATAACCATAAAAATAAATGTAATAGTGACATGGCCTGTTCAAATTCTTACAAAATCTAATCATTTTTCTGTATGTCACCAAAAGCTACTTGGAAAAAATGGTGGAAAACTTTATTATAGTAGTAATATAAAGTACAAAGTACTAAAGGATGAAACTAAACTTTACATGGATTTACATGTAAAGCAAATCATGAAGTTGTAATAAGTATAAATTTCAAAAGATGACCTTTCTTAATAGGAAAGTAATAAAAGCAAGTTTCCAAATGAAAACTAATAAACTTTGTTTTTACAATATCTACAAAAGACTTTTGAAATTTTATAATGTGAACTTAATATGTAAAGTAGTAGTCATATGTAAGCATATTAATATATTTGGTTTTAACCTAATAATAATGTGTTTCTAGAAATAACCATTCAATTAATATTTTTTAAATATATTTGAGGGCCCTTCCTGGTGGCACAACGGGTTAGGACACAGCACTGCAAGCTGGCCTCAGCTGCTTCAGTGCAAGTTTGATTCCCAGCTATGGAGGTGACCCACATGGCATGGCAGACCTCTCCTGTCTCACCTGCTGCTCCCCTCAGCAGTGTACTTTTTCAGCCTGCCTGTTCTGCTCCCCACTTTGTCTCTGGTGAAGCCCCTCACTGCCTCTGTACCTCTGGCTTGTACCCCAGTTCTGTATGAATGAATAAATAAATCTTTAAGAAATAGATATATGTACATATACTTGAAACATCAACAATGGAGAAGATATAAATACTCTTTATATAGAAATATTTAGTATCAAAAGAAAATGAAGAAAGAGAAATGCATCAGAAAACCTTATTCAGCAAGTATCTCGAAGATATTTAGTGCTAGTAGCAATAAATGGTACATTAAACAGTACAAGGGTTTCAGTTTTGCTCATCAATTGCTAGCTTAGTAGAGAAGTGATAAAATAAACTTTTCAGGTATTTTTTAGAAATGGAGATTATCAGGATATTATGTCCTAGATGGCTATTATCCATGAAACTTTAGTTTTTAAATGCCTGCCCTGTCTGTTACTTGCTTTCACTATATGTAGACAAGTACATCTTATTTGCTTCACTTTATTCCCTGTAGCCAGTTTGTATCCTAGTGCCTCACCTACAGGATTTGGAAGATCTAAAAATCTCCATTGTTAACTCCAGGGTAATATAGCTATCACATAAGAGGTGCTGAATATATTGTTGATATCATTATAATTATTGTCATTTATCACTGTAGTTTTGAGTAGTATCTGTGTAAAGATTTCCCATCTAGGCTTCAGTTCATCTTTTTTTCCTTTTTTGATAGCATTCTTAAAAATCTATGAATGAAGAGTTCATCTAACTTTGTATTCAGTTTTGTTTAAGTTGTTTTTATTTAAGTTTGCATTCACAGCTCGTTATGAGACAGATAGAAGAGTCTGTTTAGAGGGTGCCTGCCTTAATTATAACCAAATTACCAAATGCAAGTGTTTTCTGAGCTGTGTTCAATGAATACAAGTCCAATCATTTTGACCAGGCTGATAAAGCTTGCTCATATCTTTAGATATATTATCAATACATCTGTCTATAATTAGACCATGAATACATCTAAATCATATTTAGTTTTTTTTTTAAGATTTATTTATGTATGCATACAGAACTGGGGCTCAATCCACAGGTGCAGGGGCAGTGAGAGGATTCATCAGAGACAGAGTGGGGAGCAGAACTCGCCAACTGGTAAAGTACATTGCTGAGGGGAACAGTGGGCAGGTCTGGAGAGGTCTGCCATGCCATGTGGATCACCTCCCAATTCCCGGGCAGGTGGGGATGGAACTGATGCTGAAGTGACTTTAGCTTCTTAGTGCTGTACCTGAACCCACTGCGCCACCAGCAAGGGCCCATATTGAACTTTTTTAATGAATCAGTAAAGCAGTACTCGTGCTTTGGATAAACCTTCTTGGCTGTGATACTGCCATTTAACAAAGCCATGTTATGCATGCTAAAAAGTCACACGGATGTTCTTAAAATATATTATGTGCACTTTGATAGGCATCTAAACAAATCCCTCATTCATGTATTGCTGATTTTAGCTTTGCCTGTGCTTTTTTTAATCTTAACTTATGAAGCTGCAATACATCTAAATAGGGCCAACACTTCACAGGGTTTTGAAATAGAGATTTTTTTTTCTCTTCTATTCCTTTTCCTTCAATATGTCTCCAGCCTCCTTTTGCCTTGTTTTCCCACTGCCTCATGATTTACCATTGTTGCTTGAAATAGCTCTGTAGCCACTGGAAAGTCCTATTCTTACATTAAAAAAAAAAAAAAGTCAACACTTTCTTGTCCTGCATTCCCTTTCCTTAAGTTCCTGCTAGATTACTAAAGTTACTCTGAGCAAGGAGATCATTAGTTGGCCTTAAGCATCCTGATAATATTCTATTTCAAGCATGACCTTTAATGACTAATGGTAGCATTTCTGCAGCAACTTGAACAGTAATGAGGGCCATTTGGATCAGATCACATTTTAAATGACAAAGCATAGGTGAATATTTGGTCCATGTATTCATTTTCTGCAGTTGCCATAACAAGTTACCAAAAATTTAGCAGCTTCAAACACAGATACACTGTGTCAGACTTCTGTATGTCAGAAGTTTTCATAGACTCAGCTGGTTTCTTTTCCATGTTACTCATAAAGCAGAAATCAAGGTGTTGGTTCATTGGGCTCTTCTCTGGAGATTCTGGGGGACAAGTTACTTTCAGGTCATTCTGGGAAAACTCACTTCTATTTTGATGTGAGACTGAGGTCCTTGATGTGTTGCTGTCAGTCAGGAATCATTCCTAGTTTCTACCACCTAAATTCCTTCATTCATGGCCTGCTCATCTTCAAAGCCAGCAGTGGTCCGGGGTCACTTCCTCCTGTGCACAGAATCTTGCTGACTTTAAATGCTGCTTCATCTTTCCAGCTTTACCACCCGCCCCCCCCCATGCCTGCGCGCTACCTGTTGCTGAGGGCTCCAGTGACTATGCTGGGCCCACCAGAGCGACCCAGGTTTATGACTCCTTAGTAAAATGTATAGCTGTGGTTTGTCTTTTCCATGTAAGGAAACAGAAATTTCAGAGAATTGGGTGCACATATTTTGAGGATCCTATTATCTGGCCATCCACATTTCACATATGTTGGGAACTAATCAATGGGATCTTAAGGTTAGGACAGTAGTCATGTTTGTGAAAGCAGACTTTTAAGAGTCCCCTTCATGAAAATCTTCACTAGAGCATCTATACCAGGAGCTCATCTACTCTCTTATTAGACCACAGGACCTTGTTGTATTTAGACAAAGGATAAGCTTGGGTGGTTGATCAGGGGAGGGGAAGATTGCTTTGCATTTTACGTATGAAGGAATAGAAGATAGAAGATATTGATTATGACTAGTATGACCTTTGGCCTGTCCATAGACAAAATGAATACCCAGCTCTCTGGGTAGCAATTGAGGAGACCCTATACAAAATATATTTTTTTTCTATTCTGGAATCTCTTTTTTTTTTTTTTTTTTAAAGATTTATTTATTTGTGCATACAGAACTGGGGTACAGGCCAGAGGAACAGGGGCGGTGAGAGGATTCACCAGAGACAGAGTGGGGGGGCAGAACA
>NW_004567110.1:34178399-34205922 GCF_000260355.1 Condylura cristata
GTGAATTCATACAAAAGTCAAGCTAAACCATCAATCATCCATAGGGAACTGGTGCTTATTTCTGCCCACCCACTTTCTCCTTTTGCTTCCTCATTCATTCATTTATCCCACGTTAATCCGAGAGTGTCTACTAAATGCCAGTGATAGGGCTATATTTGTAAAAACATTAAATTCTCATATTTAATAAGTATTTTATTCAATATTTTATTCAATATTTTATTCAATATTTTTTCAATATTCAATATCTATTGATAGAATAGATATGCAAATAAATGAGAGAAAAAAGTGTAGTTTGAAATTTATAGCATTACATAAAATAATGAGATGGAAAAGTAAGATATAAAGGCTTTCTCTATCTGGAAATGGAGTGTTAAAAAGCCTGCTGAAGGAAATAATTCTAATGCATACATTAGAGAAAGTGAAAACTCAAAAAGTGTGACATCATCCAAGGTGAAAGAAATGGGAGACTATTTTGACAATACTAGTAAGAGTAGTACTAGTAAAGAGAAAAGCTTTGCATTTTCACAAAATATGTTTTAAAATATTTAATAATCTAAAGAAGTGATATATAACTTATTAGATATGGTGCGTTTGCCATAATTCACATTAATGAGACAATAATTGTCTGTATTGAATATTTCCACCTTGTGTCCAGAGGGAAGGAAAACTAATATTAAACTAGAGTTTCTGCTAGTTCCTAGGGCAAAAGTTTGAAACTGTGAGCAG
This sequence comes from Condylura cristata, assembly GCF_000260355.1. Taxonomy (NCBI): domain Eukaryota; kingdom Metazoa; phylum Chordata; class Mammalia; order Eulipotyphla; family Talpidae; genus Condylura; species Condylura cristata. The sequence goes on from NW_004567110.1 coordinate 34,179,126, forward strand.
TTGACTTTTCCGTTTTAGAAAATATTAAAAAAAACCTTTGGGACCACAGAGGTGTAGAGGAGAACTAGATTCCTTTGCATAGTGAAATTAGAAATGTGAAAGTGTCCAACAGTGTGTGGTTCAGAGAAAATGGAAGAGAAAGGAAAGTGATTATATTCTTAGATGAAAAAGAGGTGAACCACATTGAAACACCTAACCTATCTCATAGGTTCCCAGTGTTCATGGATTTTTTTCCCCCCACTTAAAGCTAAGAGATAGATATATTTTTTTTTTTTCCAAAATAGCAAACAGGGACCTCTTTCTGGTGGTGCAAGGCACTATGAAGTTATTCACAGCCATTGCAGCAAGAGTTCGATCCCCAACCAGGAAGATGACCCACATGGCTGTGGCAGACCTCTCCTGTCTCACCCAGCGCTCCCCTCAGCAGTGTATTTCAGTCTCTCGGCCTGTTCTGCTCCCCAGTCTGTCTCTGGCAAATCTCACCTCCCACCCCTCTGGCCCTAACCTAGTTCTTGTATGCCTAAGTAAATAAATCTTTAAAACACTCACACAAAAATTAAGTAATGGAAAAAAGACAGAAGAGATTAGTTGGAATCTCTGGGTAATACAGTATGGAAGAGAGATACAGATCATCATAGATGATATAAGCTATAAACCAAGTCGACAAAGGAGGGAAATACATGCTGCCCTTCCCCTCTAATCACCAGATGAAGGAATTCCAGGTTCTCAGTGTCTCTGGAATGAAGTTTATTATGTTATTCTTACTCTGAAAGGAGATGACACCAGGAATATATTCATCTAGTGGTTCCGTGTCTTCAAGAGAGCCCTTTTTAAATTGTGTCTTCTCTCTATTCAAGACAAAATGGAAGTTAAAGATAGTTTATTTTTCTGAGGGCACAGAATGTATGTTATATTTTAATTCTGGTCTTGTTTTGTTTTGAACTCTTTTTTTTTTTTCTTTCTATTTTTCCTTCTCTTCAGGATCCAACTTATTGCTGTTTTGGCATTCTCAACACTTCTACTCATCTCTTGCATAGTAGTTGGAAGACATAAAGGAGACAGGAGTTTTGCTTTGTTTTGTTTTGATGACTAGCATTGAATACGTAAACTTTAATCAGTACGAGTTTTTCTCCTTCCAATCTCCTGTCTGTGAAATAGCTGTGGCAATGGACACCAGTTACAATTTCTGACTTTTGGGCAGCAGTAGCAACTTTCAGACTTTCTAGTTAATACTAAGTTAATACTAAAGTCATTGATTGTCTCCCTTGACATTAACTTTCCATTTCAGAATTTTTTATTTATTTAATTTTAAGATTTTTATTAATTTATACATACAAGAACTAGGATGTAGGCCAGAGGTGTGGGGTAGGGGGAGGTAACAGGATTCACCAGAGACACAGTTGGGTAGAACAGGCAGATCTATTGAAATTTATGTTGATAGGAGCAGAGGATGAGACAGGAGAGGTCTGCTGTGTCATGTGGGTACGCCCTGACCAGAGATCCAACTCATGCCATAGTGGCTATTAAGAGCTTCATAGTACTGAGACTTTGTCCACTACCCCACTAGGGAGGCCCCTTTTAATAAATTTTTATAACTATAGATTACAGTTTTATGATTTCTAGTATTGCATATTCTTCTGCTTGACTAATATTGTTTTCCTGACCAAAACACTAATAGTTATTTCTGATTTCAGTCAAAAGATTAGAAAAGTGCTCATATAATTTACTTTTTATACCTGTTATTAAAGAACTGTTTTTAATGGTGTGAATGCTTGGAGAGTATCATCATCTTTACAGTTTAAAAGTCTATAAAACACTGCATGCAAATAAAATCTTAGTTCATAAAGTTACTGGAGTAGAGTCTGGCTCATAGCCTGAATGGGCAAAAAATTGTTGGTGAGCAGGAGAGGAAAGTGCCTGTTTTATGAATATGGCATGGATATATAGACAGGTACCTAAACAGATCTGTAGTTATAATTTCATGGGGTGTGGCCCTCCCTGGTGGTGTAGCAGGTTAAGGCGCAGCATTGCAAGTGAGCCACAGCCGTTTCAGTGTCAGTTGGAGCTACGCCCCAGAGGTGACCCACAAGGCACAGCCAACATCTCCAGTGTCGCTCACTGCTCCCTCAGCAGTGTATCTCATTGATCTGCCTGTTCTGCTCCCCACTCTGTCTTTGGTGAATCCTTTCAACACACTTGCATCTATGCCCTGCACCCCAGTTCTTTATATATAAATAAACCTTTTTAAAAATAATTTCATAGGGTGGGGACACTTAGGAAATACAATATCCCAAATGGTTCCATGGGGTGGTGATGATAAGATGAAGCTCTATTTCAAGAGAATAGATTTTATTTCAAGAAAATACTTAGTTTATTTCCATTTCAATTCAGAAGTTCAGATGTGCCATAGTGTGGATCATGGGTATCCATGGCTCATCCAAGAAGATCCAATAGTCTGATTTCAAGCATTGGTTTCTATACCTGGTATTTTAACTACTACTTTAAAGATAGTAGGGTCTAGAAATCTCCTACCTTTTCAAAGACCCCAGGTCATTCAGGAATGAGCCATGTGGGATGTATATAATTGCTGTTCTGTGTTAACTATATTTCACCCTCACTTGTAGAGACCAGTCCCTAGAGTTACATGGTTCTAGAGGAAAAAACAAAAAAAAGAAACAAACATCAAGCATGTCTCTTCTATGGGATGACTACATTTGTTTAATAGGCTGTTTCCATATTCTAGAAAAAATAATTTCTTAAACCTTGTTACCTTCATTTCTTAATTTCTCCCTCCCTTTACCTCATGCTATGTCTTTTTTTTTTTAAAGCTTTGTTTATTTGTGCATACAGAGCTGGGGTCCAGGCCAGAGGCTCAGGGGCAGTGAGAGGCTTCACCAGAGACAGAGTGGGGAATAGAACAGGCAGATCGATGAAGTACACTGCTGAGGGGAGCAGTGGGCGGGTCAGGAGAGGTCTGCCACGCCATATGGTCACCTCCGGGGCAGGCGGGAATTGAACTCATGCGGAAGTGGCTTTAGCTTTTCAGTGCAGTGCTTTAACCCGCTGTGCCACCAGGGAGGGCCCCATGCTATGTCTTTTCCCTCTTAATACGTTTTTATTATGAATAGCTAATAAAGGATGTATATTACCCAAGAATACATAATAGTCATCGACTTTTCTTATCCTTTCTCTCACCCCCTAGACAATGATATATTTAAGGAGATAATAGTTCTTTATGAGAAAATTGGGTGTAGACAATTAGGTCTTAAAAAGTTCTCTTAAACAGGGACATGTGTCAGTCCTTAAAAAGAATTGTAACACTATTATGGCAAAGTTTTTGCTAATGACCATAAATAACATACATTTAAAGTGAGTAATGATTCTCAAGAAGAAATTTCACTAAATAGGAATTACTGTATTGATTTTCTAACTCACATGTGGCAATGCATCTTGAATATGGAAATATTTCTGCTATGAAGACACAAATCAGTTTTGATAAGAGCTTTGTCAGAGGGGAAAAAAGAAATCAATAGACTTGAAGTTAAAACCAAAAATTTTTAAGCAAGGATAGAAACAAATGGTGAGAATTTAAATGAAGAATATGAATAATGATTTGTGTACTTTTCTCAGGTAAATTTATATAGAGTCATAGATCCTATTTTCAGGACTATACAAAAAGCTAAAATCAAAGTGAGATCAGAAAGAGGGATCTTATTGCTTTTCACAGGCACTATTTCAAAATTCAATATTTTTGTGTGTAAATACCAGAAGTACATCATTTTTTAAAAACCCTACTGCAGTTTTTGGTTTGAATTATTGATACTCAAATCTAAAAGAAATATAATAGATCAGTTGGTCCAACTTTATGTAGGCAGTAGTAACTCAGATTCTAAAAAGTTAAAAGGTAGAGTAGAAGTTGGATATTTGAATTCCTTCTATGTTCTTTGTAATTCAGAATATTGTGATGGCTGATGTTATTAAATGTACCTCTATGACTATTTTTGATGCTTTCTACCTTTGATTACTCTATATCTCCTAGCATATCAATGGGAGAAATGCCCAATCAGCAGCTGACTAATCGTGTCTGCCTGGAGAGAAGTGTTGGGGACTAGTCTGTAAGACAAATGGTCACAGGCTGTCACTCATTGTCCAAGGACTGTCTGGCCACATCTCTCAAATGTCCTCATTGGCCCGTTCCCTCAATTACAATTCACATAACCTCAGTCACATTCCATATTCATTTTTCTTGCTTATTTGTTCATAGTAGTTCATATTATCTAAAGCGATATATCTTTCATGTAAATTGCCTTCTTCCACTAATAAAATAGGAACACAAGGAAGACAGATTTTGTTTACTTTGCTAGCTCCTATGACTGTACAATTTATTAGAATGCTAACATGTTGAAAAATCCCAATAAGTACATTTGTAGAATAAAAGAAGCATGTGCTATAAATTACATGTGATTCTTATGTCCCTAAATTTATATTCTCAGCTAACCTTAGTTCACTGAATATCTTTATTTTCATTGTTTTCACATGCATATATGTACAATTGTTGACTTTTTCTTTGCATGCAACATTTCTGCCCCTTTTATTTAGTATTGTAGAGAGATGGACTTGTCTAGTTTCAGATATGAAAAGCAATTCCATGTTCCTTTCTGACCGGCACACATGGGTCCCACACCCTCCCCAACTTAAGGAAATCTCACAACCCCCTTTTTATTAATTTCATATGTATTTCTTCCCATCCCTTATATGTCTGTACCCCTTTCCCTCACTGCTCCCTTTTTCAAATCCTCACAGTGCTTACTGATGTCCACTGGTTATACAAACTGCTTTATGTTTTCGAATTAATGGTATATTTCATGTCCAGTTTTTGTTTTTGTTTTGTTTTTTTTTTTTAATCATTTTGCTACACAAGATTCCCTCTAACTCCCTCTATTATGGTGAAAGTGTCGCATTTTATTCTTTCCTCTGATTATATAGTACTACATGGTGTGGAGTTACTGCATCTTTTTGATTCAGTCCTCTCTGATGAACACTCAGGCTGCTTCCATATTCCTACCTCTGTAGATAATGCTGCTATGAATATTATGAAGTATACTGGCTTTTGTGTTGGTGGTTTTGTAGTCTTTGGATATATGCCTAAGAGTGAGGGTCATGCAGTATTTCCATTTTCAGTTTTTTAAAGTAAACCCAGATTGCTTTGCATCCTGGTTGCTCTGCTTTACATTCTCTCCGGTCATGTAACAGGGTTCCTTTTCCAAGTCTTTCCAGTACTTGTTGGAAGCCTTTTTAATATCTGCTGTTCTCACGGGGGTAGACAGCAATTTACTGTGATTATCATGATAGAGGAAAGCTTTTTTAATCTGCTTCTTTCCCATAATAAAGTATCCTTTACCTTGTAGCCCATTTAAGTTAACAGGTAAGTTTCTGACTCATTGATAACCTTCTGTTAAGTAGCTGAGGACAGTTACTTGTGTCTTCTTTAGAATATTCCATAGTGATGGATTTGAGAAATTGGAATTGAGCCCAACTCTTCCCTTCAGAACTCTGCAAGTTTTACTTTCCATGTTATGATATGAGGGAAAGATAACCATGAAAGGACACACATTCAAAACAGTCATGAAGAAGCAGTCACATTTTTGATCATGAAAACTGGTACTTTGTGTCTGTTGCCCTCTTGTGTCCTTCCGCTTCCTTTTTGTGTTTCTTCTCCCAGTGCCCATGACACTGCCTCACCCTTCAGTTTCAGTTCTTCAGTACTTCACAGGGACATCTGCTTTAGCCTTTATGGCATTCATTTCTACAATTCTACAGAATTATTCCCATCTGTCTGTAAGTACATAAATATGCCCTAGCCTCACTAATTTTACAGGAAGCAAAACAAATCAACACCCTACATGCACATTGTTATTTATAGTGCATTTATTTGCTTGTCTTCAAAATAAAGTTTTTGAATAAAATGTCATTTCTATCTACTCGTTCTCACTTAACATCCTTTCCTCAAAATCCACTCCAAAAGTTCTCTAATTCCTATCTATTCACAAATCACCCCTTTCAACACCATTGAAGACAATATTTCCAAATATACAACAAATTCTCTGTTCCTTAAATTTTCTTACTTTTTTTCTGGAGGCCTAGTTAATGAATCCCTTCTTCAAGGAAATACAGTCTCTTGGCATCTAGTTTCCCTTAAGTTTCTCAGACTGATTTTTTATTTAATTCTGTTCTACTTGACCTCTAAATACTTAATTGGCCCTGGATTCTGCCCTCCACTGTCTTCTCTATTTAAACGTGTAAGAAAGAACCTGTTTAGATGAATGTCTCACAAATATTTCTCTTCGGTCCAGGAATCCCTCTGCTTTCCTTTCTCCTTGGGTTGACTCCTTTGTTTTCCTTCCCTACCTTGATTAGTGTTCTGCCATTGCTTTAATTAAGTTTTCATTCCATATGTTGCTTGTCTCATGGGGGAGAACTTGTCTGTAATGTTCATCAGTGGGAAGGGGCCCCAGGGGAGAGTAGCAATGTGTACTGTTAACAGATTTTTGAGAGAGCATTCTTGTCAGTGAGCTGAACACATAATCTGTCCTACTAGCCATAGACCGTAGGCTTGACATGAGTTTTACATGACATGAATCTGAATATCCAAATCATTTTGTTCAGTCTTAGGACTAGGCTATTGAAAGCAGGATACTCAGACTGACCCTCTACTCTTCTGGGATTAGTACCATCTTTGTCAGCAAGCAAATATTAATATAACCACATACCTCATTATGGTTTTTAGCAGGTCCATCACAATTATAGTTCATGTGAGTCTGTTTGATTCCCACATACATGTCCCATGTGAGATTATACACATAAACCATTGAACAGAGTATGATACTTAGCAGACCTGTAAATGTGTGACATTTTAACAATTGAATTCTGTACTAACAAAACAGTTACAGTTTTCTTTGAATACTTTCCTTCTCCAAACTCTTGCTAATATTCAGTCTATATTTTTTCACGTAAATCACAGATATGCCTGCTAATACTGTTCCAAAATCCAGACATGTCTACTCTTCTTTTGACTAGTAAGCTAATAGAAAAAGATCCTCCAAGTTTTCTAAATATAACATCTTATGCAAATTAGCAGCAGTTCCTAGTATAGGAAATCATTTTAATTATGGAGCTCACAGGCTTAGGAAGAGTTTTAGAGTTGTAGATCATTACAGGTGATTGGAAAATTGGGTTTTTAAGGAAAAAGCAACCCTTTAATTCTTTGCTAAGTAAATGAAATTTATTCAAATAATATAGAATCATGTAATGATGTTACTGGAAAGTATTGCTGAATGTCTCTTTTTATAAAATAACTTAAAGGAAAAATGTTTCTGTTAAGGAGTTCTCTTGCAACTCAATGTCCCAGATTGTCTTCGTGAAAATGGCAGTTTAACATTCTTTCAGATGTGAAATGCAATTGGTTATGATAATATCACCTTTTAATGACAGACCTACTTTATATGTATAATTGTGGACTTAATAATATTCACTTTTACTATTTCTATTTACGTGTAGGACACCACATAATAAAAAAGTTTCTAGACACAACCTTGAGTACATTGTTAATAACTTCCTGTGAAAGAGGAACATAGCAGCAAATAATTGGAATGAATTAAACACCCAGCAAATAATTGGAATGAATATTAAAGAGTAAATGGGGTAGCTGGTTAAATATCAGTAAAAGTGAACAAAAACACAAAAGAGTATAAAGTTCTGAGAAAAGGGCATATTAGTGTAAAATGAAGGTCTGAATAAAACGTAAATACAATTTTATTAAATTTTGTCTCTTGAATACTGTTCTTTTTTTTTTAAACAGAGCTCTGTCCTATAAACTTCATGTTCTCATCATTTTAATTTTTTTCCTAGATAATCCCAAAGCTTCAATGGTCATTATTGTACTATTGGTATCTAAATCACTATGTCCCACATAGCAGCAATTCCTGAGGCTTCGTGTTTCTAAATTCAAACGCCCAGTGTCCATCCTCCTGTATGTTTCAACAAGCACCACAAACACACATGTCCACTCTGAATTCACCCAAATTAATCTTTGCCCACACAATGTTGCTCCACCACTTTCTAAATAAGCATAATGTCTTCCTGATAGAGAGCTCTTCACATTTCCAGTCTTTCTTCCAGTGCAACCCCCTTCTAGAGTGTTCCTTACAGAACATTTCCTTCCTTAATTTGAAACTGTAATAGGCAACTTTGAAACAAAGATTATTTCCCTATTAGACACTACAACTAGTCAGAAGTCATTCTTAGCTCAGAGTCAGTGTTTACCTAGTAGTTATTTCAAATAGTTTTAATTGCAAGTTGTCCCCAGTAGAAGCAGTAAACATGTTTATTTACTTTTATACTTAGAATTCAAAGATTGTATATGATTAAAAAACATTTAAACTACAATGCTGCAAAATACCCTCTTAGTACATGTGTTGGCCAAAATAATTACTAACCCTTATTTCTTCTAAATGTATTAGTATCCAATTTTTCCAAAAACAGAAAAGTTGACAGGTGTACGGATGTTATGTCATATAATTCATCAATCATTTGCAGTTAAAATTATCTTAAAAATGCAAGTTTCCTACACTGGGCTTTAAAATGTCACAGTTTAATACAGAAGGAAGCTTCAAAACAAAAGGTATAGATGATATTCTACATTTTTATATTATTAAAGTCAATTTTTTAAATATGCTAAATAAGGAAGGCAAAATATGACTAGTGGGTACATTAATGGTATTTTAAATACTGTTAGTGTTTATTTGACAGGAATCCATTTTGACTGAAGATTAAGTATGAATCATAAATAAAACATAATTTCTATGGATTCTTTTGATGATTATAGAATATAGCTACTGTAGTTTTTTCCTTCACCTAGGATTTCCAGGTATGAAATTGTTAACTTCTTTATAGGTTCCTCAAGGCCATGGATTGAAGTCTATCTATTCACTCATATTTCTGAAGCTGAACAATTACTGACAAATAGAAAATGCTCCAAAATTATTTTGTATTTTTTCCTGTAACTTGCTTGTATTGAGGTAACATTAGTTTATAGCTCTTTATATGATGTAGAGGAATAAGTTTACACCTCTGCAGGTACACGTTACCACACCAAAAATAATTTTATATGACAATAGCATAGTTTGAATTTTATTTTAGCTTTAAACTTCACACCTGCATATAAAACTAATATAGTTTATAGAAATAAAAGCAACAGATTAACGTTCTCACTGTATATCATTTATCAAGGCATCTTTATAAGTAGAATTATCTCTATACATAGGTAATTCTCATAGATAATTATCAAGAAACCACTATATGTCCGAACTGCTTTAATGCTATCTTAAAGTGAAGAGTGTGTTGCACATAAACACTCCTGTCCTGGAGGTTTGCATTTGGAATAAATTCCATATATCTCTATCTGTATATCAATATATCTATATACCTGTATGTTCCTGTTATATGTCATGTGTGTACATATACATGTATATTAAGAGGAAATGACAATACAGTCTTATAAGTGTTATAAACAAATATTTATGTAATCCTGGTTATTCCCTGTGATAACTCATGGCCCATCTGAAGTTTGTTGGCATGGGACAGCACTCAGTACTAGAGATGACAGCCTCCTTTTTCTAGATACTTACTAAATTATTTTTCATTTCTGTCTTATCCAGCATCCAAGACTTTGTCATTATAACTGCATTAACCTGAACTGTCTCTGGCTTAACATGAAGGGTCAGAACAGTATTCAGACACATAGGGGAATAGGGTGAATCACTAAGCCAGACAGATCACCCTACAGCATTGTGAAGCCTCTCAGTTTGAATTCAAGCTCAAATTAGTTAAAAGTTTTGTACTATGAATGTAGCATGTAAAACCCTCTTAAAATGACTCTGCTATAAACTAGACTTCTTCATTTGGCCGATAAGTTATACTGCCCGTATTGGAGATCTTGCTGTTATCTCAAATGGCAGATGGGATTATAGTGAGGCACATGCTCACCAATCCTTTCATAATACTCTACCTCAAAGACTAAATTCTACTTATGTATTCCACTCAATAGCCACTTATTCCTCGGTTTCACCACAACACCCAATAATACACAATCATTTACAGAATGCCATTATTTAGAAATTCACTTATATCATTTTACTTAGAGCCAGAACTTAAAAGTTAGATCTTAAACTTAGAAGTTTACCATAAAATTCCTTAACTACTTCTTTAATGAGTGGTGATAATGGGCCTAGAATAGGAATCAGTAATTTTTATATCACATTTTTATGAGAATCAAGTGAATAGATTCTATGTATAAAGCATCTTGCTATAAAATAATCAACAGTAGATAACTATTTCCAATAATACTTAATATTTTCAGTAATACTTATGAAGCACCCCTTTTCCCCAGGCATCTGTCATCTAATTTTCTGTGACTCCTCATCCCTGGTATAATTTGTTTTCTATCCTATTACCACTCTTTTGCCACTATAGATGTACGTATCATATGGCAATTTCATCTTGCGGTATGATTATTTGACTAAAGGCACACTGTCTTGTTGCTCTTGAAAAGGTTTACTAATATTTGTATGAGCCTTTTCAACATTTACATAGACTTTTGCACATATAGTATTGTCTGTTACCTATAGACGCTCACAAATGATTCCGTTAACTGGATTTGATGATTTACTGAATGCAAACTAAATGACATTGTGATAAGTTCTGAATATCATAAGTGAACAGACAATATACCTGATCACTGTGAGATATCTGTACACATGCAATTTCAATAGGCTGACCTGAACTTAGGTAACACGTGCCTCGGGATCAAAAACACAGAGGAAGAAGTACGCAAGTCTTAGCCAAGAAATGACTGCCTGGAAGAAATTTTATCAAAATGTGTACCTGAGAATAAGTCAGATTGCCAAAAATAACAGATGACTAATCTAGACATGGACAAAGATGTTACTTACCTGCTGTTGCACTGTCTATTGTATGAAGGGAGGGATTTAGGACATCTGAAATGGAGCCAACTACCTGTCCAAAGTCCAATAATTATTCCCAGTACCCTCAAGTAATTTTGTTGGAAACTGGCACACCACATTAACTTTAAAACTACATAAAATAGATAAAACATCTTGTGTTCACAAGGTTTGCTTAAATGCAAACATAAAAAAAACCCTACATTTTAAGATATTATTTTATAGCTATCTATGCATGTAAACTCCACCTTATTCTCATTTTGCCTTCCCTCACTGCCTCTCTCTGTGTATGGACCTGTACATGTACATGTATATGTATATTTTCTCATCTTAAAAGAAGAGGAAAAAAAGCAGCTAAAGACCTAGAAAATAGTTTCTGCTTTAGAGACAAAAACGTAGATTACTGGGAAAAGAGAACAAAACAAATTTAACACTTTATAATGTACTTGTAACTATTCAAGGATGAAATAAATGCTTTACAGTTTCTCAATTAAATCTATTCAAAAGTTGCTATAAAACTATCAGGACTAATATTAATGATGTTAATAAATTATATTAAAAATTTTGAATGCGATAAAGATGTCTACTTTGTCTCATATTTAAAATATACATTATTTTTTTTCCCATAAGACTAGATAGTGAAATTTTGTGATGTAAAATTACTATATTACTATAAACAGTTATGGTAATAATTCATAACTTTGCAAAAGTTGAGAGAGAGAGAGAGAGATTATTTCCTGGTAGTTGTTAAGTTCTGTTTTTCATAGCTCAGTTGATACTGTATATCTTAGTACATATTGTGATAAAATATCACAATTAAGGAGACACTAATCTCCTCAGGAAAAATGTTCTGAGTATATTTGTGCAGGCGTTTCAGATTTCTTTCAGCCATATCCCAAGGTCCACTGCAGAAAAGGATCAGTTTCTCTATTGAAAGGATTCAGACACTTGCTAGAAGTGGAATCCTCCTTGAAGATTCTTATACTTATCTTTGTTGAGAGTATGCTTCTTGTTACTGAACATTATTATGACATAGTGGTGAAGTGGAACTAGTTGGTAGATTGCCAGATAAGGAGCAAAGAAGGCTGGAAAAGAGATGTTATTGTTCCCTGGTAGTTTTGCAAATTCATTATTTGACCACACATTTTTCTTGTATATTTCCTAAGTCTTGTTAGTGTGAGGCTGTTGAGAGCTGTTCACTGCAGTGTGGCAAGATTCTGAAGATGATAATAGCAGCTTTTATCCATAGAAGTCACAAAGTTAAAAAACTAAAGGACTTAAGAAACAAGAGAATTCAACATAAAAAGTATTATATATTTACTTTTCATGCATGAATGTGATTTATGATATTAGGGAAAACAAGGAACTCTAAACATCAAAACTAATACATGATTTCATGATTAAAGATAGTGGTAGGTTTCCACTTAGGGGGTTGTAACTTGATTAGAAGTTTGAGGGGTGCTTCTGGGATTCTTGTAATGTCTACTTTCTTCAAGTACAAGTTACATGGCTATGCTAGGTTTGTGAAAAATACATCAAATTATGATCAGAATACTTTTTATATCTGTATTTCAAGATAGAGTTCAATATAAATAAGCAATGAAACACAATATTTTCTATAACTGAAAGAAAATATAATTCATCACACTGAAAATATGACTCATTGACAGGTAGCTTAAATGCTCATTTGAGTTGAGACCTGAATGATAAGGAGTCAGTTTTATGAGCTCTGAAGAACTCTCAGAAAATAGCAAAAACAAGAATGTTATGGAAAGGACACACTAAGCATGTTCGGAGGAACAGAAAATAGGTTATGATAGAATGTGAATGAGAGGGCTCAGAGGAAGATAATTGTGAACTGCCTTTCATTTTTTAATTTTTGGCCATGTTATGGAGTTTGTTGTTTTATTTATCATGCATGTTTTGTGGCTTTATGAGAGGTCGCAACATAAATGTATTTACATTTTTAAATAACCGTTCTGGCTGTTGAGCAGAGAATGCATGGATGATAAAAGCTAGAGGACATTTAGGAACCTAATATAGTAGTCTGAAAGAATAACTTTAAAAAATGAGTTTTAGCAATGGAAATGAACAGAAGTGAGTTGAATCTCTCTCTATGTATTAGAGGTAAACATGACAGTATTTGCTTAGGGATTGATAGTTTGGGTACGGTAAAGAGACAACTCAAAAATTACTCTAGATATTGATTTGTGTGGTTGACAGTGCTGTTTACTGAGTAGGGTTGTATAGGAGTATCAACAATTTGGAGTGGCAAGGAACAAGAGTTTGTTTTATGTTGAGCATCAGACTTGCAAATAGAGTTTTCAGATTCTGACTTAAATATTCTAAATAAAATCTCTTTCACTGCAGTGATAAAATCATCCATGCTTAGATAAAAACCTAACCCTCAGATCATTCACTGTACTTATATAATAGTGCCAACTTCCTTTCCCAAATTTTGACTTGATTCAGAGACATGTATATTTTTTTATATCATGCATCCATGCAGTGCAGTCTTTTTTATTCTTCTGCAGTCTTAAGATAAATTAATACAGCATGGTCTGACATCAGTTTTGACTTCAGTCTGTTATCAACTAATTCTGAATACATTTTATTTATGACAAACTTTTCTTCCCTTGGTGGAAGTTCTTGAAGTTGCCTGAACTATCCTTTAAGTATTCCCTTTTATTAACTTGACCACTACCCCAAATCTATAAAAACATAACTGTATCCAATAAAAACAAAACTTAATTCTCGGAGTGCATACCCGAACACTAGCACCCCAGAGTCCATTGCAGTAGCTGGAGAAATCTCTGTGGCAATCCTGGGATGTCTTCCCAGTTATTGGAGAAATGAATAATTTTTCCTGTAATAGTTTAGCATCTCTAAATATCTTATTATTCTATTAGTTAAGGAGGTATTCATTTTCCTAATTAAAATACTAGGGGTGGGTAAAGCAAGCCAACTATGACTTTTAGTGAAAATAAGAGCTCTATCAATAAGAATTTCATTCAATTATGAATCAGTCTTCAGATGTCTATATGTACTCAAGTGCTAGTGGACTACCATAGTAGGCTAATAGGTGAAAAAACTACTTCAAATAGGATGTTTCATAAAATTGGAGAGCCAGTCTATTTATTTCCTTTAAAATTGATTAATGAATATGGATTGTCTAACTCCCCACTCCGTTGCAATAACATATTTTCTTTGTACTATGGTTTTAGTTGCTTCTTTGTTTCCTTTCCATGGGACCCCAATCACACTTAGAGAGTTCTTTCTCTCTCTCTACTTTGGCATACACTAATAGACCTAGGAGTAATGAACTTTATCCCATAATTGGTTATAAATTAAATTGATGTTAAATGTTAAGCCAATCTTAATTTTTCCTTATATCTGGAATCTAGGGTTTCTCATGATGTCAAATAGTGCTTTATAATTAAAATTACTGTTTTTTTAATGAGATAGCACATGGTTATTTCTAATCCATTGTGCCCCTTATTTAATCTTCAACTATCAGTTGACCTAGTCTAAAATTGTTGGCCTAGCGTGAGCACACCTAGAGAAATAACCTAGCATAAAAACGTCATTTGGTAAAATAAATGTAAACCATATTTTATCTTAGCACTACAGAATATACAATAAGCATATTCAGATACTAGTTCATTTTGTACAGTAAAAATAAGCCAAAACTAATTGGCACGTGGTTATTCCATATATTAATAGTTTCAACAATAATATGCATAGTGGCTATTCATTAAATGTTGAATAAATTAGACATAGTATATTTCAACATATTTCTTGATTTAATATATAATTTTATCCCCAAAGAAGACATTTTATTGCAAAAATAGATTAGTAACATGAAAATTAAAAGCTATTTTGACTCTTATCTTTTCTTAAATCCAAAATATTCCAAAAGGCATGGTATGAAAGCATAAATTTACAACAGACAATTTATAAAGAGTTTTATATATTATAACAAGAGCTTAAACACACACACACACACACACACACACAAAGTCCTGTGTGGAAATTTCCCTTTTTCTAGTTTTCTGCTTTTATGGTCTAACCAATATTTTGAGAAATAAAACTACCTCTATTTAGGTGCAAGAGATACAGAGTTTGGAGATACAGTCTATGGAACATCAACTGAATTTCCACTTCTAATCTATTCTAAAATTAAAGCATAGTACTGAGAATCATTTTGGACAGTAGCTTAAATAGTATAATAAAATATTTTGAATATGTGAGTATTGTGAATAGGAAAGTTCTTTCCTCTCCCTCAATTAACCAAATCTTCAGTAGCTCAGATAGTTGGACTATAAGGTTTCACCTGTCTGTTGACCAGCAGTGTCCACAGAAGGTAATGAACTACCTCCTTTAAGTCAGTCTTTCAGAACCCAAACATATATAATGGAAAATGCCACACTCTACTTCAGGTTATCAGGGTTCATCATCTTGCAGACAGGTTTTATTAAAAAATAGGAGGCCAGATGGTGTGTTTTTTTATCATATCTAAACATCCTGCCGGCTACTCTGTATCTGAATCCCATGAAAGTACAGAAAGCTAGATGATAGATAACTATGGGCTTATTTTATTTCCAACAGAAAATTCAATTTCTGAAAAATACATTTGACAACTCAACAAATGGAAGCTAGAAAATAAATAATATATGTGATAATTTAATTTATTACTTTACTGAGTACTCCTGATAAATCTCAAGAAGAGGATGCCATCTTAATCTGTATATTGTGACATCATGTGGTTCTTATCCTATTTTGGTAAAATAGAGAAAACTTATGGGAAAATGTAGTCTAGAATTCTTAGAATTAAGTACAGAACTACAAAAGTATTAAAAGTGTCAATTGTATATTTACTTAGCTTCATTTTTCTTAATTATTTATGAGTATTCATGACAATAACTTATGTAACCTCATTGGTTTGAAATCCAGTATCTATGACTTCATATTTTCAAGGTATTGCAAAATTAGTGGACAGCATAGCTAATATCTTAATTTCTATTAAGCTGTGGCTTACTGTATAGTTTTTGGCTTTGCTTCCAATTTAAAGTTCTTAAATTGGATGGTTTCAGAGGTGTCATAATTTCAGTCTCTTGAAATAACTTTCCTTTTCTGTTGAGTAGGTTAATAAATCTATATTTAACTTTCAATAATTTTTTAAAGCACAAAAGCTTTTCTTTATGGGATTTGTAGACTGCCCAAATCACTGGACATGGAGGCGTGATCTCATGTGATTTAAGACTCATAACTTTGTATATCAAATAAATAATCATGTCTAGAAAATTGAACAGATAATTACCCCTATGTGATCTGTTCCAGAGGAGTTTTGAGACTTGAGTATATTTACCCAAAATGGGGAGAAAAGGAAGGATCCAGAATGTAAATACAAATGAATATGGTCTACTTAGAATAAAAGTTTCTTGAAGGAGAGAACCTGTCTGATTCAAATTTGAATTTTTATTTCTTAAAATAATATGTGATACTTTTATTCTACTCCTTGAAATTTTGATAAAGAACACAAATCCACATCTTATAATTTTTCACATGTTGTAAGAAAATACTGAATACCAAATAGCCTCTAGTTTAATAGTTCCCATATTAATTTCTTTTATCATGTACTACTTATTTCTTCTCTAGACATATTTAAAGGGATGTGTATACATACCTATGTTCTTTGTATCACTGTTAATAATAGCCAATAATAGCCAACCTAAATGCCCAATGATAGATGACGACATTAAAAAGTTGCCATACACATACATATGATGAAACACTATTAGGCTATGAAAAAGATGAGCTGTTATTTGAGACAACATGGAGGATGTAGGAGGGTGTTATGCTAAGTAAAATAAGCAGAGAGAGAATGACAAATGTTAATTTTTTTCATGAATATGTGGAAATATAAAGAAACAAAACAAAACATGGCTATACAATTAAGTTGACTATAGGGGAGGGTTCAAGTGAACAAAGTGGGGAGGGACCTCTGGTGTATGAATAATGGTATTGGACGCTCTGAGATGACTGAGGGGTGGTGATGTACATGTACAACTGGGGAGATGTGAACATTTTCCTCTGAATCATATACAGTGATGTAAGTGAATCTTGCCTCAAAGGGGATGTGGAGGAAGAAAGGAGAGTAAAATGTTTCAGGAATGAGTAATAATCATGAAAAAGAGTGAATTATAAGTAATCATGAAAAAGGCAAAATTTAGTTATCACTTGAAATTTGTTCAATGATAAAACTAAAGGGAAAGAACTGGTGTATTCATGAAGGTTAACCAGAGAACAATGAAATGGAGATTAAAATGCAAAATTCTATGGGCTTTTCACAATTTATGACTAGTCTGAAACTTTGAGTATAGGTGAATATTGATACATGATAATATATGGATTTTAAGGCATACTGATCTTATAGGTCTATAAAACATTTGTCAATATATTTACACAGATGTTAGGGATCTAGATATTTATCTTCACATAGGTGAAATCAAAGTATGCTAACCAATAAAAATATACTTTGAGTATCAAAAAAGTCCTACAAAAGGAAAATCTTAAGTGAATCTCTGTGGATATATATTCTTTTCTGTCTTCACAACTTACAATTTTTGACATGTTGTAAGAAAATATTGAATACCAAATAATCTCTAGTTTTGTAGTACTCATACTAATTTCTTTTCTCATGTACTACTTGTCTTTCCTAGATATATTAAAATGTCTTGGAAACTGTTGAAAATTATTTTTGTATAAATTATACCTCTCACCTAGCCTAGGTTACCTATATATATTGTTCATATTATATATGTAAGTGTTCCTACAGTCTTAAAAGGCTTAATGATAGTTTTTTATATTTTCTGTTAAAAATGCTTCTTTTAAAATTCTTTTTCCTTTATTTTGAAGCAATAAGCTCAGAGCTTATTCAAACACATTATAAATTGAAACTATAATAAGTTTTTATGCCTAATAAACATCTCCATTATTTAGAAAGTTTAGTTAAATAAAGTTAGGTACATCTAAAAAATATACTGCTGTTTTGGGCTATTTCACATCTTCACCAACTTTTTCTGAGTATCTACTGCCATATGCTTTAGTATTACATCATATCACAGAGAACTTCATATACCCAGACCCAGCAATGCAGGATTAGGAAACAATTTGAAATTCACTATTATTCAAGCAGTGGAGATTCTGGCAACTTGTTAAAATTCTGTAGGTATTAGTTCTAGAATCTTGATACAATATAAACTGCATGAATACAAGTGCTGGAATAATTTCTTCCTTCAGTCTAACAGATTTTACATCTATAAACAAAGTGTCTTCTTTAAATCATGATTTTCCAACTCTTCATTTTTTTCAAAGATTTATTTATGCATGCAGAATTGGGGTACAGGCCAGAGGTGCAGGGGTGGTGAGAGGATTCACCAGAGACAAAGAGTGGGGAGCAAAACAGGCAGATCACTGAAGGACACTGCTGAGGAGAGCAGCGGGCAGGTCAGGAGAGGTCTGCTGCCTCACCATGAGGATCACCTCCAGGGCCGGGGATCGAACACACACTGAAGCGGCTGCAGCCAGCCTGCAGTGCTGCGTCCTAACCCATTGTACCACCAAGGAGGGCCCCAATTCTTCATTTTATATAAAAACTTACCCATTTTTCCAGCATCTTCTGTTTCAAAACTAACTCATTTAATATTCAAATCCTGTGACACATTTTTGTACAACTACACACCATATAATGCTGCTTGCTGGGAAGAAATTGCAAGGGTGCTAAAAATGTCTACTAGGCCATACCCTCCCTGGTTGCACAGCAGTTTAAAGCACAGCACTAAGGAGCTCTCTCCACTGCAGCACCAGTTCAAGCCCCACCCCTGAGGTGATCCACATAGTGCAGCAGATCTCTCCTGATGCAGACCCTGCTCCCCTAAGCAGTGTACTTTATCACTCAGCCTGTTTTGCTCCCCCATTCTGTCTCTGGTGAATCCTATCTCACCAATCCTGCACCTCTGGCCTGTACCCCAGTTCTGCATGCAATAAATAAATATTTTTAAAAAAAAGTCTACTAGGCCAATGGGATGAATTCTTGTGTAAATAGCCCACAAGTATTCTACAGTCATTTTTGGTTGCTTAGGAAAATGCCTCCTTAAAATTAATTCTGCAAGCTTCTCAAATTCGATATGGCCATCAGCCATTGCATTAATACCAGCACATTTTAACTTAATGAAATGCATTTCATACTATTATCATAAAAGGCATTTGAGAGTAGCAATATGGTATTAATACAAATTGTCCAGCAAGCCAAAATTCCTTGTTCATTAATTTTAAAAAAATAATGTTTCTATGTGCATAAATATCAGTACAAATTCATTTTAATTTCTCACAAGCACTCATACCTGTCTACTCTTTTCTTCTACTTTCATGTATTGTCTCATGAGTAATTTTGTAGATAAATTGTGTTCTGTACGATACAGGGGTTGCATTTGTGAGGTCTTAGGATAAACACTTATTAGTGGATCATTGAGAGTAATCAAGCGATGATACAACAGAATCAGTATTATTATGCAACTCAAAATTGGCAAGTAGTATGTGACCCCACTATATTACTAAGTTTGTGTTTACTTACACAAATTCAATATTGATTGTCGTGACTTTTTTATAATGCAAACTCCTTGCATCAAGGAATCTTGCTATTTACAGGATCCTCGAGCACTAATACAAGGTGCCATCACATATAGTTAGGGCTAATGTACTACTGAAGTCACTGCAGTGAGAAAGAGTATGAACAGATGAATATGAACAGAATTATAGAAACCTCTGGAGTTTTCAGACTTGCAAACAGTATGCATGACAGGAGACTAGTTTTAATTTAAAGGAATGATGAAGGCTTACCTTGGAGTAGTATATGTGTTTCTGCAACATTTTACATGGTGGAGAGGTAGATAGGAGTCGACCATGAAGCCAGATTATGCTTCACTTATAAAATTATTTTGCAGGACCTTGAGTTACTCAGAGTATTTCTTAAAGAAGTGTTTGGGAAGCTAGTGTGGATCTGAGATATCTTTTTGGAAAACTTTAATTACTGTTTGAATATTGATTGTATTGTAATTGGAAAAACATGAGTTTTTTTTTTTTCAGCTCTTGGTGAAGGTGTGTCTTGGACTTGTAAACAAAATCTACTTCATTGCATGGCTCTGAAAGTGGTTTTATGGAGCTGGCTGATTCATTCTTTCAGACTCCAATCTGTAAATAGTGGGTCATCCGTCAGTGATTTCAGATATAAAGTTCTTAAAATGTAAATTAAATCTGCATGTTAGACTTAGCATTAGTAAGAAATTCAAATTAAATTGAGTATGTATCAGAACTGAAAATGTGAGCAGGCCTTGACAAAATGTGTTGGTAGTTCATCTTCGTTTAAATGGTAATAGGACCCTCCCTGGTGACCCATGGATTAGGATGAGACACTGCAAGCTAGCCTCAGTAATTCAGTGAGCGTTCCATCCCCAGCCCCTGGAGGTGATCCACATCACCAGGCATGCTGACCTCTCTTGATCCGCCTGCTGCTCCCCTCAGCAGTGTCTTTCGTCAATCTGCCTGTTCTGCTCCCACTCTGACTCTGGTGGATCCTCTCACCACCTCTGTCTTGTATTCCAGTTGTGTATACATAAATAAATAATTTTTTTAATAAATGGTAATTGTCTATTTGTTTCTTTCAAATATAGTGTACCTATTAGAGACAAACTATTTTTGAATGTTTTAAATATCATTGGGGTGATCTGGTGTAATATT
This sequence comes from Condylura cristata, assembly GCF_000260355.1. Lineage (NCBI taxonomy): Eukaryota > Metazoa > Chordata > Mammalia > Eulipotyphla > Talpidae > Condylura > Condylura cristata. The sequence goes on from NW_004567110.1 coordinate 34,199,942, forward strand.
TGAGAATTTTAATGTTGTGTACTTTCTCATCCATACCTTTCTAGGACTTGATGAAAGACAAGGTGGGTTCTTTGACAGTTCCTAATTCCTAGCTGAAAAGTGCATCCTTTGACAGGCTGCTGCCAAGATAAAGTTATTTAATGACAGACTTCAAATGTGTACTGCCAATACAGACTATCCTTGCGATTAGAGTTCTTCTGTAGCACACTAATGGATCGTTTTAATCCTTTTTAAGCTCGCTGTAAACATATAGCACTTTGCTGATTCAGTAAAGCAATCCATAATGTGTCCTATGCCTTGCATATGTGTTTCCAGGATCCATTTATCAATAAGATGACTGACTTTTTTAAGGACTCTTTTGTGACTCTGAGCCAACTGAAATGGCAGTTTTGGGGATAAGATGGAAAGCATTTCACTGTCAAAAACTTATTTATCTTAATAAATGCTGAGTCTATCTTGATATAGTTTTGTATATGCTTTTCAAATAATATGTTGACTTGGTGCTTATCCTAATTTTCATAGCATACCAGTTCTACTTAAACCTCAAGTAAATGGTATTTGATGCTGGCATCTTCTTGCCCATTATTCAGAATAAGAGTAGCGCTTTGGCAAATTAGAAAGTTCCCATTAGCACCTGAACTGTAACTCGTCACTAGCAAAACACACCTAATCCTGTATTTCATTCATTCCCTTTATCTAAACTCTTAGTTTTTCACTGAAAATCAACCTGACAAATCAGAGTGTGAAGATGATAATTTCAGAAAGTGACCTTACAGTTCTGATTTTATTTTAATAGCAAGCCCTGAAATAAATGCATCAAATCAAAGTAACATTATTGAAAATAGTGCTGCAGAAATTTTATTTGACACATGAGAAACATTTTTCAAGACGGAATACATCTCTTTCTTTCAACTATGTCCAGATAACATGGGTATTTACTCTAGCTGCATATAAGGGCATATATGTCTACATATTTAAGAGTACCAATGACATTGCATCTGTTTCTGATATTAGTGTTTTTTGCTTACTAGTGAATGCAAATTAATATTAGATTTTGATATTTTGGGGGATTGTTCTATTTTAGGGTTTTAAATCTGATTCTTTTACTCATTTTGAAAATCATTTCCCAAGTTAAAAATGTTTGGGCAGGTATGACTTTACAATCTTGTCATCAGGCAAACATTTAAAAATATTACGCTCTTGTTTAGGACCACACTTCCTCTCATATGCACTTAAGCATATACACACATGTATACACACAAGTGTTCCAATGCACATATTTTAGGCTTACACATATAGCGAGAATGAAAGAGATGTCATTTATAAGCTTGTAATGTGTAAAATTCTAAGCAATTTTCAATTAAATATATCTTTTCAAAATAGTTACATAGATTGATATAGGTTAAAAAATATGTTATGATTATTGTCTCCTCATAAATAATGCCCAGTTACATTATGGGCATTTCTGTCAACAAGAAGAAATTAATTCACCTTTAAAACTCCTAGCATCTTTAATTGTAGACAGATAACTCCTGTGTGTGTTGTGTGTGTGTGTAAAGCAACTTGATTTTTGTGTGGACAAGATAGCAGCAGTTTCTTTGGAATTTCACATAATCTGTTATTTGTCATCTTCAAAGAGGCCGTCATGTTAAAGGATAATTACTGTTAAGATATTTCTTGAGACATCCAGCAACCCTAATGAACAGTATAAGAGTGTAATATTGTGACCAGAAAAACACACACACATACACATGCACACACACACACTTTGGGAAACTTTCTGCATATTTTATGATCTTTTAATGTCTTAAACTGCCTCATTAAATAGAAGCTAAATATGTTTGTGGTTAACTTTTGTCCCCATACTCACTTGTTTCTGGCAGTTCTTCGTTCCCCATGGAGGCCTGCCCCTCTCTCCATCCTGCCCAGTGAAGTGTTTTGGGCACACTGATTTCTGTGAGAGCCCCTGGGGAGCATGCGCAGTGCATATTGTGATACTGAGCTTGGCAGCACTCAACAAGCCTTGATAAATGTAGTCTTGAGCTGTCATAGGAGAAGAGAAAGAGCAATTCTGCATTGAAAAATGAGTCCAGAAAAAATAAATGCCCCATCTCCTTATTGCCTTTTTAGTCAAGGTGACAAGCACAAGGTAGGAGGTATCAGTGTGCAGAAGCTGGAACTGTTAGATCATTTGCCTAATCATTGGGAAGACATTGCCTCACTCAGCTGTAAATTAAAGCTTAAATGATATGGTTGGAGCATTCTAAAATGAGGTCCATCAGAGGCAATACATGGAAATTATTTAATCCGTGGGATCCTTTTAGCATAACTTGAACTGGATTCTTTATAGCTGAATAGATTTTTAATAACTTGAAAAAAATTAACATTAACACAGCTAAATTCTACTTAATACCCATTGAACACCTACTATGTGAAAGGTATTCCAGAAGGAAAATATTAAAATTTAATGTTTTTAAATTAAAATGAAACTATGAGATTTTTATTCCAGGTGAGACAGTAAAATTCATGTATAAATTCTCCCATTTCATATTATTATAAAATATGTACAGATGTGTGGAGTAGTTAAAGACTACAAAAAATAAATAGTAGCAAATGGACTCAGGAAATGACCAGAATATAAAATACCTCAGAAGTTACAGCAAGTTTACTATTAATGTTATATCTTTGGTGTTCCCAGCCTACTCTTAGCAGAACTTGTAATCTGCAAGTAGATGTTGATGCAGAAAATAAGAGCATAAGTGAAAGTTCTCTAGTTCTGGCATGAATGAGAAATAAGTCTTCAACTCCCTCAGTGGCTACTGTCACCACCAAATCCTTGAAGGAAGGGAAGCTGCTTCTTTGATCAGAAAAATTTAGAACCAAGAAGGTGGAGCAAACCCCATTGGTTTTTTTTTTTTTTTTTTGTCTTTTTTTCTCCTGTTGCTTGGTTGAGGTATTAAGTTTCAGCAGAAAGGATTGAATAAAGGTCTGGTTTTCTGAGTGGAGAACCAAAATGGTTCAAGTGCCAGAGAGACCAAGAAGAAAAGAGCTTATTAAAACTGACCCATAATGTTTGCTTAGGGATCCTTCTTCAATAATGTGTTTTATGTGGATTTGATCTTAAAGCATATTTTAAGGCCTGACCAGGAGATAGACTATATCACTCTAGACCCAGAACTTCCACGGAATTGTTTATAATATAAAAGAAAGACTCAAATGGCACAGAAAGGACACTACCAAGTGAACTGACATTAGAACCATAGTATATAGTAGGTAGGTAAAGCTATAATTAGAATCTAAATAAAATAAAAGTATCCATAGAATTTGAACATGACCAAAGGGTTCACACATTCATAATGTCCTAGATACAGTTGAACATTTCTGGATAGTTAGACAGTCAGAAAATCTCAACTGGTGTGGGAATGCAAACTAATAATTGATGTTTACTATACTAATGCTTCTTACTATGTAAATAAAGGGTTTTGGTATATGTAGATATAATGTGTAACTAGAGGGCTGGCAAAAAGGCCATATGGTGGCAAGTTTCTGTTGACTACTTGAGTGATAAAATGTTAGTTTGACTTGGAGTATGAAAGCAAAATAAATTTACATTGTAAAACTTAGAGCAACCACTCATTAAAAAGAAATCTGTACAGGGATATAGTGAAAATAAGTATATATAAGTAAGCAAAGAGAGAAAAGGAGAAAGAGGCAAATGAATTAGAACATCAATTTTAAAATAAAAAAAAAAGATTGGAGGTATTATAATACCTAACTTTAAGATTTACAATGAAGCTACAGTAAATTGTGTATTATTGGTAAAGTGATAGACACATTATTAATGGAAACTGAGTAGAGAGTGCATAAAATAAACACAAGTGATTTTGTAATTTTCAGAGATAATACATAGACAAAATATTTGCAAATCATACATATGATAGTGAAGTTTTATCTAAAACATAAAAAGCTTTGGAAACATAGCGCCAGGAAAACAAACAATTCGATTTAAAAAAATGGTGTGGCTGAGAAGTAAAATAAGGTAGGAAAAAAAGAACTTGCCTAAAAGAAAATATGAACATACAAACAAAACAAACAAACAAAAAATGAGGAAAAGAGAACTGTTATCATCTTTCATTTACTTATCCCATGACAAATTCTTGGGATTATAGCATATTACTCTTGATATTTTTTGTGTTCTTTTGCTTATACTGTATTAAAATGATCTTGTTTTTAACTTTTGGGATTTTTTTTTATAACTCTAATTTAGATGTTATAGATTGTTATGAAAATTTTACAAACTGTAAGTTATTTTTTGCCTTCATAATTAAAGTGTTAATTTTGCAGGCTAATGTATGGTTGCTGGGCACTCTTGTGTTTAGCCTTGTGAGCACTTCATTCTACTCTCCCTTGCCTGGCGGGTAAAAACCTGTGGAAAGTCTAATCTGAATGCCTTTGAGAATTATCTTTTTTTTCTGGCATCTTGTTAAATTATTGCCTTTTCTTTTATTTTGATACCTTCACAATGATGTGCCTTAGTATAGGTCACTGTGCTTTTAGAAACTTAGGTGATTTCTCTGCTTCTTGGACATCCACACTTATTTCATTCTTTACGTTTGGGAAATTCTGAGCTATTATTTACTTGAAATGGGTATCCTCTCTTTTTTTCTCTCACTTCACCACTGGGAATACCCATTATCTTTGTTTCCTCTTCTAATTGAATTTGATATTCTTGTGGAGTTCCTCCATTTTTTTCTTGTTTTTCTCTTTTTCTAATTAAATAATTTCTACAGTTTAGTTTTTATTTTCTAAAGTTTTCTGCCAACTTAATTTCTACAGTTTAGTTTTTATTTTCTAAAGTTTTCTGCCAACTTAATTCTCTTTTTATGTTCTTTTAACATTTTCATTGTTTTTGGTGAAGAACTCTTCTTGGATAGCCTTTCTAATTCTTGCAATTCTGCCTCTCTTAGACTGGATTTCTAGTAGTTCACTTTGCCTATTTGGTATTACTGGCTTAAAGCCTTAATGGGTCCTCTCTGACTAAATCCTTTATCTATGTCCCCTAACTTTTTTTTCTTTTCTACATATGTTTAGATATTCCTTCTTTCTTCCCAGACATTTGTGTCATTTCCTTCACCTTATTTGCCTTTTTTTTTTTTTTTTTTTGGTGATTGGGAGTGCCAATTTTGTTTGTCCTATTAGTTTACTAGGTATGAGCATGGAGAATCTGGTGCTTAAATATTCTGTATTGATTTTGTTAAGGATTAATGTTTGTCACCTTGCCTCCTCTCTTTTCTCTCCAAAGAAAGTTGCAATTAATGTTTCAGTTGTTTGAACTTCTTAGCATGGATGCTGCTCTGTTCTGCAGCAATTCGTTATTTACGCTGCCTGTGGCTGCCTGTGACCCCTGGTGAGCTGGCTCGGACTGCCCACAGAACTATGTTCCAGGACTCAGCTGGACCTGGTGGCCTAGTGGGTGCACAACAGGGTGTGAGTCCCATTGTCCAGCTGTAGCTATAGGTAATGGCTGTGGCACACCTACTGCTGCTCCAAGAGGATCAAAGACTGCCAGTCTCTGTGTGCTCATGACCTTTCCCAAGGGTGGTGTATTCTCTCTCTCACATGTACTTTCTTTTGTATTGGACCTGGAGTCCAGTCTGCCCTGGAAGATACTTTGATGTCTTATATTTGGAAAGTGGCTGGGCACGAGCTCTGGGCACGAGCTTTCCTTGCCTACCTAGTTGCAAAGTTCCAGTGTCTGAGGTTGTGAATGCAAGTGCCTGTTTGTATTCCCTTTCTGAAAAGTCCCTCCAGGGAGATTCATCATGGCCTGGGCACCCAGTAGGTGGCCAATACTCAGCTTTTTCTACCAGGCAGTCATGTTCTCTTTGCCTCCTCCCTGTCTTCCCTGCATCCTGCACCAAACTACCAAACTGAATGCAAGGCTTGGCATAGCGCCAGGAAAACAAACAATTCGATTTAAA
>NW_004567110.1:34206036-34220660 GCF_000260355.1 Condylura cristata
GAAATTATGTGGGTGGAGTCCCACATTTTTTTTTCTTTAGATAACTAGGCATAAAAATATACAAGAAAAGGTGTCAGTGGCAGATTTTATATAACAAGTTCTGGCTTTAAGTAAAATAGGTTAGAGACTACAAATTTTCCTTTAGATTTGCTCAAATTTTTCAGTGTAAATGGATAGGAATTAAAGCTAAAGGTGTTTAAAAGAATAGTTTTGTTTTATTTTGTTTTCTTTCTGTAGTGTGTCTTGTTCTACCTATATAGAAGGTCTATGATAGTTGGAGATGAAGGGTAATGACGTATACCAGTTAAATTAGACAGAAGCTCTGTTCTTTCTCATACAGTTAGAGGAACTATATCTCCCAGACATTGTTGTTTTCATTATCCAAATATGGTTTATCAAGAACAAATACTAAGAGGTTAAATCTGGTCTTCTTCACTTGCATCCTTGGCATCAAAAGCCATAGCCTTCTCCTTGACAGCTAAAGGACATAGATCATTTGCGGTATCTTTTTAATACAGGATACTGCAGCTGTAATTATACAGGGACTTTATACATATTCACCAATAACAGTCTGCCCTTCACTTTTAAACAAACTAATTATCCGTTAGGTGTCTTGGGTATCACAGGGCCAGGCTATTTAACAGCAGAAATATGATAAAAATTTCTGTATCTAATTTATGGGTAAACTTTCTACATAAAAGCATCAGAATAAATTTTGTGACTTTTAAGTTAAAATACTCCAATAAACATACATTTTTAAAAAATCTGAAGTGATAAACTGACAATTATTTAATAGTAGAGTTGACTCAGACATGAATATTTTACTTGAAAGTAGCAAAGTAAGTTTCGAAGTTCAAGATATTTTGGTACTGGGTAACATAGCTATAAATTTAGTGAACTGAAAGATCAAATTCATAATTCAGTGATAGAATAAGAATGGGGAGTATTGTTTCAATGTGATAAAAATGAGGATTAGCTTTGCTTTGCTCATGCTGACCATGCTAGTGTATCCATATAGATTATATAATCTTATTAATACATAGGAAATGAAGAACACTATTTTCATTTACCTGTTTTTCAAAAAATATTAGCCATAGTTTTCCTATCATAAAGATCACTATTTGGGGATGCAGTCAAATAGGAGATGAATCTGCTACAAGATGAGCGAACATTCAGGCACTTCTTAATATAAGGCACAATGCTAGGATTGGGCTCATGTAGAAATGAAATCAGTAGTCAAATTTTTAACATGCCTCTGGAAAACATACAGTAAAAACTTATTTTGATAGTTCTGATATTCTGCCCAGAAACCACTTATTTCTTTTAACATAGTGTGTGAGTAGTCAAATTTTATTTGCACTTTATTTGTTAAGTTCAAATTGCTTATTCAGCCCTTCATAAAAATGATAGTTTATGCTACTGGAAAAGTTATGAAATGGTGTCCATTTAAATTTTCACATAGCTGCAATTTGGTAAAGTAAGTCATAGTGTGCCAAAGCACAATACAATGGGCAATAAGAAAGTAGCAGAGTTGGAATGAAGGGACAGGGCTGGCCAATTACTAGTGTATACCCCATTTAAAAAATTTATATTTGAGGGCCCTCCCTGGTGGCACAGCGGGTTAAAGCACTGCACTGTGAAGCTAAAGCCACCTCCGCATGAGTTCGATTCCCACCTGCCCCGGAGGTGACCACATGGCGTGGCAGACCTCTCCTGACCTGCCCGCTGCTCCCGTCAGCAGTGTACTTCGTTGATCTGCCTGTTCTGCTCCCCACTCTGTCTCTGGTGAAGCCTCTTGCTGCCCCTGAGCCTCTGGCCTGTACCCCAGTTCTGTATGCACAAATGAATAAATCTTTAAAAAAATATAAAAATTATATTTGGAAACAATTCAAGAAGACAGTGAAAGTTATAGTTCAAAGTGCATATAATTTATCTAAATGTGTGTTGTGTGTGTGTGTGTTTTCAATTTGATGCCATGCAAAAGGATATATGATCTAGCTTGACACTCATTCACTCATTGACATTGAGTAGAATATATCACCTTTCCAAAGACAGAAGTGTCCACACTTTTTTTTTTTAAAGATTTATTTATTCATGCATACAGAACTGGGGTACAGGCTAGAGTTTCAAGGGTGGTGAGAGGATTCACCAGAGACAGAGTGGGGAGCAGAACAGACAGATTGATGAAGTACACTGCTGAAGGAAGCAGCGGGTGAGACAGGAGAGGTCTGCTGAGCCATGTGGGTCACATCTCTGGCCAGGGATCGAATTTGAGCTGAAGTGGCTACAGCCAGCTTTGTAGTGCTGTGCTTTAATCCATTGGTTCACCAGGGAGGGGCTATACATTTTTTATTGCGTGAATATAAGGACTTCTTCCAAGATGAAATTCATCCGCAAGGTATACTTGCTGCCTCTTTGCCTAAACTCTCCCTTTATCATTATTTATTCAAAATAAATATGATAAAGAACTAAAAAGTTAGTATTCTGTATATGTATTGCTGGTCAAAGATGAAGTCAAAAGTAGAATTTACATAAATTATAATTTTATGAGCTGCTTTTTTAATCAGTTATTTGGTATAGAAAGTTATAACAAGTCAATCACAGCAATAAAAATGGCTTTTTTAGAATATTGCTACCTATATGCTTGTACATGTAGGTACATATGTTGTACATATGTCTATGCAATAACATAAAGGGAAGACAACATATAATGATTTAGAAAGAATAATTAGAATTACATACCATTGCTATTTAAATTCGATATTCCCACTAAACAATAATTACCAATGGACTTAATGTCCTGTGCAAATTTTAAACATTTTAATGGTCATAATTAATCATGAAATAGCTTCAAAAATCTTCATTATTTTTTCATACCTTAACAATCAAGCAGTAAAAAAAAACAGGTAGAGCCAAGCTTCTAAAATCACTTATCTCACACTGAGTCTTTATGTTACGGGGCAGGGAAAGGGAGATCCTAAAATCCCAAACCTGTCCATTCTAACTAGGTTCTGCCATTCACCTTATCAAGACAATACATACTCTAGTGTACAAAATCGTTAATATAAGGGAACTTTAGTACAATTAGTGTGCAACAAAGAAAAGACAAAGAATATAGTTTCCAAATCCAGCATCTGAAGTTGCCCATCCACTTATAGTAATGTCCAGCCAAATGCTGTTGGCCCAAACCAGAGACCTTGAGGCCTGAAAGTCTGCCACATGTCTAAGGCAACTTCTATTGGGTACACAATTGATGAGGGTCAGGAAAAGCCAGACAACTCTGGGACAAAAGAGAGCAAAATAAAGATAAAGGATGCCATTTTTAACCTCCCCTGAGTCTCTCACCCACTGGGGTTTCAAGTGCAGATTTGTCTCTTCGCTCCATGTGCCTCCTCCAGGTCTCCTTCTGGCTCTCCACCCATTTTCCTTCCTCTTGTGTCTCCTCTCCAGATTCTTCTCTTCCCTGCTCAGTCCCACTCTCCTTTGGGTAAGGCTGGGGTCCTGGAACCTCCCCGTTTCCTGGGACCACCCTGTTGTATTTGTGGTTCAGTGATTAAGAAAAAAGAAATATGCAGATTCTACATTTCATCAGAGCAGTAATTCTGAAAAGTTCTATTCCATTTTCCCTGCAGTTACAATTTGTAACTTCTCCAGGATGGAAATACAAGTTAAAAATGCTGTAATGTTTTTATGTGGTACTCTTCACCTAGATCTTTCAAAGTTTTTAGGAAAATTTAAGAGTATCATCTTAGTTTCTAGTGCCATTGATGATTGGTGAATAAGTGCTTCGTATTTAAACAGTATTTTAAATTATTGGTAAATTAATATTTCTAAATGCCTTCTATTTATTATGGTTTTGATTTGCTTGTAGAGTCTAACCAAAAAGTAGAACATATATTTATATAATTTGTTATTGTGCAAAATTGTCCAAACTATAGAAATACAGGGATAAATAACACATGGTCTCTGTTCACAATATATGTGCAAAAGCTGAAGGAATAAACAAGCTTATATTGATTCTAATATAAACCTAATTTTATAGTAAGTGGAATGTGAGATCTGTAAAAAAAGATACCATACAGGTTATTGGAGAAGAAAGGATATATTTATTATCCATAGAGCTGAAGGGGAAAAGTATTTTACCATTTCCACTGAAACTAAGAAATAAAAATGGTCACAATTATTTCTTTTATTTTTGAAGAGAAAGCAGTGAAACAAAAAACTAAGCAAAAATGCAATATCCATTGCCATCCTTTTTTCTACCTTCACCATTTTACCCAACTCTCAGCCCTTTTGTGCTCTGGTAACCTGAGTTAGGTCGTCCGTATTAATTAGTTTACTTTTACTGTTTTTATTTTTTGTCATTTCATCACCTTGTTTTGTTATATTCCCGATATATAAAAATCATCCAATATTTATCTTACTTTTTCTGATTAACTTCACATAATCCTTTCAGTGTCCTTCCATTTTGTTCAAAATAACAGAGTTTAGTCTTTCCTTACACACAAATAGTATTCTGTTATGTAATTATACCACATTTATTTATCCAATCACTTATCAGTGGCACTTAAGATGCTGAAGTATCTTACCTAGTGTAAATAATGCCACAGTAAATATTGTGAAGTATTCCTTTTGTTATGTGGTAGTATTATGTTCTTGATATAGATGCCTCAAAGTGGGATTGATCATATATTCCATCCTTAGCTTTTTAACAAAGGTCCAGATTACTTTTCAAAATGACTACCCCCAAATGGTCACAATTAGAGCAATTACAGTGTATGTTGTACTTTAAAACTTACACAATAGTTTTGTATTTATTTTCTACTTTTTAAGATTAGCTGTGAAATACTAAGAATAGGTAATTTTATTACTAGTTTATAGATAGAGGAAATTTAGTGAGAGAAATTAATGATCATAAAATAAATCAGTAACAAACATGGATTCCAACCCAGAAGTTCAAATTAACTTAAAGATGTTGTTGTTGGTTCTAATTTCCTCTATGTGGGGAAGGGGGAAAAGAGACTGGACCCCTTTCTACCTTCCTCAAGCACTTACAAAAATGCCAACATGATAGCCATATTCCTGTGTACCTAACTTTTCAAATATGTATAAAATTATTTTTCATTTAGAAGATTTATTCTAAATCATTTATGATCATAAGTTATCAGGAGTTTAGTTTTATAGCTTTCTGTACAGATGGCACCTTCAGCATAACCAAATACAATTTGTATAGTGCTTGAGTTGACAAAAAAAAAAATGTATCCTACTGAAATATTTACCAACACCATATTCTTTGTAATGTTTAGGGAATTCTAAATGTTAATTGTAATGACTGTTAGGACTATAAAGCATACTGAACATGTTTAAACATCCACTGTGTTCAGAAATATGTAAAAGACTCTCTACTAGGAAGATCCATTACTGGAAAGATAAACAATCCTTCTAAAATTATCAGAAGTTTATAAATTCCAATGAATGCAAATGCTACCCTTGAAGTTAATCATAACAGTTTTCTGAAAATTGTATGAACAAAATGAGGGTCCTTGGCAATTTTTCATATTTCTTTTATTTTAATGGAATCTCTGATTTTTAGAAGTAGTTTCCTAACAGTCTTAGTGTAACATATATGTTCTAATATATCTGTATCAACAGTTTTATGATTGCCTTCTATTGAAAAATCATTTTTAATTTATTACACAGTATATTCTAAATATCCTTCAAATAGGTTTTTATATCAGACTGGATTAAATAGCACTTTTTATGTTTGTTTTATAGTTTGTTTTTCTTTTTCCCTGCTACTATTGCTTCTCCCTCATTCCATTGTAAAATTGTGATTATTGCAGCTGACAATAAGATTTTTCAGGAAATAAACTTTCCCCAAATTACAGAATTAACATTTATTGAGCAATCAGCACAGTGCCAACAATGCATGTGGTAGGTTTCATTGACCCCACTTGGGAAGTGAAGTAGCAGGAGACTTAGGCATGTAAATAATCAGCTGAAAGTCAAAAAGCCAACGAGTAAGCAGATCTGAGTAAGGTTTTAGTCACTAGGGAATCTATATTTTTAACTGGTAGAGCAGAAAACAAGTAAGCGTGGTCTGAAATGGGATGTAATAGCCCTGGTCTGACTCTTCAAGAATAAGAAAAAGGCCACAGTGGTTAAGTCTCAGCAATATCAACCTATCACCAGCCACAGCAGTGGACGTGGGAGCAGACCCACACATGGCACAGCAGACCTCTCCTACAGCACCTGCTGCTCCTCTCAGCAGTGTATTTCAGTAGATCCGCCTGCTTGGCTCCCCATTCTGTCTCTGGTGAAACCTCTCATCCCCTGTACCCCCAACTCTTGTATGTAAAAGTAAATAAAAATAAATCTTAAAAATGTCAAGCAGAAACAGAAAGATCTTAAGGGCTAGTCCAGTGGGCTCAACCTGCCTCTCCAAGCTTCCTCCAATTTTGGCTTCAATTCCCTTAGAATTGGAGTTCAGGCATCCACGATATCATTTCATATATAACACTCTCTGATACTGGTAAGGAATAATTAAAATTGACTCATAGCTTAAAAGTAATCCTGGAATTCATTTAAATGTCCATAGAAGTGAAAATGTGTTTCTGCCATTTTCCTATAGAGTAAGAGAAATGCACAATTGGCACTGACATTTTTTTTTAAGATTTATTTATTTATTCATACAGACTGGGGTACAGGCCAGAGATGCGAAGGGTGAGAGGATTCACCAGAGACAGAGTGGGGAACAGAACAGGCAGATCGATGAAGTACACTGCTGACGGGAGCAGCGGGCGGGTCAGGAGAGGTCTGGCACACCATGTTGTCACCTCCAGGGCAGGCGGGGATTGAATTCATGCGGAGTTGGCTTAAGCTTCTTAGTGTTGTGCTTTAACTGGCTGCGCCACCAGGGAGGGCCCGGCACTGACATTTTATAAAACATTTTTTTTTTTTTTTTTGGCAAACTGATTAGAATTGCAAATTAAGAAAAAATATTCGAGAAGCTATTTGTGTCATGGTTATTAAACAATGTTAGATATATAACATTCAATAACAAAATGTCTAATATAATAATTTAGACTGTAGAACAAGTATCGATGAAGTATCGATGAATAATTCTAAATATAAATCAATTACATTTATATAATTTTTTCTCTTAAAAATGCTACCTGTGTTTGAAAGCAGATTTTGTATATCTGAAACCTATGAGAATGTAAATAACCATTTCATGAATATCTTATGATAGAAAGATATTCTTACAAATTACCAAGAAAAACATATTTTTTATTGTGGTGTCTAGGAATGGCTAATAGAAAATGTATTTTAAAATTATGGTCATTTAATTTTTTCCCAATGTATATTTAAAATTACAACATATATTTAAAATTACTTACTACTTTCAGAAGGGCATATAGAAAGAAATCTGCCTGGTAATCATGAGTGCTATCTTTAACCTGCTGACTTGCTTCCGTGGCATGCCCACTGGACACGGGTTCATGATCAATAAAGAAAGTATGAAGTCTAAGATTTTGCTGTTGATTGAAAGTAAAATATATATATCACACACTGATGGGGATAAACAATATTCTCTTTGAAATACAAATGAGAAAATATACATCGTACTGGTAGAGTTTTAAACAGAAATATGTCTAACAGAAGTCTGAATAATGTTTAGAAATTGCAAAAGGGAAACACAAGCTCTAATAAATCCTTTTGTGGCTATTGTCTCTTAAATTCATTTACAACACCATTGCCAAGCAAATATAGCTATTGCTGGTAGAAACTGAAAAGATTTTTTTAATCCAAATACCTTGGCACAATTCATCTCCAGAGCTGTTCTTCCTTGTTTGCACAGTGAAAAGCTTGATTTGATGATCTCAGTGGTTCATATTCTAATATGTTATTTTTTTGAGATGTGGATTTTGGGGCAAGTAGTACTTCTTGTAATCCCAGATCTAGAAAAGAAATCTAAGAAGACATCTTACAGGAGTATTCGAATAACTTATATCTGCCATAATTTGAGACCCAAGTTTACTTCATAAAAGCAAACAAGCAGCATGGACAGCAAAATTGTCTGTTAAAAAAAAAAAAAAAGGTTTAATAATTCAAGTACATAACCCTGCCATATGAGTTCACTTAGGTTGTTTCAAATAAAGATTTCATTTTTATTTCTAACTTTAGGTAACTATTGACCCTTTAAACATTTTTGATGTCCCAATTTCTAATTTTGGATGATTAGTCTGAGGATATGAAATTTTAGGTGATAATTAGATCATTAACTATCATAACTTGTCAAAGTCCATGATTTAAATGTAGAAAATATATTCACACTTGCCCTCTCAAGTAATTAAGGAAACATTTCACTAGAATAAAAATCCCTTCTGATACTAGGAAAATGATTCAAATTCAGAATCTTCAGAAGATATTTTAATCTAACTCATACATAATTTTAATTTAATTAGTTTGACAAAGGCTGTTTTTTCTTCATAGCGTCATTATATGTATTTACTATGTATTTACTATTGCTAAATATGTAATGTATGAACATAATAGTCTCTGACAAAAGTAAAACTATAATAATTACTTAGATTTATAATATAAATATGAACTTCATTCCAGTGTCTTCTCTATAGTCAGTATTACTTATTTAACTGGGCAATAAAATTAAGTCCAATGTATTGTCATTTTATCTTGCAACCCAGTTTCTTCTTATATATAAAAACTAGAGAACCTTTTGCTAAAAATGTGACTCAGCTTAATTTCTACAGATGACTTAGCTTAATTTCATTTTTTCAAAATAGTTAAGAAAATTTAATATAAATGCCAACAGTCAATATCAAGAAAATTTATATTGATTTTTGGTGATTTGTTTGAAGCTTAAGATATATATTTTTAAGATTTATTTTATTTATGCCAGAAGTGCAGGGGGGTGTGATGAGAGGATTCACCAGAGACAGAGTGGGGAGCAGAACAGGCCAACTGATGAAGTACACTGCTGAGGGGAAGGAGGGTCAGGAGAGATCTTCTGTGCCATGTGGATCACCTCTGGGGCGGGGATCAAACTCATGCTGAAGTGGCTTTAGATTCTTAATGCAGTGCTTTAACCCACTTTGCCACCAGGGATAGCCATGAAGTTCTATGATTTTAGTAGTTTTTGCTAAATAGATGGAAAATGTGTAATCAAGGGGAAAATATCCACAATGTAGACATTTTTAGATGCTTTGCTTTTGAATGAAAAACAGATGCAAAACATTTTTGTTCATAATTGTGGGTAATTTTCTTAAACTAAAATACATTGCATATAACACTACTTTTAGTTTAAAAATCAATTTTGGGTTATAACAAGCTCTCATTTTAAGTATGCAGCTTCAAGTTTTGATAAGTGAACAAATTTTTGTAACTGCTGCATTCAATACATAAATTATTTTCTTCATCCAGATATATTACTAATACTATTTGCAATCAACATCAAATTCCACCCAATTCTTAGATCAACTTTCCAGTTATATAGAGTGAATTTCTCTTCTGAATTCTTTGTTTTCTTTTGCCCAGCATATCTGAGATTCAGCCAGACTTTTTTTTTTGTACGCATTTGCCTAATTTTTAGTTTAGTAGCCAATTTTTTGATGTAAGCTTTTTTTAATTCCTCCACACACAAAAAAAAATCTTCAAAGTAAAATACAAAGTTTATAAGAAAAAGCTATTTAATAGGAGAGAGAATTTAACCTTTATTTTGGACAGGTCAAAACTATAAAATGTAAGACTATATAGCTAAAAAAATAAAGGCCAACTTTATTCATATTTAAGAAATCTATTGATGTTAACTATTTTAGAAGATAGCAGTGGCAGTATAAATACCAGGCTTCCATTCTTGGCCCAATCAGAGTTCCAGTCCTGTGAGTGAAATGGTGGTTTTATACATCACTCAATCACTCCAAATACACAGTTTCTTCACAATGAATTTCTTTAAAGGTTGCAGTAAAGTATAAATGGGAAAATACATGCAAGGCACCTGGCCCAAACTACAGAGTAAATGCTCAGTAAGTATAAAAATTCCTTAACAGTTGTTTAATAAAACCCATAATCTTCTCCACAGCCCTGATTATATTATATCTCACTAAAATGGAAAAAAAAATATTCTTCACTTAGAAGTTTTGTAAGTTACAATTTTGATGAACATATGCTGTAGCCTTTCTGTTTAACAAATATAAGCCTATGTGTTTCTTTACATTGGAATCACATCCACAGCTACTGCGGCCTGCAGCTTTTCCTCCAACAACATCTATCGTCCTCACTCATCCACCCGCCTACCTTGAGTATTCATTGAGAACTGCAGTCTGTGTAATCATTTTCATCAGATCTCTGCTATGTTTCATTTAATTAGGTAGGCTTTTGTGGAAATGTGATCAAACATAGTACTTCCTACCATCCTCTTTTCCCATTTGCTAGTTGTATTTTCTTGGCCTTCCATATATGCAGACCCAAGGCCCTGGGAGTCCTTAGGGATACGTATAGTTTATCTATCCTACCAGGGTGTGTGCATAATAAGGATGAGGATTTTATTTTGTGTGCTCCTGTATGTTCAGCATGTGAACAAGCTTCAGGGTAGAGTAGGACCCTCAGGAAGTGTTCATGGAACAGCTCAGTGGGAATGTGGCCCTAACAAAAGCAAACAGCTCATCATGACTAGTGCTCTGGAGTAAGCGGTATTGACTCTGAGTCTCAGGCACAGCAGCCCTTTCTGTGAAGAGTCTTTCTATAAGTTATTCATAAAATATGAATAGCAGCTGTTGCCTTTCCTTCCTCTGCTGCCTGAAGCACTTGACTATTCATTCTCTTTCTCCTTTTTCTACATACTAGATCCAGGTCTTATGTGTAGATAGATCCACTACTCATGTGGCCACTAATCAACATTTTGTTGATATTTTTATGCCATTCCTTTTCTATGCTTCCCACTTCCAAGGTGTATTATTGTAGCACAAGTATAGTCTGGGAAAAAGAACCATCTATATGTAGTCAGAATTTCCAATTTTAGACAAAAGCAGTTAGTTAGTAAATCTGAAAAAAGGGGAGATTTTGGTTAAATTGCATATAATTTCTTCCTTTTATTTAAAGGTAATGGTGTTCTTCTAGAAAAGATAATAGCTATATTTAGGAAAAATATTCTATTTTAATAGTAAAACAAATGAACTTGCAATTTTTTTTAATAAAATTTTAAGTAAATTATTTTAGGGTAGAAGGAAGGACATACTTATCTATGTCAATATGTTTTACAGTATTATTGTGAATATTTTTTATAGACAGTGTCACTTAACAAAACTTGTTATAGAAACATATGTGTCTATATGTATTTATACATATGTGTGTGTGTGTGTGTGTGTGTGTGTATACACATATCAAAAATGTTAATCCATTTTCCCCCATGTTTTGGGAAACAATGGTTTTAATCTGATGCTGTATAGATTAAAGCTAGGATCCTACTGCCTTCAGGTAAATTCTACTTGACTTCAACAACAAAAAGGTTTCACTATGTTTATTGTACCAAATTGTTTAAAAATATTTATTGATATATGCAGAATCAGGGTACCAAAATTTTAACAGGTTTAGCAGAAAAGACCCTTTTCCTCTCAGAAAAAGAAATGGATCTCATGTTTTCTGAATTCCAAATTTGATGTTTTTTTTCACTGCTCCTGTACTTGAAATTTACTGACTTCTAGCTTCCAAATATATGAAGTTTGTTTCCAGTATATTAGTGACTAACAGTACTTTAGGTTAGTCTTCTGTAAGATACATGTTTGCTATTCATTTTTGTTTTCAAATTGAACATGAAACTTCCTCTGTATTCAGGCAGTCCTGATCGAGATATAAATGATAGAAAATCACTGTATTTGTAGTAAGTACTACCATTAATGTTTGTAGGGAGTCCGTGAACCATCGGAGGTGTAAAGGTAAGGGAAGTTGGGGAGAATTCATACAGAGGTTATTGTACTATTGGTATGCAAAAGCTCAATTTAAATGTATTTCAGTAAAACAGAAATACATTTGAAATGGAGAAAAATACACTAGGTAGAGTGAATCTCTTGTACTATTGGTATGCAAAAGCTCAATTTAAATGTATTTCAGTAAAACAGAAATACATTTGAAATGGAGAAAAATACACTAGGTAGAGTGAATCTCTTGTATCAATACAAAGATACATACTTATTCTGAGAGCAATTCCTGTGTAACTTTTAGATATATATATAAAGGAGATTTTTAAATGCTGTGTGAAAAATAAAGATCACATTGGAAAGTCTTGATTTATGCAATAGCTAGAAAAGTTAAATTTTCTTCTACCATATGTAGCCATAGGTACTGTTAAGATACAGTTTAGGTTTTAGAAAACTCACTTCAGAGAAGTGAGCAACAGTGTAGTATATAAACTTTCTATTTATAAATAACAAATTATCCCAAAACAGTTCAGCATTACAGTTTGTGCTCTATTTTCTGGTGATTCACATTCTCTCTGCATTTAAAATAAACTTACCCTCTCTTAAGATTCCCAAAAGTCTTACTCCAGTTCAGGATCAATCCCAGTTCTAAAATCATATTACCTATATCAGGTGCAGGTACCGAGTGGGCCCCTGGGGTACAGCTTTAGCTCCCCTTGGCCTATAAAATAAATAAAATAATGACTCTGGTTTTCTTTATTCTCTATACAACAGGTGGGACAAGCATAAGATAATGATGATTGCTATTGCAAAACAAAAACTAGAAATCTTTGGATAACAGTTCTAAAATCCATCTGGGTTAGTTTTTGCTTCCTATTCAAGTTCCAGTAAATATTCCCCATTGTTCTAAACTCTGTTCTTTGTTCTCTTGATTCAACCCTATGAGTCATTTTTTCCCATAAAAGCTATAATATATATGTCTGACTGAGTAGTCTACCAGTCTGCAGCTTTGCATTAAAAAGTGGGAAGCTAAGGTTTTTTGCTGTCTTTTCCTAGCTTATTCTTTTCAATGACCTGGTGGACAGCATTTTGCAGTGTAGTTACTCTTACAGAGGTTTAATAGTGTCTTGCTGGTTTAATTTGCAATTCTTTAATGCCATGAGTTAAGCATCTTTCACATGTGTATTTGTCATTCATATTCTTTGCTGAGATGTCAGCATCAATCTTTTTTATCATTTTAAAAAATATTTACTCATACAGAACTGGGGTACAGGCCAGAGGTGCAGGGGCGGTGAGAGGATTCACCAGAGACAGTGGGGAGCAGAAGAAGCAGATCAACAAAGTACATTGCTGAGGGGAGCAGTGGGCAGGTCATGAGAGGTCTAGAGCGCCATGTGGTCACCTCCCGGGCAGGCAGGGTTCAAACTTATATGGAAGTGCCTTTAGCTTCTTACTGCTGTGCTTTAACCCACTGCGCCACCAGGGAGGGCCCCTTGTTATCATTTTAACTGGGCTGTGTGTTACTTTTAGGTTTTAAATATCTTTGAATATTTTATATATAAATCCCACCTTGTATATAGTTCATATGTATATATATATATATGTATATATATTTCATAGTCTGTCTTGTATTTTCATTCATTTAATAGCATCTTTTCCGGAGCAAACTTTTTTTTTAAATTAAGTCTAATTTATCTTTTCTTTCTTGGATAATGCTTTTGATATTTTATTAAAAAACTTGTCATTGGGGCCCTCCCTAATGGCGCAGTGGGTTAAAGCACAGCACTGAGAAGCTAAAGCCACTTCAGCATGAGTTCCATCTTGCCCCAGTGGTGACCCACATGGCGTGACAGATATTTCCTGACCCACCCACTGCTCCCTTCCTCAGTGTATTTCATCAGTCGACCTGTTCTGCTCCCCAGTCTGTCTCTGGTGAATCCTCTCACCATTCTTCCACCTCTGGCCTGTACCCTAGTTCTGTATGCATTAAAAAAAAAAAAAAAACTTGTCATCAAACCCAAAGATATTGAAAAATTTCCCTATGACATCTTCTAGAAAATAGAAGATAGTTTATAGTTTTGCATTTTATATTTGTATCTGATTTGTTTTGAATTAATATCTTGAAAGTTATAAAATCTGGTAGATGTGTATCTGTGTGTAAATGTCCAGGAGTTGTGGCACCTTTTATTGACAGGAGTTGATTTTTTTTTTTCCATCGAGTTGTCTTATCTCTTTAAGAGCAGAATTTTAAAAATGACTACCTTTCTCAGCAACAAGAATGGAGCTAGAGGGATGATGCTCAGTGAAGTTGGAAAGAAAGACAAATAGCGATGGTTTCACTTATAGGAGGAAAATAGGGAAGTCAATAAAAGGGTCATGAAAAATAATAACAAAACCCTTACCAAAAGTAACAGGGACATTCTGCAAAGGAAGGGAGTGAGAGAGGGGTCAGACAGGGGAGGGAAGAGCAAAGCGAGATGGTGATGGTGCAGGGGTGAATTGGTGCTGGGAATTCTATGGTGACTACATCTGAGAGGAGAAAGCAAATAATTGTGCCAAAGTGAACAGAGCGTAAAATTTATGCAAACAAATAAATATTTTAAAGAGTGAGTAGTTTTCATATACAAAAACAAGCAAAACAAAACAAAAACAAAAACAAAGACCTACCCCTACCAAAAAAAAAAAAAA
>NW_004567110.1:34223055-34234869 GCF_000260355.1 Condylura cristata
TTTTCTATATGATTATATATTTTATATTTTTCTCTACATGTATCTACTCCTCAAAGGGCACATTTGATAAAAATATATTCTCTAGTGAAGTAGGACAAATCCATAGTCAAGGACAGTAAATTACTTCCCAATCCACATGGGACTAGAGATTTATTTATGTTTGTTCAATATTGTTCAAGGAAAAAAACCTGTCTTTGCAATCAGAACGGTTTAGCCCTTATATGTCTGCCCAGTTACTGAATGTTTGAAGTGTTATATATATATATATATATGACTCGCTAAATGCTTTATTAATTCAGTAGACTATGTAGACAATTAGTTAAAATGTATATTTTTAAGCACTTTCACAATTATATCACTTATTCATCATTTGTCTATAGCACATTTGTGTGATAGCATAAACGTAACTGAAATTTGGTGTACTTTTATAGAGATGACTAATTGTAATCTACTGCAAGGTCATTATTACTTCTGTAACTGGAGAAGCGATTAATGTTAACTTACAAACATATGCTTATGTTATAGGTTGTGCTTGGAATGACAGACTTCTTTGCTGTACTCAGTTGAGCTTTTTCATGACTCCTTAATAAGTTGCTACTCAGAGAACACACTGACAACTCATATTGGATTTTAGATATCATAAGACAGTTCTTTCTAACCCACTTTAATTTTTTATAATGTATGAGAAGTTTAGTTTATCTGAAACTCTTAGAATGATATCAGGGTTTAGGAAACTATGCCTGAACAGTGTTTGCTCTGCCCTATTCACAACATTTTGATTAAAAAAAAATCTATTGTCTTTTTGCTTCAATAAGCATCAATAAGTCTCCTCATAGTCCAGCATTCTTTGTGAAGGATTTTAATGAGGTACACACCATTAAAGACCAACACAAGGGATCAATTAACTTAGAGCCAAAGCTAGCACCAGGAACCAGCTGTCCTTGTGGAAAGAACCACTGTGTTTAAGTGCATCTCTAATGCCATTTCCTAGCTGAAAAGTTATAATATTTTCAGCTGCAGTGGGTCTTCTTGATACAAGGGCTAGTGTGTTCTGAATATGATTTGGGTTGTTCTGAAAACATGTTTACTGTCTTAATGAGTTCTCAAGAGACAGCAAAGAAAGTAGGGCTTCTCATTTATATATTCACCATGATTTAAAACATTCATTATACAGCTACCTCATATAAATTTAACGTTCATAGAAAGCTGCTTTGGTATGAAATTGCACACAATTTTCAAAGACTATACCCAGAGTCTTATAGTGCAAAGAAAAATAAATAATTTGAAAATAGGCACAGCAACAGGACTTTGATGTAGTAACCTTGGTTTAACAGAGGTAATTTACAATAATTAATACTGGATATAACTTTTTGAAATTCTGTGATATCACCTTTTTTACATTCTTAATATTGAAAAGAACATGCCATTTAATAGTTGGATTAAATGTTTCATTTGGGACAAAATCCTGAAAAAAGTGATGACCATTATAATACATGATTCAAATTATAGATTTAAATATTTACAAAATAATGTTAAAATACATTCAACAGAAAGCTGGAAATTCTAGAAATGAGGAAAATTGTAATGGAGATGCCTTTGTTGGTTCATAAGCAGATAGAACACACACACACACAAAAAACAGAATCAGTGACCTTATATATTGGTCAATCTTCAAATATTTCCAACTTAAGTACAAAGAAGAAAGTGATAAAAACTGTGCAGACTATCTAAGAGTGTGGAACAGTGTGAAACATTTAAAAAATACTCAACCATAAAAAGAAATGAAATATTGACATTGAAGACAATGTAGATGGAACAAGAGGGGTTTATTCTAAGTGAAATAAGTCAGAAGGAAGGAACAAATACCAGATGGTGTGACTAATAGGGAAACAAAGCAAAGATCAGATCATGTCAAAACTAATAATAATCCCTAGAAATATGAGTGTAGAACTGAGGCTACCAAACACTGGGGGGACAGAGAGGGTTGTAAAATGGTATGGGGGTCCGATGGTGAATGGTGGGGAAATAATGATACTTTGATGGTGTGGTGGGTGCAATGAGTTCTGAAGAGGTGTGAATGTATTCCTCTACATCATATGTAGTATTATAAACCAATGAAGGATCCAAAAAAATAAAACACAAAATAAAACTAGAAGTGAGAATGAAGAAGGATAAATGTTTGAAAGACCCCACTACAAATTTTCCAAAATTAATACAGTACCAACCCAAAAATTCAGTGACTGTCCAAAACTACAAACATAAATACACATAACACACATACACATGTACATAAGAACTTTGACATAGCATATTAAAATAATGAAACAATAAATATTGACAGAATGTAAAAATAATCATATTATGTAGATAAAAGTATGATTACATGTTGATATTATAAAACAATTCATAAGAAACATTTTAAAGTGTTAATGATTCTGAGAGAAAAATATGAAACAGGATTACATATATTTGAACATATTTCAAAAATTCTTTTTTGTCACATAAGCATGTTCACTTTTATTTTGCCTGGTATTAGACTTTTGATTGTTTAAGCATCCATTTCAACAATACCCCTCTTGAAAAAAAATGACTTTGCTAGCTATGCATCTAAATAAAAAGCCAAACCATTCACCTACATTTTTTTTTTTAAGAAAACTTTCAAGCTATATAACTTACCCTTGATTGATTATTTTAGATTGGTATACTACATTGCACATGACTCAGAGGCACAGGCTCATACTTCCTTAGATGTGTGTCACGGCAGCATACCCACCAAGGCAGCCATGGTTCTTTTGAATGACCTTCCTTTAGCATGCTTTAATTTCTGCCCTTATGTTTTAAATTCATTAATAGCACTGAACCCACAAAATTCTAAGTACCATACACATCCTGATAGAAGCAGGACTTCAGGTCCAAGTTCTCCCTTTCTGCCTCCAGCCTTGCTGTGTGGTCCCAGGCATGTGAGTAATTAGGACCTGAAAACTGTGTGCACAGTATTTCCCTGAGGGTTATTGCTGGCTTATATCTTACAGTCATTAAAAACCACAAGGGTCAGCCCATCCACAACATTGGCTTTGGTCAGGAAAATGGGGAAATGCCCATGGGGGCTGTCATAAATAACACCAGGCTGTGAATGTCCAGTCATTTCTAACTAATAGTGTCATACTGACCTGCAACAAACAAAAACATTTTTTTTTCACTTAAGTATAGAGAAAAAGATTTATTTGACAGCAACTTAATCTATAAACAGAAGGAATATGATACCAGGTAGAATGTTGGATTGAAGTGAAGAAATGAAAAAAAATTTTTAAATTCTAGAAATAAAATTAATTTTCCCCTTATTTTTGATTGCTTCAAAGGAATAATGATAAAAAGCAAAAAAGTAACAATGCATTTTGTGTCTATAACATATGTAAATGTAAAATACATGACAAAAATAGGTCATATACATAATGTTTTTCCTATTTTTAAAGCAAGATGTATGCCTGCATACATCTATATAAAAGTTTTTAATTATTACAACATCATAAAATTGCATTCATTTTAATAGTTTGGATGAAATTATGTGGGAGGATATAATAGGAAGAACAGTATGTTCTCATACTGTGTAATTACCAAATGAAAAAAAATATAAATACAAGAATCAAAACAGAATTTAAAGAGATCATGTACAGAATAATGTAGCCAGAACTATGAGAACCAAGCATTGAATTAGAAGTCTGTATAATAAAGTTCCATAAGCAAAATATTGTAAAAAGTAGATAAAAACTTTTAAAAGGAAAAGCCATAGGAGTAAGGATGAGCCCTATAGTCAGAATAAGAATTAAGAAGACTTTGATATAATACTAGGAATTTCAGGGAAAATACAAGGTCCAGAAGAAAAAAATCATATCTGTGGCATATTTGTACTCAAGTTTTATACCTCTGTTGAAAAATTCATTCATATATTCAATATCCATAAATACATCAATCTTTTTGTATTCTATTTTTCCCCTACATGCCCCTATAGTTCCATTTATTTAGGTTAATAACACATGTTTTGATCAGTGAGTATAGAATAACTTGTTAGCAACAATGTATGATTAGCTAAATATAATTTAGTATCTGTAATATGCAATTTGTGAAATATAACTTAGTCACTATTAACTTTTGAAGGAACCCTCACTAAGCTTTGATTTTATAATGCCCTATTTGTAAATCTATACTTTCATGATAAATTTAAAAAGATGGTATTTTTAAAATTGAAAGAAGTTGAGGGAAATACAAATAAATGCATGAATTTTAGAGAATGCCTATGGGGGTACACATATGTTACACATAGAGGGACATATATATTGGATAAATTTGTTGTTAATGTCATTCTATACAGTAATTTTGTCTCAGAGTAAAATCTCACAATTTTCATATTAAAGTCCAACTATTTATAAATAATTTTAGGTTTTAGCACCATTATAAGTAGTAGTCTCTTTCATTTCAACTTTCTTCCTGATTGTTGTTATATTTATTTATTAACACCTCATTGCTTATTTTTATAGTAAAATGAAAAGTTTGGAATTTCCCTGTGGGATGTATAATTTTTAGCTAAATAGAATTCATTTTTTATTCCTTAGTGGAAACATTCCTTTGTTGTTTAAAGCAGTAAAAGCAAAAAGCAGATAGTGTTTCCTCATCTTACTAATTCACCAACTGTTTACAAAACTATATTATTTTGAGATTACAATTTCACACCTTCGTATATGCACATACTTCACTCACCCTCTTAAAATTCCTGTACTAATAGCCATTAACTTTCCTTCTGTATCCTCTCCTCCTTAATTCCCATATCTCCTCTGACAAGCATGAGTTATTCACAGAGCCTAAGAATTAGTTTTTGTTGCATTTTGCCACTTTGATTTCTTTGGTTATTTATATTCTGCAAATGAACAAAACCATCTGGTAACTGTCTTTCACTTTCTGACTTTGCTTAATATAATCACATCAAGATCTATCTTGCTTGTCCCCAAGGCACTTTTCCATCTTTTTTTTTTTTTAATAGTTGAGTAATATTCCATTTGGCATATATTACACAACTTCACTGAGTTCTCTGTTGATGGGTAATAAACTACTATGGATATAGATATGCATTAATCTTTTTATATTAATGCTTTCATATAAGTTGGGTAAATACCTTAAAATAGTATTGCTGGGGCATATAGAATTTGCCTTTTATGAGGGAATCTTCGTATTTTCCACAGAAATTGCACCAAGATACATCCCACAAGCAGAAATGACTATGCTTTTCCTCTATATTTACCAGGACCTCTAGGAGTTCTACATTATATTTAAACTTAAGTCAATTCGAATCAATTATGCTTCTATTTACCTACTTTCTTCATTTACTATCAATAGTTAAGTGCTTTTGTCTCACATACAAACTCTATGAAGTGGTGGTGTCCTATCTGCTAACCCTCTGTTAGAAAAAAGATTTTTTCAGATATATTGCTTGCATATAGAAATGTAACTGGTTTTTGTATATTAATTTCTGAATCCTGCCACTTGTATTTATTATTTCTAGTAATTTTTAATACTGTCTATTCAGTACTCTATGAATACTACCATGTCATCTGCAAATAGTTTTGATTTCACTTTCAAGTTTCCAACTTGGTTTCCTTTTATGTCTTTTTTTCCCCTAAGTGCTTTAGTTAGGGCTTCTATAACTATGCTGAACAATAGTCTCAGTGGACATCCTTCTATTATCCTTCATCTTAGAAGAAATTCTTTGTTTATCACCATAGTGTATGATGTGGGCTGTGAGTTTATCATACATCACTTTCATGTTTACATAGTTGTGTTTATTTTCATTTTATTGTGTTGATTTTTTTTATAAGAAATGGATGTTGAAACTTGAATGCTTTTTTGGCATCTATAGAAATGTTTGTGTGATTTTTTTTTTCTTTTTGCCTTTTGTTGATCTGGGGAATGGTTATTTTATTGATTGCTAATATTGAACTGCCACAAATCCTTAGACTGCAGTATATTCAGTAGTGGTGAATGATTCTTTTACTATATGTGTATTCAATTTGCTGGGATTTTGTTGAGGATTTTTGCATCTGTGTTCATGAAGGACACTAGTATAGATATTTTATTTTTTCACCATCTTTATTTGGTTTGAGAATCAGGGTATACAGGAAATTTCTACCCCTTTGACTTTTATTTATTTATTTATTTTGAAATGCTTAGTAGGGTAGATATTAAGATCAGTTTGAAGATTTGCAAAGGCTCCTTGGAGAAGTTCTGTGTCCTCAGTATTAATTTTTATTAAGGAGAATTTTTTTTATTCTTTCAATTTCTATGCTTCTGACCTTACTGTTTCTACGATCCATTTCATCCTGGTTCAGATGTAAGTAAGGTTGAATGAATCTAAAAACATGTCTGTTGCTTCTAGGTTGTTCAGTGTTTTTATATGGAATCTTTCTACTAGGTTCTTAAGATCCTTGTATTTCTGTGGCATCTATTATAATTTCACGTTTTTATTTCTTCATTCTGTTTATTTGGTTTTCTTTCTCTTAGTCTAGCTTAGAACTTGATTTATGTTTTGTTTTTGTTCTTTTTGTAACTCTTTTGTAACTCAGCTTTTCTAGCTTTATAATATTTTGATCTGAGAACATGCTCAATATCATTTCTATTTTCACTTGTTTGCTAAGACATGTTTTCTGTCCCAGTATATGACCTATTTTAGACAGTATTTCATGTACATTTGGAATGAAGTATATTCTTTGCTTTCGGAATGGAAATCTCTACAATATTCATTAAAACCATCTGATCTAATACTTCATTTAAACCTTTATTTACTTGTTAATTTTCTGTCTGAATGATTTATTCTTTTATGTTAGTGGTGTGTTGTGGTCTCTGTAATAGTTGTATTTTTGTCGATTTGTGGTTTTTGATCTGTTAATGGTTGCCTTACAGAACAAGGTGCTCTGTGTTATGTATATAAATAATAATGACAGTTACAGCTTTGTGACAAATTGTCCCTTGGATCATTATTCAGTGTCCATCTTTCTCCACAGTGACCCTTTCTGGATGAATGTTTATCTGATATGAAAATAGCACTTTCTTCTTTGCTCTGTAATATTAATTTTGTGAGCTTGCTCAACTTATTTTCCCATTTAAATGTTTGGTTTTTTTTTCATATTTATATTTTTATAGATGATGCCTTTTTATTAAGGCATCTTCTGTTTACAATGTATATATGTAAATGAGACTTTATCTTAATTTGTCAATCTGTCACTTAGTGGTAAGTTCAGGCCATTCACATTTATGTTAATTATTGATAAATATTTATAGTCATTCTGGTTTTTGATTGCTTTGTCTTTGTTTCTTTTGCCATTTGCTTCTCTTGACTTTCATTTAGATGCTTTTGCTTATTTTCTCTTCTGCCTCTTTGTACCTGTACTGTAGAATTTTGTTAATGTTTACCCTGAAGTATATATAAATCACTATGGCTAAGAAAGCCCTTTATGAGCTGGTGTCTACTTTCTGTATAAGGTCAATCCATTTATTCTCTCCTTTGAGTTTTATTGTTGACTCTTACTATTCTCACTTGGAATTTTGATTTTATCTACCTATGGTATTTTTGTTCCAGGTTTTTGTTGTTGTTGTTGTAGTTGTTTTTCTATTGTAGAAAAATTTCAAAACTTCTTTTAGGGTAGGCCTGATAGTCATAAGAGAGTGAACATTTCAAGCCACTCTCTTCCGTAGAGTGGCTGAGACAAAAATATTAAGGAAAGCTTAATTTGGGTGACTGTAAATTATCTTCTCTCTCCTGTAATTTTGTTTTGATTTTTAATCATTGAATTTTTATAATTTCAGTATGTTGTGTTTTGTAGGTTCATTTTTCCATTTAGAAATTTGAATGTTCTCTCTGTATCCTGAATATCTATACCTAATTCATTCCATAGGTTTGGGAAATTCTCTGCTATTATTTATTTGATAGGGTCTCTGCTTCCTTATTCCTCTCTCCACTGTGGCTATTATACGTATGTTTGCTTTTCTAATTGAGTCAGATATTTCTTGTACAGTCCTCAGCTTAATATCTCCTATGTCTTTTTCTAATGGGGTCTTTTGTGTATTTGAATATTCTATTTCTGAAATTCTGCCAGTTTGATTATATTTAACTTTCTTTCTATATTTGTAGTCATTGTATTTAGAGATTTTTGTGTTCTGAAATTTTACATTTCTCTGGTGAAGATCTTTTAGTTCTTGGATCTCCCGTCAAAGATCTTATACATGTCAATCTGCTTGACTGACCTTCTAGTAGTTACTTAGCATTTTTAAATATTGTTATTGTAAAGTCTTTCTCTGATAGGTTCTCTATTTCTACTATTTTATACACGCATATGCATACTATATGTGTATATATATATATATATATATATATATATATATATATATCGCAGATCATCTATACTTCTTATTTTGCTTTCCATTATGTGCTCAAATGTTCTTTGTTTCTTTGCCTTTTAAAGTTAACTATTTCTATTTTGTTTGTTTTTTTATTAGGGTACATCTGATATAGTCCTATGTTTCTCTTATTAATAACCTTGGAATGAGATGGGGCAGAAGCATATTCTTTAGATTAAATAATAGATCTCAGTTTTGTTGAAGAGTGTGGTTAGACATCTCCTTTAGTCTTTGAGCTCCACAATGAGCTGTGTTTGGGTTTAGGTTGTTCTATTTTTCATCAGATCCCCTTTATATTCTTTCTGTTTTGGATTATGACAATGAAGCTTGATTTCTAGGTGACTCTAGCTCATGCATCTGGGACTCAGATGGGTTGGTAGGCAGGAAGTCCTAAGTGTTATATATACCCCATTTCCTGGCTATGGTCACCTTGTGAGGCCATCATTGCAGCCCTGCCATCTGTTGAAAACTGGATTGTTGAGTTCTTAGCAGTTCTCCTTTGTTATTGAAGGTTTCTTTTTTTCTTTTCTTTTTTTTTTCTTTTTTCTTTTTTCTTCTTTTTTTTTTTATGCCAATCATAAATTCCCAGTGCTCCAGGCTGGACCAGTACCTGGGGTGATTGTACTCACTTTGAAAAGCCTTTCCTGGGAAACTCACAGTACTCAGAGTGCCCCAACATGCCAAGGATAGCTGCCCTCCTGCTCATTCTTCAGCTAGGATATCAACTTTTCTGTTCATGCTCTGCCTCTCTTTCTCCCAATCTTTCTCTTCAGCAAACCACCAATCTTAATGGAAGTCCTACATGGAAAACTCCTGAAAACATTCCTTTTAACAGATAATAAATTATTGTTGGAGGGGGAGGGGGAAATGATCTCATCTCTGTGTTCTACCATGGAATAGGTAGATCCTCTATTTTGTTTTGTAGAAAAATGAAAAGATCATGAAAGTATTATGAATCATGGCCATTATCTTCCTGGACTGTTTTTCTCATATGTTCCACTTTTCAATTTTAATGATATATCAAAATATGCAGCAAATTATTGGTAAATATCTGTCATTTGTTCAGGAAGATGGGAGGGTTTTAAAAAGTGATGAAATTGATATAGGGAATATTTAAAATGTGTTACCCAATAATCTATAAATAAAGTATATTGCTCTTTTAGCCCAAATATAATATATAATTTCTGGAATAAACTGTGGTCTGTCTAAAAATATTGCTAGTATCTAATTAAATCTCTTTAGTACTAACTTTATTTTATCTCTTTATTTCTATATATATATATAATTTATATATATATATATTATATATGTATATATATATTATTTTTTGAGGTAACATTCTCTTACATTGTTGTATGTGATATAGAGAGAGATAGGTTCCCACTACTGACATGTATGTTACCACACCACACCTACTATTCCAAAGCACACATAATCCTCCACGTGAGATTGCTGGGTCCCCATTTGCTCCCACTCTCCATCCTCCCAATCTGGTAGCCTCAATTCTATAATCTAATTTCTATAGAGTAATTTTGCCAATTTCATTTTACCTGCTTTTTTGTTTTATCACCTATAATGCATATATGAGTGAAATTACCTAATACTAATATAAGCATGCATACTTTATAAATGGATATGGGAAATAAATATTTAAACATGTTAGGCTTTCAATAAAACTGATACTGAAATTTAGATTTATACTTTGGAAGAAATTTTAGTGATTTAATATATAAAGGCTTTTAATCACTAGATCTACTTTTTTTTTGCTAGAAAATGTTGATGCAAACTTTATATCTTGAAAGGAACTTGTGTCCCAAAACACTGAAATAATTGTTTTTTGATTGCTACATTCCTAGAGAAAATGGACAACTAAATGATGAGTCAAAATGTATTTTCCAATACGTGTCCTTAATCATAAGCCTCTTGTGTATACTCAAACTCATAGTGAAACAATTATGAACTTCAAATGTCACCATTACTAGAAGTTATGTTTTTCTAAATAAAAGTTTGTCAATGCTGCAACTAAAATATGAGCATTTTCAGGAATCAATATGATGCTAAATATTTTGAGATCTTAAAAAATCAGAAGTAATCATTAAATATTTTGGATTCAAGATAATATCTCTTAGAGATGGCAAATATATTTCAAAATTTGTTTTATACATATTTATGGATTGTTCTTGATTTTAACAAACATTTTTATAAAAAAAATAAGCCTAAAGTTTATTGGTATATAGGGGTTACTATAAATATATATGGTGAAATAGATTGACATACCAAATTAAAGATTAAAGATTGACAGATTTCAACTGGAAATTATCTCTGCATACATTGCTACATATGTAGACAGAGTTGATCTCAGGAGATATTCTAATGAACACATAACATGTTGGATAAGCCTAGAATCCCACAGATATGAATAGTGTTAAAGTTATAAGGAAAAAAAAAAGTAATCCTGCATACATTTTAATACTGAGAGGAATTGTCATGGGAAGGCAGTTTGACTCTGTCCCCAAAAACATCAGATGATGGAATTTCACTGGCCAACTTACTATTTCTTGACATTTGCCTTTAATCTTACTGTCTCATTAATTTTTGTTTCTATATATATCGCAATTGGAAATAAATGCCTATCAACTGGTAAACAGATAAACAAAATGTGATATATTTATATATTTCAGTACTACTCAGAAATAAAAAATGGAGCACTAAAATATTCCACCATGGTTGAATATAAAAATTATGCATGTGAAAGAGGTCAGACATTGTAGACCATATATTAAATATTTAAAATGCACTGTAAAACGTGTATTTGTTTTTATCTTTATATTACTCATTAACTAAATAAAAAATACCAACCAACACTGTGGTTATCATGTCAGAAATTAATGGTTTGATGTCAGATGTAAGAGTTGAGCAACTATTAACAAAAGCATTTGTGAGAATTAATTGAATCTGTGAAATTTGTAATGAAAAACAGAACTGTTACTATTTGTAAATTGTATACTGTCCATTCCTTGGACAGCAAAGTTTATAGTAAATTTTTATACAAATATATGTGCACATTTGGTTTTGTTTGATTTCCATTTGTTTTACATTAACTTACCTGTCACTAAATGGAGACGAAATCAGCAGTTGCTTTGGGATAAGGGCTAGGTGGAGTGTTTTTTGACTGCAAAGTAGTAGAACAAAGCATACTATTTGTAGATAATGGATTTTTTTTTTTAATTTTATAAAACTGTGCATGCAAGTAAAAGACTTGTATATAAAGTAAAAATTTAATTTTTTTTAAAGATTTATTTATTCATACAGAACTGGGGTACAGGCCAGAGATGCGGAAGGTGAGAGGATTCACCAGGCACAGAGTGGGGA